>NC_090272.1:41932500-42532500 GCF_040414725.1 Anabrus simplex | reverse complement strand
CTAGGAGTTGGAAGGAAGCGGCCATAGCCTTAATTAAGGTACAGCCCCAGCATTTGCCTAGTGTGAAAATGGGAAACCACGGAAAACCATTTTCAGGGCTGCCGACAGTGGGGTTCGAACCTACTATCTCCCGAATACTGGATACTGGCCGCACTTAAGCGACTGCAGCTATCGAGCTCGGTCAACCCCTCTTTTGAGGCACTGATTGGAATGAACAGTGTGCATATTTAGCAGAATAATGGCAGATGAGTGTTCATGGCAATTCATCCCAGCTCTGGAACTTTGGACTATTAGATTGGCATCTCAATCTAACCGCAGCACTGTTTGTTAAAAGTAATAAAACGTGCGGCTTTCCATTTGATCGAGTATTTTATATGATAGCATTGCTTTTAATCGCTACATTAATACTCACGTTTTTGTAATGACCTATGTTGATTTTAGTTAGGAAAACCACAAAGTCAGTCTTTCTGAGAATCCCGTAGCGAAGCACGGGTACATCAGCTAGTACAAAATATAACTGTTATCTCGGTTTTCTTTGCTTTAAACCAAGATAATAACCGTTATCCGAGATGATGTTGTTAGTGAATACAAAATGTAACTGTTATCTCGGTTTTCTTTGCTTTAAATCAAGATTTATCCGAGATGATGTTGTTGGTGAATACAAAATGTAACTGTTATCTCGGTTTTCTTTGCTTTAAACCAAGATAATAACCGTTATCAGAGATGATGTTGTTGGTGAATACAAAATGTAACTGTTATCTCGGTTTTCTTTGCTTTAAACCAAGATAATAACCGTTATCCGAGATGATGTTGTTTGTGAATACAAAATGTAACTGTTATCTCGGTTTTCTTTGCTTTAAACCAAGATAATAACCGCTATCAGAGATGATGTTGTTGGTGAATACAAAAGGTAACTGTTATGTCGATTAACTTTGCTTTAAACCAAGATAAAAGCCTTTATCGAGTTAGTAATTCGGGCCTAAGTGTTACAGTGTGACACGCATCAAGACCAATGCATCAGCAGTGTGTTGCGTGCAGTTGCTGTGACTCCGACTGTACACACAGTGACATGTATCAAGACCAGTATATTAGCTGTCTGTCTGTCTGTCATGCCTCCCCTGTGAGCTCAACGGACTAGCGCCTGTCGGTAGCACTGGACTCTCTCACTGTGGCAGCCATAAACAAGTTTGCCAGAACTCAAGATTGTGTGATTTTGAGACTGGTGACTTTCTCAATCAGAGTTGGTGGCTTTGCAGACTGCCTCAGTCAATCACTGATTACGTGTACGGGTTCTATTCCGGCTGAGGTAGTCGGTTTTTGAAGAACGATCGACGTGTTAAATGTCTCTGGTGGCGCAGACGGTAACTTCAAACAAAATTGAGCTAACTCAGCCATAGTATTTGCCCAACAGAATTCCGTTGCCAGCCAACAACACAGTCGGTATGTAGATATTTTTAGGCTGGTCGCCAACAAAACACTACTTCAGAATGTCGGCAACTCAGTAGCTGACACCGTATTATTATTATTATTATTATTATTATTATTATTATTATTATTATTATTATTATTATTATTATTATTATTATTATTAGGCTATTATTATTATTATTATTATTATTATTATTATTATTATTATTATTATTATTATTATTGTACGCCTCTGTGGTGTAGTGGTTAGTGTGATTAGCTGCCACCCCCGCAGGCTCGGGTTAAATTCCCGCCTCAACCACGAAATTTGAAAAGTGGTACGATGGCTGGAACGGGGTCGACTCAGCCTCTGGAGGTCAACTGAGTAGAGAGGTGTTCGATCCCCTTCTCATCCATCCTCGAAGTGGTTTTCCGTGGTTTCCCACTTCTCCAGGCAAAAGCTGGGACGGTACCTAACTTCAGGCCACGGCCGCTTCCTTCCCTCTTCCTTGTCTATCCCTTCCAATCTTCCCGTCTCTCCGCAAGGCCCCCGTTCAACACAGCAGGTAAGGCCGCGTGGGCAAGGTACAGGCTCTCCTTCCCAATTGTATCCCCCGACCCAAAGTCTGACGCTCCTGAACACTGCCCTTAAGGCGGTAGAGGTGGCAGTCCGAGGGAAAAATCAATTCTGGGATGTAAACAGATTAAGAAAGAAAGAAGAAAGAACGAAAGATTATTGTTAATAAAATAACACTATTTGCTTTACGTCCCACTAACTACTTTTACGGTTTTCGGAGACGCCGAGGTGCCGGAATTTGGTCCCGTATGAATTCTTTTACGTGCCAGTAAATTTACCAACACGAACCTAACGTATTACAGCACCTTCAGTTACCACTGAACCTGCCAAGTTGGGGTCAGAAGGCCAGCACCTCGACTGTCTGAGCCACTCAGCCCGGCTATTATTATTATTATTATTATTATTATTATTATTATTATTATTATTATTATTATTATTATTATTATTATTATTATTATGAGCCCTCGCTGGCGAGATGTAGTGTTTACAGTGCACTATGTCTTCTGGTATAGGCTAGAGCAATTTGTTACTTTCATTGACCTGCCTCAGTCTCATCCTTGGCTTTGACAACACGAAAGTGACCGAGGTATGAGCGATGCTTAGTAATGCCATTCCTTATGCAGCCAGTTCCTGTTATGATTGGTGTGAAAATATCGTCCATAGGGTTGGTTGGTGCATGCATTTCAGTGGGCTTGGCAGACTGATATGCAATATCAACTTCTGGCTCGGTGAGGAAAGCAACGGGAAACTACCTCACTCCTCATTTCCCTAGTATGCCTCTTCAGTTACGCCTAGGCTGTCCATGATAGCTTTTGGTGGAGCTGTGGAGGATCTGGCCAGCCTTCCGGCTGAATACCCAACATACAGACAATACATTATTATTATTAACACTAAATTCGACATTCAGTAATTTCAAACAAAATATGGACAGATCAAACGAGTTCCATACTTTAAATATCTCGGTGAGATCCTAGAATCAACAGGGTTGGAAAAGGAAGCACAGGAAGTCCGATTACAAAAACTCAAAAGAGCATATTGGAGACCCGTGACATCTGCAACAAGAAATGCATGTCCATACATACAAAAATCAAACATTATAATACGGTGATAAAACCTGAAATGCTGTATGCAAGTGAAATCTTGGTACTTAATAATAAAGGTGATCTGGAAAACATCTTGAAGGAGGAAAGGAAAATTCTGGGCCCAGAGAAGAAAGAAGGGTATAGACTCAAATCACGCAAAGCTACGGAAAGACTGACCAACCTTGCCGGAGACATCAGGAAACGAAGACAATTCTATGGACACGTTCACAGACTACCGTCTTCAAGGCTAACCCACAAGATTTTGACATTTACTGAAAAACTGAAGAACGTACCATTTATACAAGATGTTAAAAATGATCTGGAAAAGGCCCAGATAGAAACATCAGTAATACTGAACAGAAACATTTACAGTCAGCAGATAAATAGATGGATAGTAAAGCCAGAGAATTAAGTCCCTAAAAGATCGGGGACTAAGTGGTCAGAGGAAAGAAAACAGGCACATAGTGAAAGAATGAATGCAATATGGTCTGTTTGAAAGGCGAATCATAAATGTAATGCGTGATCGAACAGGGTCCATACGCAAATAATAATAATAATAATAATAATAATAATAATAATAATAATAATAATAATAATAATAATAATAATAATAATAATAATTTATTATTTAAATTTCTTAGCCAACATAGGACTACTTAGTCAGGTTTATGGAGGTTTTTCTTTCTTTATTTTTTATTATTTACATCGCCATGCCCTACTTAGGAGCTTGATTGAACCAGCTTAGCTGATGTGTTCGCCTTCTTCTCCTCCCAAAATCTCTTCATCCCCTCGCTGAGCTTCTTCCTTCGTTCTTCTGTCCAAGTAATAGTGGCTCGAGTTTTGGGTTTGTCTTCAAACTGGTGATTGTCGACTTTGGTTCTGAGTTTACATCTGTCCTGTACAATGTCTTCTGAGATGTTGATTTCCTGGAGATCTGTTTCAATTTCACGAAGCCAGCTGTTCTTGGTTTTAGACGAAAGGGCCAGGTTGAGAATTCTTTTAGTTAGTCTGCTGTTAATTCTGATAAATCGTCTTTCCTGAAAAGTGTGAGATTTTTTTTTCAGAATGACAATATATTTCCTGGGATTTTTCCTCCATTTTCCCTCTCTACAAACTGGGCCAATTTATTTCCTTCAAATTTTCTTTTCCTGTTTCTCTATGCCTTTGTTTAGAGACCCGCAACCAATGATTAAGGTAGCTGCCTCTGTGGATCAGTGGTAGAGTGTCGGCCTCCGGATCCCAAGATGGCGGGTTCAAACCCGGCAGAGGTAGTCGGATTTTTGAAGGGCGGAAATAAGTCCATAATACACTCCATGTCGTACGATGTCGGCATGTAAAAGATCTCTGGTAACACTCCACATTTGGTGTTTACCCGACAAAATTCATTAAATCTCAGCTATAGACGCCCAACAGAGTTTCGGTTTACTCGGTCTGCCATCTAGTGGGGGCCTAGAGTAAAACGGGAACGTCGAGATTGACGAGCAGACAGCCAGATGGCGTCAAATTGAAATGTCTGCACACGGTAGCTGAGGCCATACGATTATTATTATTATTATTATTATTATTATTATTATTATTATTATTATTATTATTATTATTATTATTATCATCATCATCATCATCATCATCTGTTTACCCTCCAGGGTCGGCTTTTCCCTCGGACACAGCGAGGGATCCCACCTCTACCGCCTCAAGGGCAGTGTCCTGGAGCTTCAGACTCTTGGTCGGGGATACAACTGGGGAGAATGACCAGTACCTCGCCCAGGCGGCCTCACCTGCTATGCTGAACAGGGGCCTTGTGGAGGGATGGGAAGATTGGAAGGGATAGGCAAGGAAGAGGGAAGGAAGCGGCCGTGGCCTTATGTTAGGTACCATCCCGGCATTCGCCTGGAGGAGAAGTGGGAAACCACGGAAAACCACTTCCAGGATGGCTGAGGTGGGAATCGAACCCACCTCTACTCAGTTGACCTCCCGAGGCTGAGTGGACCCCGTTCCAGCCCTCATACCACTTTTCAAATTTCGTGGCAGAGCCGGGAATCGAACCCGGGCCTCCGGGGGTGGCAGCTAATCACGCTAACCACTACACCACAGAGGCGGACTATTATTATTATTATTATTATTATTATTATTATTATTATTATTATTATTATTATTATTATTATTATTATTGATTAAGGTTTCTGAAGCATATAACGCTTCAGGTCTGATTACTGTACTATAGTGTCTAAGTTTTGCTTTCAGAGATATTGATTTTTTATTGTACCTTTTCCAAGTGATCCTGTAAGCTTTCTGTACTTTAGGCTTCGCGGTTTAAACCATAGGGCTGAATTTCTCCCTTATATTGGAATTGGTTCACTTGAAAGATTTTATCGAATTTAGTTATCATAGGTTGTCCATCTAAGTATCGTGAAGCTCCTTCCATGTACTGAGTTTTCTCATACGAGATTTGAAGTCCCATTTTGATGGCAATTTCATGTAATTTTTCGATGGGATGAATTGTTTCTTGCCTGTTATTGGAAAGTATTGCTATGTCATCCGCAAAGGCCACACAGTGCAAATGAATTCTATCTTTAAGTAGTCTGCCAAGAGTTATTCCTTTAATTTCCTTTTCCCAGGTCCTGATTACTTTCTCCAGTACGAGACTGAACAGTAACGGATTTAATCCGTCTCCTTGACGGACCCCGGTGTTAAGAGTAAAAGGGTCAGATATTTCGCCTAGGAATTTAATTTTTGAAGTAGTGCCAGTTAATGTTTGTCTGATTAACTCCCTTATATTTTTATCCACTTGAAATTCTTCCAGAGTATTGAAAAGTGCTTGACCGTCTATGGAGTCATGCGCTTTTTTTTAATCTACAAAAGTAATACGACAGTTTGTCTGGTTTTGCGTATTTGTAGGATAGTTTTAAGATTAAGAATTTGTTGTGTAAAAGATCTTCCTTTTCGGAAATCTGCCTAGTATTCACCAATTAGATAGATGGTCTGTTTGTTTCTCATATCTAGTGACCAGGGATTTGGAAAAAAAAATTGTAAGCAACTGGTATCAAGCTAATTCCTCTATAATTATTGATGTTAGTTTTTATTTTCAAGAATCGAGTGGATATTCCGGGCTACACTCTCATCCCCTATCTTCAGCATGTCGGCAATTATGCCATCTTCCCCTGGGGCTTTGTTAGTTTTGAGACCATGGATTATTTCTTTGTCTTCTTCCAATGTTGGGAGTTCTGAATCTTGATTAGGTGAGGGTGTTTCAAGTTGAGTTGTTCTTTATGGGATTCACAGTTTAAAAGATCCTTGAACTTCATTGCTAGAAGTTTGCAATTTTCTTGATTATTCGTTTCTAATGTTCCATCCGGGCGTTTGAACAAAGACCAGGTGTCTGATAATTTGATCATTCTTCTCGGAATGTTTTGTAGAAGTTACGTGATTTTTATTTATTATTATTATTATTATTATTATTATTATTATTATTATTATTATTATTATTTGTAAAATCTTGTTTAATTTATGCCAGTCTGTAGTGATCATATTTGTGTTCCTCAAACCTGATGATTTTTGATGTTTGTTTCTGTATTTTGGTGAATTCCTGCCAGGTAAGTTCAGTTTTATGAAAATTCCATTTCTGCCTTGCTTTAATTCTAATGTTTATGGCCTTATCCCAGGTTTCATTCCACCACCTACGTTTGCGTTTCCTGGGTGGTGTGTCAACAGTTTGAGAAGCCTTCAAGAGTATATCTTTGAGTTCTTCCCAGTTCGATGGGTTGTGAGTAGGGATACTTTCATTTACAGTAAAGTGCTTGTGTTCTGTTTAAGGAATTCCGGATCGACGCGCATGGTTTTGTTATTCTTGGTTTGGACGTGTTCGGTTGAAACTTTACCTTGATTGAGGATAGATAGTGGTCAGAGTCAATGATTCCTTTTTTAACTTTAACCTTCATAATTTCTTTTTGATTTTCTTGGAAATAGCTATATGATCTATTTGAAATTCTCCCAAGTGAAAATTTGGGGATCACCAGTTTTTTCTTATGTGGAAGCGGCAGGAAATGTGTTGACATTAATTTGAGATCAAAATTTTTGCAAAAGTCAATTAATCTTTCTCCGTTTTTACTAGTCCTATTGTGTGCTGGGTATAGTCCTACAATGGTCCTGAATTTCATTTCTCTACCAATTTGGGCATTAAAATCTCCGAATAGAATTTTTATGTGATGTTTTTGGAATTGTGGCTGTAGTTTCTTCTAGCAATTCCCAGAAGTCTTCCATCATTTGTGGATCTCATCGATTGCAGTTATTGGTGGGAGCATGCGCATTAATCACTGTATAATCTTTGTTTCCTGATTTAATGGATAATGTTGAAATTCTTTCAGAAAGTGAAGAAAAGTTAAGTATTGTGTTAATAATATTTCTTCTTACAGCGAATTCAGTGCCAAATTGTAATGGCTTCTTATAAAGGGAGATTACTGGCTTGCCTTTGTAAATTCTATAATTTCCTGAGTCAAAGTGATTTTCATCCGTGTATCTGGTTTCTGAAGTGCAAAAATGTGGATGTTTAAGTTATCTAACATGTCTGTTAATTGCTTTAACTTACCGGATTTCCGAAGTGTGTTGATGTTTAGACTACCAGTGAAAGTCCTAGATTTTGGTCCAAGAGATTTGGGAAGCTCCAATACTTCCCCGCACAATGTTCTCGGTCCTCCAGAATCCGATGACCGAGAAAAACTAGTATGTCAACTAGTGCCTGGGATAGGCGCATCGTTGAAAAATATCATGCTAGTAGGTTGAAGGTATCGGGGAGATTGATTGTGATCAACCTCAATATTACAGGTTGCCTCAAGATGTTCTCTGGCTGCCATTTTACTGTATTATTATTATTATTATTATTATTATTATTATTATTATTATTATTATTATCATCTCAGTAGTGTAACAGTTAGTGCTATTAGCTGCCATCCTCGGGGGCCCGGGTTCGATACCAGCTACGGCCAGGAATTTCAGACTGGCAAGAGGGCTTCTATGTCTTTAAATAGGTAGATGTAGCTCACCCCTATTACGGGTGTCACTGAAAAGAACTGCACCACCTCTGAACGAGGTCGTGAATTCAATAATAATAATAATAATAATAATAATAATAATAATAATAATAATAATAATAATAATAATAATAATAATAATAATAATAATAATAATAATAATAATAATAATAATTGTATACGTCCCACTAACGACTTGTATGGTTTTCGGAGACGCCGAGGTGCCGGAATTTTGTCCCACTGCCAGTAGATCAATTGAAACGACGATGACGTATTTGAGCACTTTCAAAATACCACGGGAATGACCCTGTTCTGTATTAAGGGATCAAGTCAGAATGAACTGACTGTGATAGGAGTATTTTTTTTCTAACGCTTTTCCCACACCTGTGGGGTCGCGGGTGTGAACTGTATTGCACATGTGAATTTGGCCCTGTTTTACGACCGGATGCCCTTCTTGACGCCAACCCCATATGGAGGGATGTAATCACTATTGCGTGTTTTTGTGGTGGTTGGCAGTGTGTTGAGTTGTCTGAAAATGAAGAGGAGAGTCCCCGAACCAGAAGGATTAATCAGAAGCGATGAAAATCACCGACCTGACTGGGTATCGAACCCGAAACCCTCTGAACCGAAAGGCAGCACGCTGACCATTCAGCCAACGAGTAGGACAGGAGGTTAGTCTAATGCAATAGGGAATTTTACGGTTTCACATTAGGCGATTAGGTCAGGATCAATTGACTATGACAGTAAGTTACTGCCATAGAGAATTCACGGATTCAAATGAGGGCATTTAGTCAGAATGTATTAACTATAATGGGAGGTTACTGTCATAGAGATTTCGGGGCTCTATGTTAGGGTATTTGGTCAGAATGAGTTGACTATTTTAGGAGATTCCTGTCATAGATAATTCATGGTTGCATATTCGGGAATTAGGTCAGGATGAATTGACTGTGATGGGAGGCTAGTCATAGATAATTAAAGGTTCTATGTTAGGGTATTTGATCAGAATTAATTGACTATGATGGGAGGTTACTGTCATAGAGAATTCATGGTTCTTTGTTAGGGGATTGTGTCTGGATTAATTCAGTGGAGAAATTAAAAATAAAATTTCATATAGCTCCTGTGACATCTGAGAGTTAATTAGAAAAAACTTTCTCGTATCATGCAGTGGTGGTATGATTATTGTTTCGAGAGGAAGTCCAACTGGGCAAACATCCTCTAAGTATTAACACTAATCAGAAGAGAAAAATGAAGAATGAAGGTACAGTATTTTCAAAAGAAAGGAAGAACTACGAGGGGTGGGTTAAAAGAAAGAAGGAAATTAATTGACCAAGCGAGGTCGGCAAGAAAGATGAATGTGAGTAGCCAGGCGTAAGTGAGTGGAATCAATGCCAGGACTCAGCTAGAGGTCTCGTAGTCGCTGGGGGTTTACCCCTCTTCCAGCCATCTCACATGACAGGCAGAAGGTACCGTGGGTGTCTTCCACCTTGCACCCACACCCACCATATTGCTATTGGTTTTGCGTCTCACCAACTAATTTACATCTTCGGAGGTGGCACAATGTTGTCCCACAGGAGTTCCTTAACGTGCAGGCAAATCTATCGTTCGAGACTGACGTAATGAGTGGCTATTTTTCTAGAAAATAGAACTTAGAGAATTAGAGTAGGCGAAGCATGATCTGACCCTGTAATAATTAAGAGACGAATTCCTCAAGGCAGTATTATTGGACCTTTATGTTTTCTTATACTGTTTATATAGGCTAAATGATATAACTTAAGTCAAAAAGTGCAATCAGAGATAAGGCTTTTTGCAGATGACGTTATTTTGTACAGATTAATAAATAAGTTACAAGATTGTGAACAAATGCACAAATACCTCAATAATGACGCGAGAATGACAGCAAGCAATGGTGTGATGATAAACTGGGTTAAAAGTCAGATTGTGAGTTTCACGAATAGGAAAAGTTCTCTCAGTTTTAATTACTGCGTTGATGGGGGTAAAAGTTCGTTATGGTGATCACTATGAGTACATAGGTGTTAATATAAGGAAATATCTTCACTGGGGTAATCAGATAAACGATATTGTAAACAAAATGTACATGGTTATGAGGGTATTTAGGGTTTGTACTAAGGATGTAAAGGGGAGAGCATACAAGTCTCTGGTAAGACCCCAACTAGAGTATGGTTCCAGTGTATAGGACCCTCACCAGGATTACTTGATTCAAGAACTGAAAACAGTACAAAGAAAATAAGCTCGATTTGTTCTGAGTGATTTCCGACAAAAGGGTACCGTTACGAAAATGTTGCAAAATTGGGGCTGGGACGACTTGCGAGAAAGGAGAAGAGCTGCTCGACTAAGTGGTGTGTTCCGAGCTGTCGGTGGAGAGATGGCGCGCCATGACATTAACAGACGAATAAGTTCGGGTGGTGTTTTTAAAAGTAGGAACGATCACGATATGAAGATAAAGTTGGAACTCAAGAGAACAAATTAGGGTAAATATTCGTTTAAAGGAAGTGGAGTTAGGGATTGGAATAATTTACCAAGGGAGACGTTCAATACATTTCCAAATTCTTTGCAATTATTAGGAAAGACTAGGTAAAAAAACAGATAGGGAATCTGCCACCTGGGTGACTGTGCTAAATGCAGATCAGTATTGATTGATTGATTGATTGATTGATTGATTGATTGGTTGATTGATTGATTGATTGATTTATTGATTGATTGATTGATCGATCGATTGATTGATTGATTGATTGATTGATTGATTGATTGATTGATTGATTGATTGATTGATTGATTGATTGATTGATTGATTGATTGATTGATTGATTGATTGATTGGGACCCGCTGACTTAGCTAAGAAGAACAGTGCTTCTATCATCAGAGGCACCCTTCTCCACTAGCCACAGGAGGAGGATATAATTCAATAAGGCTGTCAATTCAAGTCGTTCTGTATTCATTTCTAAATTAAACCGCGACCAGAAGACCGATCTGAACAATCGTACGAATGTAACGAAGTTCTTTAAGAGAGACTTGTCCTTCGCGAGATAATAAAGCTGTTTGTTTAACAAAGATAAGAGTGAGATTATTTTCAGATGTACAAAAATTCGCACTCGTATAGTTTCTGCGCTATACGGAAAAGCATCGAATCACGGAATGTTACGACATGTATCCGTTGACTCCACCCACAAGAGAGATAACGAGATGAAGATAAATCGAAAGATAAATTAGTGTATCCACGAAACAATCGCAAGACTCATGAATTGTGCGAAAATAAAAGACATTCCAGACCTCTTAAATATGACGTTATTATTATTATTATTATTATTATTATTATTATTATTATTATTATTATTATTATTATTATTATTATTATTATTGTTGTTATTATTATTATTATTAACCAGCCGTGTGGTGTAGTCCCTCTGGGGTGGGGCAGTAGAATAACACCTACAAAAATAAGCCTTAAGCCCCGCCTCTATCTCCCAAAACTCAGTGGCATTTATTTTAAATAATAAAACATCACAACGCCTTCGCAGGTATAATTCTCTGATTAAGGAGTTATATAAGCTACGTCTAAATCTAGCTCATTATTCGTGCTGATTTACATGACGCATGCCGCAACAGGCTTTATTTTAAACATCCTCCACTGCAGACAGCTGAGAGACTACTTACTCAGATCTCCTAGTCCCAAATTGATGTCAAGAGTGGAGACTGCTCGCTCCTCTAGAATTTCGTGACATGCCATCAGTCACGACAACGGTTTCTAGATTCGACCTACCCTGTAGGAAATGGTCAACTTTAAATCGTGTATGAACCACCTTTTCTTTTAATAACTGTTAGGTGTTTTAGCCTGCCGAAACTAATTTTGAATAAATAAATGTATAAACTACCTGAAATAAGAAAACATGTGGTAACAGAATTATACCTGAAAAAGAAACAAATTAATTGAAAAGGAAACCAATTTCCCCTTAGCAAAAATAAAATATTCATAATAATATGTCTCCTGGGCATGGCCATCCATCAACGGCTGCTAATTTTAGGTGGCAATCAGCTATAAGACATAGCCTGCTCGGTTGCTAGGTGACATTGTCTGACCATCCATCCATACCTTATATCACTGCCTGCACGGTTGCTAGGTGACATTGTCTGACCATCCATCCATACCTTACATCACTGCCTGCACGGTTGCTAGGTGACATTGTCTGACCATCCATCCATACCTTACATCACTGCCTGCGCGGTTGCTACATAACATTGTCTGGCGCCATCCATACCTTACATCACAGCCTGCACGGTTGCTAGGTGACATTGTCTGACCATCCATCCATACCTTACATCACTGCCTGCGCGGTTGCTACATAACATTGTCTGGCGCCATCCATACCTTACATCACTGCCTGCACGGTTGCTATGTGACATTGTCTGACCATCCATCCATACCTTATATCACTGCCTGCACGGTTGCTAGGTGACATTATCTGACCATCCATCCATACCTTACATCACTGCCTGCGCGGTTGCTACATAACATTGTCTGGCGCCATCCATACCTTACATCACAGCCTGCACGGTTGCTATGTGACATTGTCTGACCATCCATCCATACCTTACATCACTGCCTGCACGGTTGCTAGGTGACATTGTCTGACCATCCATCCATACCTTACATCACTGCCTGCGCGGTTGCTACATAACATTGTCTTGCGCCATCCATACCTTGCATCACAGCCTGCACGGTTGCTATGTGACATTGTCTGACCATCCATCCATACCTTACATCACTGCCTGCACGGTTGCTACATAACATTGTCTGGCGCCATCCATACCTTACATCACAGCCTGCAAGATTGCTACATAACATTGTATGACCATCCATTCATACCTTACATCACTGCCTGCGCGGTTGCTACATAACATTGTCTGGCGCCATCCATCTATACCTTACATCACTGCCTGCACGGTTGCTAGGTAACATTGTCTGACCACCCATCCATACTTTATATCACTGCCTGCACGGTTGCTAGGTGACATTGTCTGACCACCCATCCATACCATACATCACTGCCTGCAAGGTTGCTAGGTAACATTGTCTGACCATCCATACATACCTTACATCAATGCCTGCACGGTTGCTAGGTAACATTGTCTGACCATACATACCTTACATCAACGCCTGCACGGTTGCTAGGTAACATTGTCTGACCATCCATACATACCTTACATCACAGCCTGCGCGGTTGCTAGGTAACATTGTCTGACCATCCATACATACCTTACATCACAGCCTGCACGGTTGCTAGGTAACATTGTCTGACCATCCATACATACCTTACATCACAGCCTGCAAGGTTGCTACATAACATTGTATGACCATCCATTCATACCTTACATCACTGCCTGCGCGGTTGCTACATAACATTGTCTGGCGCCATCCATACCTTGCATCACAGCCTGCACGGTTGCTATGTGACATTGTCTGACCATCCATCCATACCTTACATCACTGCCTGCACGGTTGCTACATAACATTGTCTGGCACCATCCATACCTTACATCACAGCCTGCAAGGTTGCTACATAACATTGTATGACCATCCATACATACCTTACATCAACGCCTGCACGGTTGCTAGGTAACATTGTCTGACCATCCATACATACCTTACATCACAGCCTGCGCGGTTGCTAGGTAACATTGTCTGACCATCCATACATACCTTACATCACAGCCTGCACGGTTGCTAGGTAACATTGTCTGACCATCCATACATACCTTACATCACTGCCTGCAAGGTTGCTAGGTAACATTGTCTGACCATCCATACATACCTTACATCAATGCCTGCACGGTTGCTAGGTGACATTGTCTGACCATCCATACATACCTTACATCAATGCCTGCACGGTTGCTAGGTGACATTGTCTGACCATCCATACATACCTTACATCACTGCCTGCACGGTTGCTAGGTAACATTGTCTGACCATCCATACATACCTTACATCAATGCCTGCAAGGTTGCTAGGTGACATTGTCTGACCATCCATACATACCTTACATCAATGCCTGCACGGTTGCTAGGTGACATTGTCTGACCATCCATACATACCTTACATCACTGCCTGCACGGTTGCTAGGTAACATTGTCTGACCATCCATACATACCTTACATCACTGCCTGCACGGTTGCTAGGTAACATTGTCTGACCATCCATACATACCTTACATCACTGCCTGCACGGTTGCTAGGTAACATTGTCTGACCATCCATACATACCTTACATCAATGCCTGCACGGTTGCTAGGTAACATTGTCTGACCATCCATACATACCTTACATCAATGCCTGCACGGTTGCTAGGTAACATTGTCTGACCATCCATACATACCTTACATCACTGCCTGCACGGTTGCTAGGTGACATTGTCTGACCATCCATACATACCTTACATCAATGCCTGCACGGTTGCTAGGTAACATTGTCTGACCATCCATACATACCTTACATCACTGCCTGCACGGTTGCTAGGTGACATTGTCTGACCATCCATACATACCTTACATCAATGCCTGCACGGTTGCTAGGTAACATTGTCTGACCATCCATACATACCTTACATCACTACCTGCAAGGTTGCTAGGTAACATTGTCTGACCATCCATACATAAATTACATCAATGCCTGCACGGTTGCTATAGTTACGCTCTCGTCACACATTTTGTCACGTCTCTTACACACATTTTTGGATGACCCCCAGCCCTAAGTCATATTGATGTCAATAGAACGACATGTTTCGTTCTTGAAAGAACATCATCAGATTCCATCATATCAGGCTCAAAAATATTTAGAAATATTTATGCTTATTTATGTACAAATCATTTAAAAACTTGAAATTTGGAACTCATCTTAGTGAGGTCCTCACTTCTCTCCACTCTGGCATAGAATGTAAGTTGTAATAGGCCTACTAGTACTCCGTCGTTGGCGTGAGTCCAGCTGGCTAGTCAGTCCGTTAACCCTCCGCCAAACCACGCCCCCAGCCTAGCCAGGTCTACGACACGCTGAACTTTACGTTTAAGTCTATTATAACAAGTCCGCCTCTGCGGTATACTGGTTAATGTGATTAGCTGCCACCCCCGGAAGTCCGGATTTGATTGCCGGCTCTGCGTCGAAATTTCAAAAGTGGTACGAGGACTGGAACGGGGTCCACTCAGCCTCGGGAGGTCAACTGAGTAGAGGACGTTCGATTCCCTCCTCAGCCATCCTCAAATAAGTTTTGCAGGGTTTGCGACTTTTTCTCCAGTCAAATGCCGGGACGGTACGTAACTTAAGGCCACTGCAACTCCCTTCTCACTTCCTTGTATATCCCTTCCGATCTTTCCATCCCCCACAAGACTCCCTACTCAGCATAGCAGGTGAGGCTACCTGGGAGGGGTACTAGTCATCCTCCCCAGTTGTATCCCCGTCCAAATGTCTCACACTGCAGGAGACAGCCCTTGAGGCAGTAGAGGTGGGATCCCTCGATGAGTCCGGGGGGTAAACTGATTAAATAATAAATAAATAATAATTGTTTATAACAATCTGATGATGCTTATTTTTATTTATTCAAAGTTAGTTTCGGCATACTGAAGAATCTAACAGTAATACATTAACTGACAAAGTCGAAACTTCAGATATCACAAACAAACAAAAAACTGGATTAATTCTCGACTATGTACAGACTCTCTTCTCAAGTGAAACAAGTGCGATTGTGGTGTCGACAGACAGACGGTGTAGCCATCATCCAGGCCACTAAAGCGTATAAAATGAGTCAAGTCAGATTTTATCGTTCCGACTCCTGCATTGGTGGACAGGAGGGTCGGGAACAACGTTAACAGGGTATATGAGCGTTACAGGGTTGGTCACACTGCTAAATAATTTGAAAGAAATAATTCAATATCTCCCTTCGTTGTCATTTTATAAACTGCAGAAGTTAGCCAATCAGATCGCTTCGCGGGTGAATTCGAATGGGCTTTGCGAGACGGTGTTGCGAAATCTACACGTGTCTTAAGAACAGATTGAGAGCCATGCCGAGAAATCAGTATCAAACACATAGTTGGTAACACTGTAGCTTTGGCGCAATCAGCTTGGAGGCCTGTACTCGAACCCCTCCCCTGGCTAAGTTTTATTCTTCGACTATTGCTCTTATGACGGTTTAAGCCACGTACAGATTTGTAACTTCTTTTTGATGATGATAATAATAAATAAATAAATAAATAAATAAAAATATATAAATAAAATTACTCAAAAACTTAATAAAATTAATGAACATAATTAACCGAAATGTCCGTAGTATGGGCGCCAGAGTTCACCAGAATGGATCCCTCGAATTTAGATAAGAGCATGATAAACTTTATATCCCAGGGCGTGTACATAATGCTGCGTACTGGTACATCTGCTGCAGGCCTTACCTAACCTCCTGAAAACGACTAATTAGGTAGGAACTGCACCTAGGTTCATCAATAACACTGATTCTAAAATAGCTAACTATATTCTTAATAAATTCCGTGCATGAGCACCTCATCAACATACAACATTATACATATAATACACACATAAAATATTGCTGGAAGACTCCATATTTACAACAACAACAACAATAATGAAAATCGTGGGAAAACGAAAGCGAGAACTAAGCTACCATTTGTAGATGGTCCAATGAACAATGTACATGTATGAAGATAAACACCCTTCACTGTCTCTATATCAATTCGACTTACCGATTCTCATAATCGGCAGTTATCACATCACACAGATACTGTACCTTGTACTACTGTGTTCACATATTTTAACACTTGTTGTAAAGATATATACTCACGTCTGTCGATCCTCAACATATAAATTTATGGAAAGTCTGAGATAGCTTTCACCAACATATAATGCTAGGCCGCCACAAGTGCTACAATACTTAATGCGCAAGCACTCTCCACAATCAGCCACTTTCCACAAACATAACAAGACTACGCTCCACGAACGTTTGAAGTCCAGTCCATTGCAGCCGTGTCACTCCAGTACCGTGTATCAGCACCACTTCCTTCCCGTACAGTGCGTCAGTTGTAGTTGTAGTTGTAGTTATCTTCCTTCTCGTTCCTTTACAATCACCCTTACAATGTTCCTTACAATGTCCCTCGTTGCCGCCGTATGATCAACCTTTATAGACATCAACATCCCCCTCCTCTCAGATGATACGTCTGGATTGGTGCTTGCCAGCCAATCATGAGTAAACCTCTTCTTTCTCCCAAGACAATAACAAACTCTCGGGAGTTTTACATGAATCATCAAATTTCCCTGGTACAACAACAAGCTCATCTCATCAGGCTGGGATATATACATGACTAATGGAATTTCCTGACACAAGTACATCACAACACACACTGGGGTAGCCAGATGACTCATTCAAATTACCAGAGTTATCAAAGCAATGTTTTCCCACTCGTGCAAAGCAAATTACTCATACCTACATATGTGGATATCTTCCAGCTTACCAATATAAATGGCAAAATATACAAATGAAATTATTATTATTATTATTAATAATAATAAATAAATCGAATACTGACAATAATATATATAACTTCTACATATAATTCGGGGGTGTGATATATGTACTATCACAGATTTAGCAACAATGCCGCGCAAAACCCGTTTGTATTCACTCGCAAAGCGATCTGATTGGCTAACTTCTGCAGCTCATAAAATGACAACGGTGGGAGATATTGAATTATTTCTTTCAAATTATTTATCAGCATGACCAACCCTCTAACGATGATATACCCTGTTCATGTTGTTCCTGACCACCCTGTACATAACTTCGATATTACATTATTGAATGTGTTTTTGTACCATAAGCTTAACAATAATTTCCTAAACCATAAATTACTCAGATCTAAGTGTCACTCCTCTACGAAGAGGACGTAATTCATTGGCAGGCGCTGTTTCCTTCCCATTGAAGACCATCGCTGGAAGTTCTATAACAACAACGAAAAAGGCGAGGACGCCAGACTCATTGGAACGTAAAGCCATTTCTATAGAGTGAGAATGAGGGGCTAATTGAGACCTTTGAAATATGATATAGGGAGCGGAGGGAAAAAACAAATGAGCCGCGGTGAGAACACAACACGTGCGAAAACTGCGACTCATGAAGATCGATCGCTGTAGGAAGTATACACTGTCCTGAGTTCACATCTTGGATGGCGTGTTTTATAGGCATCTAAGAAATATTCAGTTCATATTCTGAAGAGTGTTAGGAAACTGCTTCCATGTACTGAGTTCATATCCTGGAGGGAGTGTTCTATACGAATATACTTAGAAGTATTCAGTTCATATCCTGGAAAGTGTTAGGAAACTTCTTCCATGTAAGTTAGACTATTGAGTTTACATTTTGGAGGGAATGTTCTTACGAAAATGCTTGGAAGTATTCAGTTCATATCCTGGAAAGTGTTAGGAAACTACTTCCATGTAGACTACTGAGTTCACATTTTGGAGGGAATGTTCTTACGAATATACTTAGAAGTATTCAGTTCATATCCTGGAAAGTGTTAGGAAACTTCTTCCATGTAAGTTAGACTATTGCGTTTACATTTTGGAGGGAATGTTCTTACGAAAATGCTTGGAAGTATTCAGTTCATATCCTGGAAAGTGTTAGGAAACTACTTCCATGTAGACTACTAAGTTCACATTTTGGAGGGAATGTTCTTACGAAAATACTTAGAAGTATTCAGTTCATATCCTGGAAAGTGTTAGGAAACTACTTCGATGTACTGAATTCATATCTTATGGAGAGCCTTGTGTATGAAACTCCTTGTCAGTACTGAGTTCACATCTTATAGAGAGAGCCTTGTGTAGGAAACTCCTTGTCAGTACTGAGTTCACATCTTGTAGAGAGCCTTGTCAGTACTTAGTTCACATCTTGTAGAGAGCCTTGTGTAGAAAACTCCTTGTCAGTACTGAGTTCACATCTTGTAGAGAGCCTTGTGTAGGAAACTCCTTGTCAGTACTCAGTTCACATCTTATAGAGAGAGCCTTGTGTAGGAAACTCCTTGTCAGTACTGAGTTCACATCTTATAGAGAGAGCCTTGTGTAGGAAACTCTTTGTCAGTACGGAGTTCACATCTTATAGAGAGAGCCTTGTGTAGGAAACTCCCTGTCAGTACTGAGTTCACATCTTATAGAGAGAGCCTTGTGTAGGAAACTCCTTGTCAGTACTGAGTTCACATCTTGTAGAGAGCCTTGTCAGTACTGAGTTCACATCTTATAGAGAGAGCCTTGTGTAGGAAACTCCCTGTCAGTACTGAGTTCACATCTTATAGAGAGAGCCTTGTGTAGGAAACTCCTTGTCAGTACTGAGTTCACATCTTATAGAGAGCCTTGTGTAGGAAACTCCCTGTCAGTACTGAGTGCACATCTTGTAGAGAGCCTTGTGTAGGAAACTCCTTGTCAGTACTGAGTGCACATCTTATAGAGAGAGCCTTGTGTAGGAAACTCCCTGTCAGTACTGAGTGCACATCTTGTAGAGAGCCTTGTGTAGGAAACTCCTTGTCAGTACTGAGTGCACATCTTATAGAGAGCCTTGTGTAGGAAACTCCCTGTCAGTACTGAGTTCACATCTTACAGGGAGCCTTGTGTAGGAAACTCCTTGTCAGTACTGAGTTCACATCTTACAGAGAGCCTTGTGTAGGAAACTCCTTGTCAGTACTGAGTTCACATCTTATAGAGAGCCTTGTGTAGGAAACTCCCTGTCAGTACTCAGTTCACATCTTATAGAGAGAGCCTTGTGTAGGAAACTCCTTGTCAGTACTGAGTTCACATCTTATAGAGAGAGCCTTGTGTAGGAAACTCCTTGTCAGTACTGAGTTCACATCTTATAGAGAGCCTTGTGCAGGAAACTCCTTGTCAGTACTCAGTTCACATCTTATAGAGAGAGCCTTGTGTAGGAAACTCCTTGTCAGTACTGAGTTCACATCTTATAGAGCCTTGTGCAGGAAACTCCCTGTCAGTACTGAGTTCACATCTTATAGAGAGCCTTGTGTAGGAAACTCCTTGTCAGTACTGAGTTCACATCTTATAGAGAGCCTTGTGTAGGAAACTCCTTGTCAGTACTCAGTTCACATCTTATAGAGAGCCTTGTGTAGGAAACTCCTTGTCAGTACTGAGTTCACATCTTATAGAGAGCCTTGTGTAGGAAACTCCTTGTCAGTACTGAGTTCACATCTTATAGAGAGAGCCTTGTGCAGGAAACTCCCTGTCAGTACTGAGTTCACATCTTATAGAGAGCCTTGTGTAGGAAACTCCTTGTCAGTACTCAGTTCACATCTTATAGAGAGCCTTGTGTAGGAAACTCCTTGTCAGTACTGAGTTCACATCTTATAGAGAGCCTTGTGTAGGAAACTCCCTGTCAGTACTCAGTTCACATCTTATAGAGAGAGCCTTGTGCAGGAAACTCCCTGTCAGTACTGAGTTCACATCTTATAGAGAGCCTTGTGTAGGAAACTCCTTGTCAGTACTCAGTTCACATCTTATAGAGAGCCTTGTGTAGGAAACTCCTTGTCAGTACTGAGTTCACATCTTACAGGGAGCCTTGTGTAGGAAACTCCTTGTCAGTACTGAGTTCACATCTTACAGGGAGCCTTGTGTAGGAAACTCCTTGTCAGTACTGAGTTCACATCTTATAGAGAGCCTTGTGTAGGAAACTCCTTGTCAGTACTGAGTTCACATCTTACAGGGAGCCTTGTGTAGGAAACTCCCTGTCAGTACTGAGTTCACATCTTGTGGAGAGCCTTGTGCAGGAAACTCCTTGTCAGTACTGAGTTCACATCTTGTAGAGAGCCTTGTGCGGGAAACTCCTTGTCAGTACTGAGTTCACATCTTGTAGAGAGCCTTGTGCAGGAAACTCCTTGTCAGTACTTAGTTCACATCTTGTAAACAGCGTAATGTACGAAACTGTTACGATATACTGAGTTCACGTCCTAGAGAGTATTCTGTAGGAGACTGCTTGGATGTACTGAGTTCACATCCCGGAGAGAGTGTTCTGTAGGAAGCTGCCACGTTGTATTGAGTTATGTTCAGATACACCCCGAATGGAGGCGAGCTGCATGTATCACTACTATACCAGCCCTACTGCCATTCGTAAATTTCTGACAGTACCGGGAATTGAACCCGGACCTCCAAGGACGGCAGCTAATAACGCTAACCGTTAGGCCTACACTGCGGAGGTGGACTGTTTAAAACTTACTGGCCTACGTTTAATTTGACTTTCATATGTTGTAGGTAATATGTGTAGGCATACACAAGTTTTTAAATGCCTACCCGTATGTCCCTCGTGATGCTAAACTCGCTTCTTGATAGCAAATAAAGTCTTACTGTACAGTAATTCAATAGCCTGTCCGCCTCCGTGGTGCAGAGGTGTGAGTAACTGCAACTGCCGGAGGCCTGGGTTCGATTCGTGGCTCTGTCACTAAATTTCAACAGTGGATATGAGGACAGGAACGTGGTCTACTCAGCCTCGGGGGGGGGGGGGGGATAAAAAAGGTGATGAAGATTAAATGAATGACTGAATCGGCTTTGACCTCTGAATGGGAACTGTCCACGCATTTGTCTGGAAGTGAAAACTGGAAACCACAAAAACATTCCCGGGACAGCCAACGGTAGGGTTCGAACCCAGTCGTCTCCCGAACAAGCCACTTCGCTGAGTAGGTCTACCTAAATTTTTATGGTATTCGTCATACATCAGCACAAAAATATAAACCAGAAATAAAAATAAGGCAATTGAATTATTATTATTATTATTATTATTATTATTATTATTATTATTGGTAGCGTGTGTTCCATCATGCCAAAGTTACAAGTTGAAAATACAACTAGTGGTGATCTTTTGGGAAAGATCACGAAAATACAACTCGATTGTTGAGATCGAGAGGTGCCTCAAGATGTTCGTGGCTGTGGGTAGGTATTTCCTCCTAACCCAAAAGGTTATGGTTTTCCCGCCAATACTCGGGTGGCTGATGATCTAGCTATCTTAACTAATTCTAGTGAAGAAACCAGGTATGCCATAGAGAAGTTACATGAGATAGCATCAAAGACAGGCCTCCAAATATCGTATGAGAAGACTCATATCATGGTTAATGGACACCAGAATATCCAAAGATCCCCACTACAGACAAATTATGGAATAATCACACAGGTCCCTTCCTTCAAATATCTAGGAGAAATCATTGTACCATCCGGATTGGACAGGAAAGCTAATTTAGAAAGAGGCAGCAAACTCCTGAAAGCATACCGAATAACATGGAACCACTACAATAGAGGAGTGATGTCACGAAATGCAAAACTTCGGCATTACAAGACTGTTGTTCTTCCGGAAGCCTTGTATGCCTCAGAAAGCACGTCCCTAGGAGGCCACTCTAAAATTGATGAAATTGAAAAAGAAGAACGAAAAATTCTTAGGAAAATATATGGCCCCGTTCATGTAAATGGTAGGCTAAGCTATATGGATCAAAAGGAAAACTGTAGATTTGTATAAAGCAATCGACAAGTTCACCGATACCGTACGCAGGAGACGATTGAAATTCTATGGCCACATCTGTAGAATGGACGACACTAGATATGCAAAAAAATAAAAATAAAAATAAAAAATGCTTGGTATAATTAAATCAAAGAAGGTCATAAGCTGGTTAGAGGAAATAAATCAGAACTTAAAAGAAATGAATATCACAGAAGATATCATCAGGGATCGCAAGGCTTTTAGGAATCTGGTTACAAAACACACGTTCACGGAAAAGGCTAAAAGAACCACAGGGAAGCAAAGGACGGAAGAACGCAAGAACAGCATAGCGAGTTCATGAAGAGATTTTGGGAGAAGAAGAAAGAAAAACCATCATCAAGCTAACAAGTTTCAACGCGCTCTGTAAACGGGCATAACGAAGAAAGAATATTATTATTATTATTATTATTATTATTATTATTATTATTATTATTATTATTATTATTATTACCGTCCAGGGTTGATTTTTCCTCGGACTCAGCGAGGGTTCCCACCTCTACCGACTCAAGGGCAGTGTCCTAGGGCGTGAGATATTTGCTTGGGATCCAACTGGGGAGGAGGACCAGTATCCCTCCCAGGTGGCCTCAACTTCTATCTTGAGCAGGGACCTTGTTGTGGGGGATGAGAAGATTGGAAGGGATAGACAAGGAAGTGGGAAGGAAGCGGTCGTGACCTTAAGTTAGGTACCATCCCAGCATTTGCCTGGAGAAGAAGTGGGGAACCACGGAAAACCACTTCGAGGATAACTGAGGTGGGAATCGAACCCCTCTATTCACTTGACCTCCCGAGGCCGAATGGACTCCGTTCCAGTCCTCGTACCACAGTTTAAATGTAGTGACAGAGCTGCCAATCGAACCCGGGCGCCCCAGAGTGACAGCTAATCACATTAACCACTACACCACAGAGGCGGACAGGCAAGTGAATTACTGTATCTCACTTGCTATCATTTGGTGTAAAGTAATTTTGCCCCTGATAGGTGGTACTTCGCACTTGCTCAGAGGTACTCTCGGGAAGCAGTTTGGAGAAGAGGATTGTTGTACTGTTCTTGACGGACGCTAGTCTATATGTCGAACAAACAGACACCACAGTAATTGGTTGTTTAATCAGCGGCGCTGTTTGTTAGCTCACGTTGTATCATCAAACAGCGGACTCATGATGTGCAGGCAAGGGTACTGGCTTCTCGTTTTGACGTGACAGGCTACATAACCTCCAATCCATGATGTGTCTGTCAGACGAGCTTACATCACGACCTGACCACGCGCGTATATTTTTTTAAGATAGTAGCCTACTTTTGTTTTTCTTTTTAGCGTGTCGCTTTTAGTTCTAGGAATGTCCTAGGACATAGTCGGTTTGCCAGTTTCTGTAGTTGCTTATCCCAGTACAGCCCATGGGGGAAATAATTTCTTGTGGCTATTTCTGTCTTCTGTGATGTAGTGTTTAGTGTGATCAGCTGCCACGGAATTTCAAAAGTGATACGAGAAGGCTACTGGAACGGCGTCCACGCAGCCTCGGGAGGTCAGCTTAGTGGAGGGGATTCGATTCCCACCTCAGCCATCCTCGAAGTGGTTTTACGTCATTTCCCACTTGTGCTCCAGGCAAATGATGGGATAGCACCTAACTTAACGCCACGGCCACTTCCTTCCAATATTCCCATCCCCTACAAGGGCTCTGTTCAGCATAGCAGGTGAGGCCGCCTGGGGGAAGTACTGGTCTTCCTCCCCATTTCTATCCCTGACCAAATGTCTCACGCTCCAGGAGGTTGCCGATGAGACGGTAGAGATGAGATCCCTTGCTACGGCCGAAAAAAAAAATCCAGAGGGTAAACTGGCTAAATAAAAAATAAAAATCTACCCTCGTCCAGCCCTTGTAAGGCAGACCCTCCGACGAGGGTTGGAGGTATCTGCCATGTGTAGGTAACTGAGTGTTATTGTGGTGGGGGATAGTGTTATGTGTGGTGTATTAGTTGGAGGGATTTTGGGAATAGTACAAACACCCAGTCCCCGAGCCAAAGGAATTAACCATCTAAGGTTAAAATCTAAATTGTTAGAGTGCTTCCCTTCCCTTCCCTTCCCTTCCCTTCCCTTCCCTTCCCTTTTGTCACAGGGATCCCGGGTTAGATTCCCGGCAGGGTCGGGAGTTTTAACCATCATTGGTTAATTCATCATCATTTCATCCTCATTACTGTGCGCAGGTCGCCTACGGCCGCCAAATCAATAGCCTGTAGGCCTCCCTGCTGAGCCGACCTTGTCCTCGGATACTCCTGGCACTAAAAGCCATACGCCAATTCATTTCATTTCATCTCCGACCAGGCCGGGAATCGAACGCGGGGCTCTGTATAACGAACAGCACCACACTGACCATTAAACCAAGGAGCTGGACCCCATGGGGGTGAGGTACATGTAACTCTGTGTGAGGGAGGTGATGGTGGTGGTGATTATTGTTTTAAGAGGAAGTGCAGTTGAACAACCGTACCATCGGGGTAGTAAAATAACATTTTTTTTACAAGCGGCTTTACGATTTATCGACACAGATAGGTCTTATGGCAACGAAGGGATAGGACAGGGCTAGGAGTGGGAAGGAAGTGGCCGTGGCCTTAATTAAGGTACAGCTCCAGCATTTGCCTGGTGTGAAAATGGAAAAACACGGAAAATCATCTTCAGGGCTACCGACAGTGGAGTTCGAACCCACAATCTCCCGAATGCCAGCCCATAGCTGCGCACCCTAACCGCACGGCCAACTCGCTCGGTCGATAAAGTTGACCAAAGTATGTCGGATGGGATGTGAGGAGCCTGACGCAAGTAAGTGAAAGCAATGCCAGGACTGAGCTATGGGCCCCGTGGTCGCCAATCCACTCTCCCAAGTTCGGAGCCCCTGAGGCCCCATTTAGTCACCTCTTACGACAGGCAGAGATATCGTGAGCGTTATTCGACCTCCCCCACCCATGGGAATTAGAAATGAGAAGGAAGTGGCAGTTGCCTTGAGAAATGTAGCCTACATCACCCCGGCATTTCCGTCGATCAGACATGAGACATGGGTAACCGTGGAAAACCATTTCAAAAATGGCCCACGGGGCGGGGTTTCGAACCGGCCTGTCTCCCGAGTACAGAGCTCGCAGCCACACGCTGAGCTGACCTGTTCGATGGATATTAGAATTGATGACACGTGGCACGTCAGTTCCATTATAAATATCTCTTAAAATCTGTAGCGATTAAATACATGTTGTGACGCCATGTGCGTTGAGAACTACATAGGCTGACATAACCAGTAGGAATAATTTGGCCGTGCGGTAAGGCGCGCGCAGCCATTCGGGAGACACTGTCAGCAACCCTGAATATGGTTTTCCGTGGTTTTCCATTTTCATAATAGGCAAATTCTGGAGTTGTTCCTTAATTAAGGCCACGAACGCTTCCTTCCCACTCCTAGCTCTTTGCTATCCAATTGTTGCTATAGGCGGTGCGATGTGAAGCAACTTGTAGTCTAATAATAAATTTTAAAAAAGAGCTATTTTTCGTCTTTTTATCTGTCGGGTTTATGTCAGCTCTTCCCATGAGGTGTTTAACATTTAGTTACACAAGTAGGGACCTACTGTAGCTAACTACGTACTTGAGTAACACAACTCAGCTTGAAAGCCACGAACGCTGGCCGAAATATCGGATGACGTATGACTGATTACAGTACATCAGCAGAACAACAGTTCTATCCCTCACTGTAACACGGCCTGTAAATGCAATTTCGTAGCTAGAGCTACAATCACTAGTATGTCATTTATTATTATTATTATTATTATTATTATCATTATTATTATTATTATTATTGCCGCATCTGTGGTGTAGTGGTTAGCGTGATTAGCTGCCACCCCCGGAGGTCCGGGTTCGATTCCCGGCTCTGCCACGAAATTTGAAAAGTGGTACGAGGGCTGGAACGGGGTCCACTCAGCCTCGGGAGGTCAACTGAGTAGAGGCGGGTTCGATTCCCACCTCAGCCATCCTCGAAGTGGTTTTCCGTGGTTTCCCACTTCACCTCCAGGCAAATGCCGGGATGGTACCTATCTTAAGGCCACGGCCGCTTCCTTCCCTCATCCTTGCCTATCCCTTCCAATCTTCCCATCCCCCTACTAGGCCCCTGTTCACTATAGCAGGTGAGGCCGCCTGGGCAAGGTACTGGTCATACTCCCTAGTTGTATCCCCCGACCAAGAGTCTGAAGCTCCAGGACACTGCCCTTGAGGCGGTAGAGGTGGGATCTCTCGCTGAGTCCGAGGGAAAAGCCGAACCTGGAGGGTAAACAGATGATGATGATGATGATGATTATTATTATTATTTTTATTGTACCGGGCGGTACACCTCTACTCTGTTTATTTAAAAGTTGCGCCAGTTGAAACTCCTCTTCTGGAGGAAGTCTGAACTTTATCTACACTATTAATCTACTAATTTCTCAGAAGATGTCACTACCTGGAAATTTTTGAGTTTGTGAACTGTGTCATTTTTGATGTGTTTTTGTTTCGCTTGAAGTAAGAAGTGTGAACTTTCTCTTCTAGAGGACACTACTGAAGATCAACAATAGTGCGACCTAGTGCGGAGTCAAAGAACTATTTTGTTGGAGAAATTTTTATTTCAAGAGTTTGTTCTTGGTTAAATTTCTTTCTGTCATTGTTTAAGTTGGCTGTATACCCCTCTTTTTCCCCTTATTTTGGATCTAGCCAATCCCGAATTTCTTTAATTAATTTTCCACCAATAATGTGTTTCTTCTTCCTCTATGTAGGGGTTTCTTTTCCCTAGCCAATAAAAATTTTGTGGGAGGGTGTTTTCATTCCCCTAACGCCTAGAAACTTCCGCGAGAGTATATAAACTGCTGATTTTGGGGTCTCCGGGCCACTTCTGTTCCATCTTTCAGTGTATTAAGTACATAGCAGGAGGCGGGGAGCGCCTCTTTCCTCGGCGGCGGTCAACAATAAGGTAATGGCCGATTAATAAATTCTTTCTTTTCTTGCTCAGCAGTTTAACTTTCGGGGCGGGTTCTAAGCGTTCAACCATGTAACCTTTTCCTAAAATGTAAAAACAACTGGTATCTATTCTATTTTAAAACGACATATCGGGATAGAGAGTGCTTAACCCTCTCGAGCTCCCACTCACATCGTCTTAAGGTGAACTTATTTTCTCAACCAATTCTTCCGTAATGTAATGTAAATTGCTATTAAGTCACCTCTGTAGTATGGGATTAGCCCTTGTAATAACGGCCTAGTGCCAAAGTAGGTTTTAAAAAATCAAAGTGTATCAGGAGTGCGGTTAGCCTCCTCTCAAATTGTTATTTTAGAGGTCATGTAATCAACCTTCTTTTCATGTAATAGACCTCAGTAGGTTGGGTATTTTACCCCTGTGAATACGTCCTTAGAGGACAGCTTGAAGGTAGAGTTTGGTGTGGCCTTTGAGAGGCTTAAATTTTAAGAACGGATCGCTCTTTTGAAAATGGAGTGTCATATGCCTCGTGGAGGCTTTTCTGTGTAATTCGGAGCCAGGGGCTCCTAGGGATGAATGGGGTTTTCTGCCCCTCTGTTAAAACTTGTGTTTGTGGTAAAACTGAGCTGATCGCTGAAGTCAGGGCGTGAAGCCCAAAACCTGTAAATATTGTAACTCCCCTTGTTTTGCTACATTGTACCTGCCATGTCTGTTATTGCTTTGTTTTTGAAAAGAAAATATAACCTTGTTAAATTTTAAATTAATTTTACATGCACTATAATTTCGTAGCTTGAAACCCATTCACACCCGCACCTTCTTTTACGCATAACTACCGCTAAAACACGGTAACAATTATTATTATTATTATTATTATTATTATTATTATTATTATTTGCTTTACGTCGCACTGACACAGATAGGTATTATGGCGACGATGGGACAGGAAAGGGCTAGGACTGGTAAGGAAGGGGCCGTCGCCTTAATTAAGGTACAGCCCTAGCATTTGCCAGGTGTGAAAATGGGAAACCACGGAAAAACATCGTCAGGGCTGCCGACAGTGGGGTTCGAACCCAGTATCTCCCGAATGCAAGCTAACAGTACGCGCCCCTAACCGCGGAGCCACTTGCTCGGTCTATTATTATTATTATTATTATTATTAGTAGTAGTAGTAGTTGTTGTTGTTGTTCTTGTAGCAGCAGCAAATGGCCGTGTAATTAGGGTCACACAGCTGTAGGCTAAGCCTATATTCGGGAGATAGTGGGTTCGGACCCCACTGACGGCAACCCTGAATATGGTTTTCCGTGGTTCCCAATTTTCACACCAGGCAATGGCTGGGGCTGTACCTTAAATAAGGCCATGGCCGGTTCCTTGCCGATCCTAGCCCCTTCCTATCTCATCGTCGCCATAAGACCTGTCTGTGTCGGTGCGACGTAAAGCAAATAAAATACCGTAGTAGGCCTATGGCTAGTAGTAGTAGGCTAGTCTAGTATGCCTAGTATAGTGAGACTGAATCGAGGTGCAGCAAAGCTAAAGCAGTGAGCACGCAGTTGCGATCAACAGTAGCGTGTTCTGTGGTCTGACCCTGCGGTGTAGTGGGCAGCGCGTCCGCCTGTCACCCGGCAGCCACGGGTTCGATTCTCGGCAGGGTCAGGGGTTTTTAATTGTAATTATTAATATCCCTGGTCTGGGGACTGGTTGTGTGCGACGTCCTTAATCTTCCGACATTCCAATTACACGCAGGTTCATACAATATGGTGCCAGTAGGGGCAAAAGTTCCATACGGGTCGACAAATAGCATTTATTATCCAAAAATTCGAAAAATTCAAGCTTGTTCTGTAAGAAGAAAGTCAGCTCCAGGACGAAACTATCGTTACAATGGCCTGTTTCCAGACCAACTTTGCTTTACGGAAGTGAAAGATGGGTGGACTCATACGCTAGAAGTAACAGACATGAAAGTAGCGAGAATTATAGCTGGTATAAACAGGTGGGAACAATAGTAGGAGGGTATTCGGAATGAGGAGTTAAAGGTTGAGTTAGGTATGAACTAGATGGATGAAGCTGTACGCATAAACCGACTTCGGTGGTGGGGTCATGTGAGGCGCATGGAGGAGGATAGGTTAGCTAGGAGAATAATGGACTTGGTCATGGATGGTAAGAGAAGTAGATGGAGACCAAGACCATGAAGGTTAGACTCAGTTTCTAATTATTATTTAAAGATGGCAGGTATGGAACTAATCGAGGCCACATAGCTCATTACAAACAGAGGATTGTGGAGGCGTTTAGTCAATGCACAGAGGCTTGTAGACTGAACGCTACCGAGCTCGATAGCTGCAGTCGCTTAAGTGCGGCCAGTATCCAGTAATCGGGAGATTGTGGGTTCGAGTCCCACTGTCGGCAGCCCTGAAGATGGTTTTCCGTGGTTTCCCATTTTCACACCAGGCAAATGCCGGGGCTGTACCTTACTTAAGGCCACGGTCGCTTCCTTCCAATTCCTAGGCCTTTCCTATCCCATCGTCGCCGTAAGACATATCTGTGTCGGTGCGACGTAAAGCAAAAAAAAAAAAAAAGACTGAACGCTGAATAATGAAAATAATAATGATAATAATAATAATGATTATGCTTGTTGTTTAAATGGGCCTAACAGCTAGGTCATCGGCGCTATTATTATTATTATTATTATTATTATTATTATTATTATTATTATGATTATTATTATTATTATTATTATTATTTGCTATTTGCTTTACGTCGCACCGACAGAGGTAGACGATGGGGCGTGAAAGGGCTAGGAATGGGAAGGAAGCGGCCGTAGCCTAAATTAAGGTACAGCCCCAGCATTTGCCTGGTGTGAAAATGGGAAACCACAGAAAACCCTCTTCAGGGCTGCCGACGGTGGGATTCGAACCCACTATCTCCCGGATGCGAGCTTACAGCCGCGCGCCGCTAACCGCACGGCCAACTCGCCCGGTATTATTATTATTATTATTATTATTATTATTATTATTATTATTATTATTATTATTATTATTATTATTATTATTATTATTATTATTTTATTATTATTATTCGGCCTATTATTATATCCTATCTACCCACTTGACGGGGATAGCGATATTCTCGGGACATGGGATGACGGCTTGGAGGTTCTACGTGACACACCCACAGCCAGTAATGATTTGTTTGTCATTTCTTCAACACTTTGTTGTTCCTCGTCTTCAAGTGCTTGGCTGAAAGTGTGTTCGATTTTTCTTCCCGTATGGTCTACTACTAATGTCTGAGATCTCTATCTGTGAAAGAAAAAACCACCCTAACAGCATCAAACTTCTTTAAAAGTGACTTTCCTTTAGCAATTTTCAACAGATCTGCAGTCAAGTATCAGGACAGTGTTAAGAATTTACCAGTTCTCTATTGGTCCTACCGCGCTAAACTTGTGGTCAAGGAAGTTTGTGGTATATTGCATCAGTTTCGTGGAAATTTGTCGTATTTCCTATTCCATAAAAGGAAAGAAACAGATCTTGTGTCCTGGTGGTGCTGCAGCTCTTGTCAGTCACGCCCCAAATAGAGGTGAGCTACATATTAGCCCTTCTGCCGTTGTTAAATCTCTGGTAGCGCCGGGAATCTAACCCGAGACTCTGTGGACAGCAGCTAATAATGCTGACCTTTACGCTACGGAGGCGGATTCCTATTTTTGCTAGGGGCTTTACGTCGCACCGACACAGATAGGTCTTATGGCGACGATGGGATAGGAAAGCCCTAGGAGTTGGAAGGAAGCGGCCGTGGCCTTAATTAAGGTACAGCCCCAGCATTTGCCTGGTGTGAAAATGGGAAACCACGGAAAACCATCTTCAGGGCTGCCGATAGTGGGATTCGAACCTACTATCTCCCGGATGCAAGCTCACAGACGCGCGCCTCTACGCGCACGGCCAACTCGCCCGGTATTCCCTGTTTCAGAGTACCAGTCATGTAGATAAATGTTTCAGAGAAATAGGCCTAGGCCCTATATATAATACGAAATTCCAGGGAGTTTCCTAATAGGAACTTAATTTTTTATCATTTTTCAGAATCCTCAGCATCGAAAAGTCAACTGTAATAAGTCATTTGTTGTAACTGTCTGCTGATTTTACAACGATATTAATTTAAATGAAATTCAGATGCATTAAGTAGTGGTGAGGCTCAGAAAAAAGTCTCATGTAATTGCCGCTATTTTTTTTAAGCCATTCAAATTAACTTTTCCAGGCTAATTTTTCTTTAATGCTAAAAAAGAGATATCTTAGGTAGGCTATTTATAGGGTATACAGTAACTAAAAATGAGGGAAATAATGTGTCAAGAACATAAAACGTTCTTATGGACGTATCTCTTATGGCTGATGGCGTACCGGATCCATGGCTAAATGGCTAGCGTGCTGGCCTTTGGTCACAGGGGTTCCGGGTTCGATTCCCGGCAGGGTCGGGAATTTTAACCATAATTGGTTAATTCCTCATCACGACGCGCAGGTCACCTACCGCCGTCAAATCAAAAGACCTGCACCTGGCGAGCCGAACATATCTTCGGACACTCCCGGCACTAAAAGCCATAGTGCGCCATTTCATTTGTGGTGGAATTGTACGTGCTACATCCCACTTCGAGTAGCTGTAGTCATGTTTCTGTACGAGAAGTACTCAAATTGTGTCACTAGTACGATGTCCGCCTCCGTTGCGTAACGGTTACTGCTATTAGCGCCCGGGTTCGATTCCCGGTACCGCTAGAGAATAGTACATGCAGCTTATCTCCATTGAGGGTGTGTCAGGGAGGAGCTTCACCACGTCGAAACGAGGATAGAAGTTCACTAGTTCGATGGCTTTCCGGTTGCTACTGGTGCTGTTGGGCATAATGCATGACGTCATCAATGAGATGTTGTTTTTGTTGTTGTTGTTGTCGTCCAACCCTTGTCCTGCTTCTCTAAGTAAGGTAAAATTTCGTAGCGAGATTCTACGACCGAATGGCCTTCATAACGTCAAACTCATCAGAGAAGGTAATGAGGTGAAATAAATTACGTGATATGTAATAGTGGGAAGGGAGAGGGTGAAACCTGGTGCCTGCAGATAGCCTATTCCTGTCGAATAGCACCAACGGGTCTTGGCACGCAATCTAGTGATTAGAAATTTTCTCCACGAACGGGACTCCAACCGGCTAATCACGATGTCAGGCCATATAGTAAACTTATCTTACATTATTTTCTCCACGGAAGAACAACGGATAGGCTAAAGTCGAATTTGAAGGCGTAAATCATACTAGCTCTTATTGGTTTTACGAGCCACTACCTACATTTTAATAGTTTTTGGAGACGCCCAGATACTGGAATTTTGTCCCTCAGGAGTTCTTTTAGGTTTCAGTAAAACTACTGACACGAGGCTGACGTATTTGAGCACCTTCAAATACCATCGGACAGAGCCAGGATCGAACCCGCGAAGTTGGGGTCAGAAAGCCATCACTCTACCGCCTGAGCTACACAGCTCGACTAAAAAATTGAATACGAAATATCTCCTCCATTCGAGCTGACAACATAAGCAGTGGATAACGGGACGTTTTGTGTTGTTTACGTCCTCTAAACTTATCTCGCACTCTCATCTTAAAGGTTGTAAATTGTTCAGGGGATCCATTCGGTGTTCCCCTCCGGGGGATGAGGGGGTAGAATAACATTCATGGTATTCCCTGTCTGTCGAAAAAGCGGCTCTCTTAACTTCGGAGCGTTGATTGTCAACCATGGCTCCCTTAGTTGAGTACTGGCATTACTTCCACTAACCTGTGCCAGGCTCCTCACTTTCATGTAAGTTTATCTTATCCGACCTCCTTCGTCAACTCTTATTCTTTTCCGACCCCGACGGTATTAGGTGTCGAGACTTAAGAAGTCTTTCACTTTCACGCCTTTGTGGCCCTCGTCCGATGCCTTCATTTTTCGAAGTCTCGGGCCCCTTCCATATTTACTACTGCTACTGAAATGTTTTCATTCCTCCCCTGAAGGGGGAGGCGGACCTCTTAGACGTGATGCCGTCCCTCAGGCCAGGAGGTCATCGGAGAAGGTGAGAGGGTTGCCGACCGTGGCCTATACTAGGAACTGCCCCGGCATTCGCCTTGCTGCAGGAGAATGGAAAACCACTCTCAAGACAGCCGACTGTGGGGACCTAGCCCCTCTCCGACTCCCGAATGTAGAGCCGTCGGACCAGCCGAAGCCCACTCTGTAAGCGCCGACTTTCCATATTTCCCTCTGATTAGTGTTAATTGAGGATGGCTGCCTAGTTGTACTTCCTCTTAAAACAATAACCAGGTAGCCTACTTATCCTGTTTACTGTAGTCTATTCGGAAGACAGGTTTCTTTAACGCGAATATTTTTACGATGTTTACCACTACACTCAAGTAGCATCAGTTGCACTATTGAAAAAAAAAAAATCCACAGTCTGTTTCCAGTCATTGACCCGGTCAGGAATGGAATGAATGAAGCCTCCATCTAGCGGCGAGGATAAGAATTGTGCCGGCTGCCGAAGAATGTCGCTCTCCTCTGGGGCAATGATTAATGACTGACAGATGAAATGAAATGATATTGAAGAGTGTTGTTGGAATGAAAGATAACAGGGAAAATTGGAATACTCGGAGAAAAAACCTGTCCCGCCTCCGCTTTGTCCAGCACACTCACATAGATTGACCAGGATATGAACCGCGGGACCTAGAGATGAGAGGCCGGCGCGCTGCCGCCCGAGCTACGGAGGCTCCATTTACACAGTTGTTGGAAATAAATTTATGTAATAATTGTTTTTTAGTACATAAACCTTATTTTGATAACCATAATTAAAATAAACATAAGTTACTTCCTATTTTGGTTTAATATTGCGAATTTATTCCAGTCTTCCCTACTAATTCATTTAAGTTTTAGTGGCGGTTTGTTACAGCCAGAGGGACCACCGGTCCTACCTCTAATTACTTTTAGACTAAATAAATGTTAATAAAAATTAATAATCAGTCTGAAAAATATCTGCTCCCATATTTTTAATTTGTCACTAAGAGTTTCGAGGCGATGGATGATTTGTTTAGGTACAAATAAATTAAATGGAGTCCGACTCGTTGGCTGAACGATCAGCGTACTGGCCTTCGGTTCAGAGGGTCCCGGGTTCGATTCACGACCGGGTCGGGGATTTTAACCTTAATTAGTTAACTCCAATGGCACGGGGGCTGGGTATATGTGTGTCTTCATCATCATTTCATCCTCATAGCGACGCGCAGGTCACCTACGGGAGTCAAATAGAAAGACCTGCACCTGGCGAGCCGAGCCCGTCCTGGATATCCCGGCACTAAAAGCCATACGACATTTCAATTAAATGAAACATTTAGCATTTGTTTCTACCCTCTGGATCTATTTGTTTACTGAGCTGAAAAATTAAAATGACCTTCATTTTCGACACACGCCATTTAGACTACACTAAGCCTACAATTCTTTCGTGCCAGGGCTTAAGAATATAAGTCAAAAATAACTAGATTTCAGGACAGAGAGAGAAAGTTTTAAAAATAGATACTGTAGACCTGTTGATTATAAAGTGTTTGAAATGAATAGAACATAAATATATTTTAGAAAATTGATTTACTGTCACGATTTATAATCATCGTTTTCTTCTGCTATCTGCTGGAAATTAAATCAATGACTCGCAGGCCTACTATGAGCACCCAATTTGACTGATAATATTTAGCCCTGGCATGAAAGAATTATCGCTCTGTTGTACCGAGAAATCAACCAATTCAACGCCGCCCCGTTAGGAACGTAGCCTTCAATATCTGCTTCACCAAATAAAATGAGAACACTTCAGTCAATGTGTCGTTCTGAATTACTACATATCGGAATTCTCTCTGCCATCATTATTATTATTTTTATTTGTGTGATCAGTCCATAGACTGGTTTGATGCAGCTCTCCTTTACCGCCTACACTTCCCTCAGTAACTAACTGAACAAGAACTGGGTGTTTTAGATGTGTGCTATCATTCTGCAAATTTAGCCAAATCGATCTCCTCTCACCAATTCGATTCAGTATCTCTTCTTTCGTGATTCGATCTACCCACCTTACCTTCAGCATTCTTTGTAATACCACATTTTAAAATCTTCTATCACCTTTCTTTCTGAGCTAGTTATCGCCCGTACTTCACTTCCACGCTCCAACGAAAACGAAAGTCTTCAAAAGCCCCTTTCTAAATTCTAAAGTCTATCAATGTTGAAAGTGAGCAAATTTATTTTCTTAAGAAAGGCTTTCCTTGTTTTTGCTAGTCTGCATTTTATGTCGTCCTTACTTTTGCCATCGTTAGTGATTTTACTACCCAAGTAAAAATATTCATCTACTTCCTTTAGGACTTCATTTTCTAATCTAATATTTCCTGAATCACTTGCCTTCGTTCGACTGCACTTTATCGGCTATTCTATGCAAACAATGACAAGGAGAGGGGACAGTTATTATTATTATTATTATTATTATTATTATTATTATTATTATTATTATTATTATTATTATTATTATTATTATTATTATTATTAGTCTATTATTATTATTATTATGGACGAAGTCTTGCGTACGGAGTACGAGATAAAAATAAATAAATTAAAACAGATGTAATGGAGTGCAGTCGAACGAAGGCAGGTGATGCAGGAAATATTAGATTAGGAAATGAAGTCTTAAAGGAAGTAAATGAATATTATTACTTGGGTAGTAAAAGAACTAACGATGGCAGAAGTAAGGAGGACATAAGATGCAGACTAGCACAAGCAAGGAAGAGCTTTCTTAAGAAAAGAAATGTGCTCACTTCAAACATTGATACAGGAATTAGAAAGATCTTTTTGAAGACTTTTGTGTGGAGCATTGTATGGAAGTGAAACATGGACGATAACTAGTTCAGAAAGGAAGAGAATAGAAGCTTTTGAAATGTGGTGTTACAGAAGAATGCTGAAGGTGAGATGGAGAGATCGAATCACGAATGAAGAGATACTGAATCGAATTGGTGAGAGGAGATCGATTTGGCTAAATTTGACGAAAAGAAGATATAGAATAATAGGACACATCTTAAGACACCCAGGACTTATTCAGTTGGTTTTTGAAGGAAGTGTAGGTGGTAAGAACGGTAGGGATCGACCAAGGTATGAATATGACAAGCAGATTAGAGCTGATGTAGGATGCAATAGTTACGTAGAAATGAAAAGTTTAGCACAGCATAGGGTGGCATAGAGAGCTACATCAAACAAGTCCATGGACTGTCTGCTCAAACAACAACAACAACAATTATTATTATTATTATTATTATTATTATTATTATTATTATTATTATTATTATTATTATTATTATTATTATTATTCGACCCGTTGGCTGAATAGTCAGCGAAGTGATATTCGACTCAGAGGGTCCCGGGTTTGATTTCCGACAGGGTCAGTGATTTTAGCCGCCTCTGAGTGTATTTAATTGGGTGGCTTCGTGTTTCTATTCGAACTAACACACATCTACATAGGCCCTGCAACACATCACGCTATCATCCGTCGCAAAATTATGTAGACTAATAGTATAGCCTATTAATCCCTCTACAAACGCTGCAAAATTAGGTGTAATCATTGTTAGTGTCAACACCAAGTAGGCTAATTGGTAAAAACGCCAGAAAGATGCAGATTATTATTATTATTATTATTATTATTATTATTATTATTATTATTAGGCATGCTTCTTACATTCTGTCCTAATAATAGACGTTAAACATTTTAGCCAGTATTGTAATGCGATCAGATTTGGCTGTTGATTTATGAAGTCGAAATCGAAAGTGGAATTTTTAGCTTGAATTATTAGGTTGTTTTTAGGAAATCCAACAATCCTCTTATCTGCATTCTGTATTTTCAGGAGAAATCCTTCGGTACCACTTCAGTGGAATATTATTTCGGTGTGTTTTAAAATAAACTAAGGATATTTAGACATTAAAATCCGATCGTAGGCAACCTGAATATTAGGTTTGAAAAGTACACTAAAAGAGGCGTAAGCAAAATTTGTCTAAACTGCTATTAAATTGTTTTTCTTCTGCTATTCCCACATTCTTGTGAGGTCGCAGGTGCGAACTGTGATGCCCTGTTTTACGGTCGTACACCCTTTCTGACGTCAACCCTATCTGGAGGTATGTACTGAGTGTTTCGGTGGTACTTGGTACTGAGGTGTCTTGTATATGTTATAAAAAAAAGGGGGAGTGTGATGGGAAGAACACCCAGTCCAGGAGTCAGAAGAATTATTAACCAGACTCGGTTAAAAATACCCGAACCGACCGAAAATCGAAACCGTGATCCTCTTCACCGAAAGCCTCGATGCTGAGCTGGAGGTTGTGTTAATTAGCTAATTAACTATTTCATATTTACGTTTTAAATTAGCTCCTACTGCATTCCTAGTGCCACTTTGTTATGAATAACGTAAACATATAGGCTACTGACACCATCAAAACAATTTACTCTTCAGCTGCATAACAGTTTACTACTGTGTCTTTTGAATGTCTTCTATAAATTTATGGTTCGTTTCAGTCAGGATATTTCTCAGTCGGTAGAATGGCCTCTTAGTCTCACAGAATATGATCTCCGCCGACCCACGATATAAATGTGGACGCAAGAAATAGAATTAAATATAATTAGCAAGTCAAAGAAATAACGTCTTAAGCGCTCAAATAGGTATTTATCTGCAAAATAGGTGTGGACGATCAAAATAGGCATTTAAAAGCACTAACAGATGCCTCTTATTCGTCTTAATTTGGTCTAAAATTGTTTTTTAATTCTACTCCGCATGTTACAGGAACAAATACGCAATTTAGGAAATATTCTGTTCAGTGATAAATCACTTCTTTGCTGCCGCAGCTCGCACCATTGATAACACTGGAAATAGTTCATATTTGAGACACTTAACAGATATAATTTAGTTAATTATGTTTTAGATTTAATGCCTATTTCTTACTTTTCGTTTTTTCGAATGGACCACAATTCATTGACTTTCGCTAATTTTACAACCACATTGCCACGTGACCAGAGCGCATTATTAAATTTAATATAAACCAAATATCACTGACGAGAACAACAGAGAGGAATACTCTCCGAGCGCCGACAAACATAAAAATAAAAGAAATTACAGCAAGCGCTTCACACCAGACAAAAGACGAACACAACGCGCCACACCGACTGAATGAAAACTGGCAGGAGGACGTAGAAGCTGGCCGCCATGTTGGTATTGGGTGATAACTCCGCCCTCTGAAGGCCGCTATTGGCTGGAGTGGTCTGGTGAGGGGCGGGAACACACAGCAGACTATTGAGTTGCTTGTTCCCAGTGATAAGATGCATAAGCGAGCAGAATATGTAGGAACTGAAGTAGTAGCATCACTCAGCAGTAAAAATCACACTGCACTACGTCACCCATCAGCAGAGAAAACAGCAGAGAATAAACATTTCGTAATTCGAACATGTTATACAGAAAAGTAGCTGGCTTCCTCTGAGAGAGGAGACTATACGAACACACGTCCATGCAGAAAGAATGTCTGAAAAAGACTTCTTTCCGTTGGCTTGGTCGCCCACCCATTTGTAGGTGCCCCCTCCCAGAATGACTCCACCCCTTGAGCTTGGCGCTGGGTTGGTCGTGCGCAGCGCGGCAGGGTGGGGGACCCTCTCCATTCCCCCTCACACAGACTTTTGGGAGGATGATATATAGAGCAGGGACTTAAGGTTTAAATCGCGTTGGGAAGTCGACGAGATTAGGCGACTCGCCTGTGGTCCGCCTGCGATAACTGGACTGACATACTGCTGCGGGATTTTTATAATAGAGAGTAAAAACCACGAGCTGTGGATAAAGACAAGCCAGGGATCTAGCAAGATTACTTACTTACAGCGCGGGTAAAAACATTTTATTACGTCAGTGTTTCCAGTGATTGTAGGCATCAGAGTGTTGTACTGAGGACACCGCTGACCTGAAGAAGAAGGACCTCACGTGTGGCCCACGGCTGCCAAAGGGGCGGAGGAGGGGGGGAGTGCCGTCAGCTTATTGGCTCGCGCCAGACGGCTCTAAGAGCTTTAGCCAGCTTCCGGAAGCCGCGACCGTGTGCTTGCTGCCTGGCGTAGTCCGCACAAACCAAGCTTTACGCGTTAACCCACAAAAGCCCTTTTTAAGCTCTTCTTTTTGCTATAACAGTATAGCCGAGGCTAAAGTGGGGTAGTAAGTGGATTTTTACAAGGGTGGCTTGAGTGATTTTTAACCGAGATTTGTACTTCGTTCACTTCCTTTTATATTGTTTCCGTGGTATGACTCTTGAAGACAAGATGATAGATATTGAGTAAGGAGTTTTAACACCATGATGGAACGTATGGAAGCGCTGACGGACCAAGGGTTGTGTCTGCAGGACTTGGTGTCAGGGGTGGCAACGTCTTCAGCGAGCACCGTGGTCGATTCTTCCCACCAGCAGCACCACCATCACCACCACCACGACCCCGTGTTGCTCAACCATCATCACCACGTGGGCACTGTGGACCACCATGGGCCTTGTGCCCCCGCTGTTCTCCACCACGAGCCGCTCGAGAAACTCAAGAGAGGTCAGTCAAACTTCATTATAGCCTACTTACACAGTGAAACTTCTTAATAGCGGACACCTTTGGGGATTTACAGAATGTTCATTATTAAGAAGTGCCCATATGAATACTCACAGATGGTGGTTTTAAGAGAAACATTTTTGTTGAGCGCAAACTTAAATCTACTTGTATGCTCATTTCCATACACATTCAAAAGAAGCATAGGCCTAATATTAAAATCATTAATGGACTCACATTAATAGAATATTTAACAATATTAACTTATTCAAGTTGTTCCTAAACAATGTACTGTCTAATATTTAAGAAAATATGAAATTAATGTTTATACTAAGTTATGAACCTATAAAATAACTATGAAATACATTTCACGGGTTAATAAACAATACTACGTAGACTATGTCAATGTCCTTCCTACCCATCATTTTCCTTAAGACTGCTCACACCTTCCAACCGCATATGGATTTGCAGCCCATCGGAATAATTTCCGTCGTGTTCATTTTCCTATGCCCATGTGTAAGGTAAAATGAATCTTTTCTTACCGTAGGCCTGCTATAAAAAAGTATGTCTGCATGACGCATTTACGCACTCCTACAGTACAATATATTTAAGGCTCTACACGTAAGCATAGGAAAATGAACACAGCGAAAATTGTTCTGATAGACACATATGTGGCTGGGAGGTGTGACGAGTCTTAAGGAGAATAATGGATAGTAAGAGCATTGTCAGATACGTGGTATTGTTTCTTAACCCGCGATTTACTCTCGTGCTATACTCTGAATTCAAGGCGATGTGCTTTCTGTGAAGCGGACTCCTTAGTGATGTCATCCGGTTCTCACAGGTAGTGGGAGCTTTTCCTTTCTCAGTTGAAATAACTCCTAGTTTAGGCTACTAAGGCATTCTCCGGTCATAATCGTTCACAGGCGTATCTTGATAAGTTTCGTTGTTGAGAAACTTTTGGCAATAGTCACAGAAAGAACTAACACAATTTTTAATAAATCTTTCACATCTTTGAAACACCTTTCCAGCTGAGAAAGCTTGAAGTGTGTTGCCACAATCCTGATGGAAAATTTTGTCAAGAGAGCCTGACTATTTACATGAATAATGATTACCTCATCTCGATTATATAATTTCACTAAGTCGCAAAGGATTTCTCTATTCTTCAATACATCTGAGGGAGGTTTAGCAGCAGAAACAGCGTGAGGGAAGCCCTTATCCATTTACTGCAGAATATTGTCTATTATTTCGAATGAAGGTGAAATTACATTGTTACATTCTTGTCGTGTTTGAGTCTTTTCTATCTGGTTTCTTCTATCCTTAAGTTGTTTTCCAAAGTTACATTTTTCGAATATTGAAACATTTTAAACCGTCACTGAATGTAGTCAAAAAATAAAGAAAGTTGCATTAATAAAATTAAGTCAAACATACAATGAAGGCTACACTAATACAGTGCGCTGAAACTTCTTCTAGATCAAAATGAAAAGACATTACAGTAATTTTCCTTTTTCCACTTTTAAAGAAATCAGCTTTGACAGAAGCACTTTGAGGTTTATTTTAGAGATGTATTTCTGTGTCTGAAGTAATTGAAAGTCTCTCTACATCTCCGCTATGGATGAAGTTATTTTCCACGGCTCTCAGTCTTTTAAACGGCATCTTACATTGAACCACTCTATGAGCTACAGTTGTTTCAACCGCAGCTGTATTTGATGCAGTAGTATCAGCTGTAACAACTGAACAAGACACTCAACATTCCCTATGTACTGACTGGGCTTTGAGTCTGCTGCACCATCACAAAATTGTTTACAAAGTTCACCTAGTTCATATTTTATATTTCTCATACATCACTTACGCAACCGCGCCTTTGTTTGATACAAAATATTTTATCCGCTTATCTTTATTTTGTTATGTCCTCATGGGACATTGAGAATGTCCTCTATTGAGAAGAAACTATTCCACATTATATTCCCATGTAGGCCTATTTCTTCCGGAGAATTAAAATAATATATTATCTAAAAGAGTCTGCTGTTCATAACTGTATTTTAGTAGAAATATCGCGGGACTTTACAATTACTAAAGGAAAGAATTTAGCCTATAGTAAGTAATTAACGCTATTTACCCCATAAAAAGGGAGTTTCACTTCTTATAGCAATCGGGAGTAAAGCTGAAAAATAAATAAATAAATAAATAAATAAATAAATAAATAAATAAATAAATAAATAAATAAATAAATAAATAAATAAATAAATAAATAAATAAATAAATAAATAAATATCTGGATCGGTCCAGTGCTAAATAAATTATTATTACTACAAAAATCTCGAGATAGTAAGTTATATCCTGTACAGTAGGCTACTCTTACACAAACCTGAACCATTTTCTCTATTATTATGATTATTATTTTTATCAATTTAGGAAGGCTCGGCATATTATTATTATTATTATTATTATTATTATTATTATTATTATTATTATTATTATTATTCGTTTAGTTTATCTGTTAACCACGCTTCACAATCCTTACTTTATGTTTCATCGCTTCTCCTTTCACTTTCTGCCCCTACTTCCCTCCTACTTCTTTCTTGTGTTCTTCTGTGTGCGATATTTTCTTCTTTACTGGATCCTTCCCTGTCCCTGGAAACCTCTGAACTCGTTGATTTGTTGTTTTAATTTGTCTCAGTCCACTACGACTTCTTACTTTACCCAGTCTTGCCCAAGTCGCTTCCGAAAATAATTTCAACTCACCTTTGAGTCGTTTGTTGTTGTTATTAATATATATATATATTATTTTTACATTTATGGTACATTTTTCTTGCTTTCCTATTTTATGCCAAAGATTCTTCAGCCTTTCACTTCTTAGCCGCTTTTCTGTAGAAATGTTAGGCCTTTATCGAGGGGGATCCTTTATTCTCTGAAACTTTCGTCCTAAAACTGACTCTGTCCCAGACACCTTCCGATGTAATGTTCTCCTTTCTTCAAGCCCTTCTTCTAGAAGACAATGAGCTTATGATATTCACCTCACTTGAAGGCTGAGAATTTGGTTTGCCAGACTGTTGGTCCCCACTCGTTTGTTGTAAGTCTTCACTTTCCTTTGCTGAATGATATCTCCTCGAAGTTTTCGTAGAGTTCCTTGTTTGATCTCGAGAGAAATGTGAGACGATCTTCGGGAACTTGCTTCGGGCCTAGAATTTTCGTTAAGAATTTCCTTTCTTTTTTCTCCATCTCCAGTTCATTCCGACTGGCTGGGTATAGGCACTCTGGTTTGACTGTTGTATGTTAGTGTCTGTATTATTTGTCCTTTTTCTTCTTCATTATTGTTCTTTTCTTAGTGCGCAGTATTTCTTCATTCTTTCTGATCTTCGTTTCCTCACGTCTTTATTTATTACTTTAGCTGTTCGAACGAATAGTGAAGTTTCTGTAATTTTTAATTCTACTAGGTCTTTCATAGTTTCTTTAAACCAGTTGGGTTTTGTTTTGTGCTTGTGAAAGAAGTCAAAGATTTGTTTGGTTAATCTATTAGAGTACATTCTGAGAAGATGGCCATAAACATTATCTGAGAGTTTTTTTAATTTTCATGTAGAGCGTTTCATTCTTGATGTATTGTCCTACAATTTTGGTCCTATGATCTTTCTTAAAATTGTCCTTTCTTTTAGCTCGAGTTTCTCTATCTGGCCTTTGTAGTTTATGTTTAGTGTTTCTGCTGCGTATAGTGCTTCTGGTTTAATCACTGTTTGTGTTTAATTTTAGACCCCCATGAAAGGGATTTTTTGTTGTATGTAACTTTTGTTAGTTGGAAGGCCAATTCAAGTTTATTTTTCCTGACTCCATTGCTTTGCATTCCACAACATTCCAACTAATCCATTCTCCGAGATATTTGAATTATTTTACTATTTCAATTGTATTATTATTATTATTATTATTATTATTATTATTATTATTATTATTATTATTAATAGAGCCCGGATTTTTAAGCACTTTAGAATAGGTATCTTCTCACCCGCAGAGCGATTCTACAATGAGCTTTGCATAAATGTTAGCGATATGGCCCATTAGAACCCGTAAAATATATGCAACTCACCTACATAAGTTAACTATAGATCGCGTTAGACGTCACTTGACACTTGCCAAATGAGTGTGCATTCTAATCTATTAATTCTCAAAAATCTAGACTCTGATTATTATCATTAGGCCTGTTAGGTTGACTGATGAAATTGATCTTTAATGGCCTGAAGGTTTATGAAGACATCTGATAGATGAATAGTATCAGAAGCAATAATGAAGGACCTACCCACCAGCGCGTCCAATTCACGAGGTGACGGATTTCTTAGCACTGGGGTTGTAGCTTCACCAACCCGCAATGCCGTGCGCTTTCTGCCGGGAGAGAGATGCCGTAGCCTTCATCGACAAACCATTTCCTGCAGAGGATATTTTGTGAAGTAGTTTCAAGCTTCTGAGGTGCAACAGTTCAGTAGTCAATTCTTTGCTATACGGAGCACATCAAAATTTTAAAGTTGGCGTACCTAGACATCCACTTCATAATAACTTACGCCAACCTCTAGTATCTGACAATTTGTAAATGTTGTGTTGTCAACGATGTATCAGGGGATATTCGGCTAAATCGCCAGCATTAAGGCGAAATTGGAATATGAAGTATTTTGAGAATGACTATCAAAATAATATTACACGGGAACAACTGTTGTTTAGTACCCAGGCTAGGCTACTTCAAAATTATATTAGAATTTACTTCTTCAATTGATTTATTTAATTGCAATTGCAGTACTTCAGATATACCTTCAGTAGTTGGGAGAATCTGCAGCATGGTGTGGCTAATTCAGTGAATTCAGTCAGTCAATCATCACTGATCTCCATTTTGGGCAGTCGCACAGGCGGCAGATTCCGTATCAGTGGTTTACCTACCCTTTTCTTAAATGATTTCAAATGTATCGAGCATCTCCATTGGTAAATTATTCCAGTCTCCAAATCGTCGTTAAAGAAACAATACTTCACAATGCTCTTCTTACCCTTTATTGACTTCTTACACCTCCCAGCCGCATATAGATAAATATACTATATGCAGTCCATCAGAACCATTTTCGTTTTAAATGCATTATACTGTACGAGTGTGTAAATACGTCATGCAAACATACATTCCTATAGTACGGTACGGTAAGGTTCATTTTCCTTTACGGGTTAGCATAGGAAAATGAACACAACGAACTTTGTTCTGGTAGACCGGCATATCCATATGGGGATGGGAGGCGTGACATAATTGATAGGAAGAGCATCGTCAGGTACGTCGTATTGTTTCTTCACTGACGAAATCTTCTTCCTATAGACCAGTATTTGTCCAATTTGTCGCCTTAAATTCTAACTTGACTTTCATATTATGATCTTCCTTACTTTTGAAAACTTCAGACGATCTCATTCGTCTACTAACATCATTCCAAGCCAATCTCTCCACTGAGAGGTCGGAACAGTCATTACCATTAACACTGCAAAATAATATTCTACCGCTTGAAAGTAGTAATAAGTATTATAGAAGTACTGTGAGCCTCCGTGGCTCAGGGGGCAGTGAGCCGGCCCCTCACCGCTGGGTTCCGTGGTTCAAATCCCGGTCACTCCATGTGAGATTTATGCTGGACAAAGCGGAGGCGGGGCAGGTTTTTCTCCAGGTACTCCGGCTTTCCCTGTCGTATTTCATTCCAGCAACACTCCCCAATATCATTTCATTTCATCTCTCATTCATTAATCATTGCCCCAGAGGAGTGCGACAGGCTTCGGCAGCCGGCACAATTCCTAACCTCAACGCTAGATGGGGGCTTCATTAATTCCATTCCTGACCCGGTCGAATGACTGGAAACAGGCTGTGGATTTTCATTTCATACACGTACTCACCTCAAAGAACACAGTAAACAGAATAAGTTCTAAAGTTTCTTTATGCTAGTAGCACAGCGATCCACTGCACAATTTACAACCTTTATTATCAGAGTACAAGATGTTTAGAGGACGCAATAAATCGATCAGACCTTCTCCTCAAACTGTAGTAAAGTTATATTTTAGTTGCTTGGGAATTAGCTCTACTATTTTATGAAGTTCCTTAATACACTCATGGAAATAGTACGCAAATCACCGCAATAGAAATTTGAACAAGTTAAATAAAAACAAATAATCAACCGTAGAACCGCGGTAATGTGAACCCTGCAAATTAGAAATTTTAAATGATTCAAACAAAAACCGTCATAGAGGAAAAAAGATCAAAATGCCACTTGCGATGCAAAGAAAGTATTAAATCATAGTACCGTACCTAAAAATGATTATTATTTACGGAATGTAATCAAATAACTGTACAGAACGTTGTTAATTAACGTGGAGTCGATTGGAGGGATAGAAGGATAATAAAATAAAGAACTTGTACTTAAACCAGAGAGAAAGAGTAAGAATAGGAGATAAGATGAGTGACGAAACTGAAATAGGAAGAGGTGTAAGACAGGGCTGCCCAACATCTATCTCGAGGAAATAATCAACGAAAGTTTTAATGGAAGAGGTGGAGTTTGTGTTGGGGGTCGAAGAGTGGAGTGTATGTGATTTGCAGGTGATATGTTTGTGATGGCAGAAAACGCACGAGAAATGATACAAATGTTAGACGAACTCAACACGAAACTAAAAGAATACTGAATGAGAATTAATAAGAAGAGGAAGACCAAATGTATAATTGGAAGAAGAGATAGAAAATGTCGTATTAATATAGTGGGGTGAAGAAATAGAGCAAGTCAACAACTTTAAATATTTGGGAAGTATGATCAGGGAAGTTCGGCCCCGCGGTGTAGGGGGCAACGCGTCCGCCTGTCACCCGGCGGCCCCGGATTCGATTTCCGACCGAGTCAGGGGTTTTTATTTGTAAATGATTAATATCCCTGGCCTGGGGACTGGGTGTTTGTGTCGTCCTTAACGTTCCTTTCGTCGTATTCAACACTCTACACTTCAGCATTTACAATTACACGCTGGTTCATATGACATGGTGCAAGTAGTCGCAAAAGAACTACAGAGGTCGACACCACGAACAAATATATATTTTTTTAAATGATCGGGGAAGATACGTACTGCAGAACAGAAGTTAAGAAAATAATTGCCATGGGAAAAGAAGGTTTCACGAGAAAATTCAAATTACTTTGTGGGCCACTAAGCAAGGATTTGAGGATAAAACTTGTCAAGTGTTATAACTGGAGCATTGCGCTGTATGGTGCAGAGACTTGGACTCTACGAAACAAAAACGAAAGAAGATTGGAGGCACTAGAGATGTGGATGTAGAGGAGAATAGAACAAGTGAAATTGGAAGACTGGGTAAGAAATGAAGAGTTGGAAAAGAACGAACTACGTTGCAAATCATTAGGAGAAAAAAGAACTGGATCGGACATTGTTTGAGGAGGGACTGTTTACTGAAAGAAGGAATCGCGAAATGAAAAAGAAGAAAAGGAAGGAAAAGATATCAAAATGCTGGACAATATCAAAGGAAAGAAATAATCGGATATGAAAAACTTGGCTGTGTACAGGCAAAAGTTGAAGAAGTTTATCGTATGACAAGACCTGCCATAAGGGAGAATACCTAAATGACTCAATGGTCAACATACTGTTCTTGGGTTCAAAGGAGGCCGGGTTCGATTTCCGATTGGGCGGAAGATTTTAAATGTGCATGGTTAATTCCACTGCTTCGTCTTAATACGCATCTACATTTACACGTAACACTACAAACCCACCAATGAAATATGCAATATTGAACACATCCCTCCGGAGAGGGAGCGCATCAAGAACGGTATCCAGCCGTATCGATATCAATCAGTCATCACTCATCTACATTTAGGGCTCTCATCCAGGCGGCAGATTCCCCATCAATTGTTTACCTTGTTTTATCTTAAACATTTTCGAAGAACTTCGAAATTTATGGAACATTTTCCGTGATAAATTATTCCAATCCCTTCCCCTACCCCTCGTCTCATAAATGAAGATTTGCTCCAATTTGTCCTCTTGAATTCCGACTTAATCTTCATATTATGACCTATCCTACTTTTAAAAACACCACTCAAGCTCATTCGTCTACCAATGTCATTCCACGCGATCTCTCCATTGACAGCTCGAAACATAGCCTACCACTTAGTCGAGAAGCTCGTCTCCTTCCTCAGAAGTCTTCCCAGCGCGAAGTTTGCAACATTTTCGTAACAATACTCCATTGTGGGAAATCATCCAGAACAAATCGTGCAGCTTTCCTATGAATTCTTTCCAGTTCTCTTATCAAATACTAATGGCGATAATGGCGAGGGTCCCATACACTGGAACCATACTCTAGTTTGATCTAACCAGAGACTATAATAATAATTTCGTGTGGCTATTTCTAGCCGAGTGCAGCCCTTGTAATGCAGACCCTCTGATGAGGGTGGGCGGCATCTGCCATTTGTAGGTAACTGCGTGTTATTATGATGGAGGATAGTGTTGTGTGTCCCACTGTCGGCAGCCCTCAAGATGGTTTTCCGTGGTTTCCCATTTTCACACCAGGCAAATGCTGGGACTGTACCTTAATTAAGGCCACGGCCGCTTCCTTCCCACTCCTAGCCCTTTCCTATCCCATCGTCGCCATAAGACCTATCTGTGTCAGTGCGACGTAAAACAACTAGCAGTGTTATGTGTTGTGTTTGAGTTGCACGGATGTTGCGGACAGCACAAAAACCCAGCCCCGGGCCACTGGAATTAACCAATGAAGGTTAAAATCCCCGAACCGGCCGGGAATCGAACCCGGGACCCTCTGAACCGAAGGCCAGTACGCTGACCATTCAGCCAACGAGTCGGACACCAGAGACTTTAATGACCTCTCCTTTACATCCTTACTACATCCCCTAAATACTCTCATTATCATGTGAAGAGATAACACCTAACCTCGTTAATTACATCAATATAAAAGTCCTCCTATTCAAAACGTCGTAATACATCGTCGCTGTTTGGGCAAAACGTTATATCTCACAACGCTCTTCCTATCCAGTATATCCCTTAAGACTGCTCACTTCTCCCAGCCATAGCCTATATGAAAATGCAGTCGATCAGAACTATTTTCGTTGTGTTCATTTTCGTATGCTAACGTGTAAAGGAAAATGAACCTTAAGTACCGGTATATTATACTGCAGACGTGCGTAAATAAGTCGTGCAAACATACATTCCTAGAGTGCGCTACGGTAAGGTTCATTTTCCTATACACAACCGCATAGGAATATGAACAGAACAAATATTGTTCTGATGGACTAAATATCCATCGTGGCTGGGAGGCGTGACCAATCTTAAGGAGAATAATGGATAGGGAGAGCACTGGAAGATATAACCTTTTGCACGAACAGCGACGATATTGCATCTATAAAGATGATACAGTAGGCTATATCCACATTATTCAAAGATGTTTTGATCCATTTTAGAGTCATCTTCATTGGAAGTTTAGTTGTAAAAACGTATGTTACAATAAAACACTATCACTGTTCTTGAGATTTTATGTAACAGTGTTTTTAATTAGGTGATAATAATATGTTACCAGGACACCATTGCGAGATTTGAATATGAAATAGTTTATTGTGAACTAGTGTTTTATTGTAACTTTTGTTTCTACGACTTAATTTCCACTGAAGATAACTCTAAAATGGGTTGAAACATGTTTGGATAATGTAGATATATCATCTTTATACATGTAATATATTACGATGTATTGAATAGGAGGATGCTAGAATATACATTTTGTATTAATGTAATTGAAAAACCGTCAATACGGAATGAAATTCATACTGTGCAAACCTCGTTAATATCAAGTGCCAACCCCAAAAGAATGAGAAATAGGCCAAGGAAGAAGAATACTGTAGTTCTAATAAGTTAGAAGACAAGATATATTTGTAAGCGATTTTTATTTTATTCTGTACTGTTCTTATAAAACACGTTTGTTGTATGTATTTCGTATTGCATTGTTTAAAATACTCTGTGTTCCGCCTACAAGCGAACTGCTCGCAGTTGCAATGCAACTTGTTAGGGTGATGAATTAAAACATCAGAACATCGCTGCTATTAATTCATAAGCTGACCACGGCATAACTGAATGAGTGATTTTGAACATGAATCCGGCAGTCTCCTCGTTTGTGCAAATAAAAGTTTATAGTCTATAAATAGCAGTCGCGCTTATATATAAATGACCGCGATTTCATGCTGCATAATATTTTAACTTCCCTTGTGAAGCATACAGGAGTAGGCTTTTAAAATCCCTATTATATAGATACATTCATATCGCCTCTGCGGGAAGAATACCACGTAGACTATCTGACAATGCTCTACCTAGCCATTATATGTCTAAAGACTGGTAACGCCTCCCAGCCGTATATTTATATGCAATAGATCAGAATAATTTTCACTGTGTTCATTTTCCTATTCTAGCGTGTAAAGGAAACTGGACCTTACCATACCATATTGTCGGGATGTTTTTTGCATGGCGTATTTACGCACTCCTACAGTTTAATGTATTTAAGGTAAAATAACATGGGTGGGAAGAGCATTGGGACATGCCGTCACTCCTATGCCAATGCCCTTCCTGTCCATTATTTCCCTAATAATAATAATGGCGTATGGCCTCCGGAGAGGCCTGGTGCATGTATTTTTCTACTAGACGGCCTATTAGGCGAGCTGCATGTCTGTGAAGATGAGGGCCCTACTTAGGATGATTTCTAAAGTTGAATACGCCACACACACCCAGCTCCCGAGCCATTGGAATTAACTAATTAAGGTTAAAATCCCCGACCCGGCCGGGAATCGAACCCAGGACCCTCTGAACCGAAGGCCAGTACGCTGACCATTCAGCCAACGAGTCGGACTCATTATTTCCCTTACGACTGGTCACGCCTCCCAGCCATGCAGTCCATCAAACAAATGTCGTTGAGTTCATTTTCCTATGCTAACGTGTGAAGGAAAGTTCATTAAGAGAAATAATGGATAGGAAGAGCATGAAATATCCTACTTCTTTGGTATAATTTCTAAAACATGACTAGGTGTACAAACGAGAGGGAATTTGTGACGTGGGCGACAGTCCCAAATGCAGATCGGTGGTGACAGAATGATTGATGAAGAAAAGAAAAATATAATTGACACGAGGAAAATATTGAATTCTTCCATAAATTAATGTTTTCTACATGCGCAGGTAGTTATCCTTTATAAAAAATATAAATGATTCCTTAGAAGTTGTATGGGCAATGCGAGAAGGACCTCTTCTCGGCTCATTTGTTCAGAAATTTAAAACAACTTGCAAAAATGGAGGAATATCCTTGGAAAAGTTCCGCGGTTGTCAAAGACAGAGGATTTCACCAAAGCGTATTTCTTTCTGAAGTATTCTGCTGTCTGTTCATAGACCTTCGTTTTCTCTCGGTCATCTTCTTGTGATAGTTCAGAGACACTATTTCAAACCGTATGATGGATCGATTATAAAACCAGACTTGTTCTTGGCAATTGCAATGTTGTCTTCGGTACAGGATGTATAGTTTGCACGCTGCTGTCAATGTTATTTATTTATTTATTTATTTATTTATTTATTTATTTATTTATTTATTTATTTATTTATTTATTTATTTATCGAGAGGTACGGTCGCCCGTGTTTACGCGCTGCCGATATGGAGCCAAGCTCTGTATTCGAGAGACGCGTGGGTTCAAACCCCACTGTCGGCTATCCTGAGAATGGTTTCCTGTGCTTTCCCATATTCACTTCTAGGCAAATGCGTGGACAATTCCTAATCATAGGTCATTCGATTCCTTCCATCTCCTTAGCTAGTTTCATGTCCGACCCATTGGCTGAACGGTCAGCGTACTGGCCTTCGGTTCAGAGGGTCCCGGGTTCGATTCCCGGCCGGGTCGGGGATTTTAACCTTAATTGGTTAATTCCAATGGCACGGGGGCTGGGTGTATGTGTTGTCTTCATCATCATTTCATCCTCATCACGACGCGCAGGTCGCCTACGAATGTCAAATAGAAAGACCTGCACCTGGCGAGCCGAACCCGTCCTGGGATATCCCGGCACTAAAAGCCATACGACATTTCATTTCAGCTAGTTTCATCTTCATTAGTAGTTGTAGGGGCAGGAAGGGCATTCGGCCGTATTAGCATGTCATAAAATTTCATCTCACTTCATCCCCGAACGCGTAGGCCTATCACATAAACGGGACTAATGGAAAGATGCGTTTATTTATTACTATTAAGTCATGTATTTATTTATTGTTAACATAACATTTGGCAGATATCCCGGCAACATTGCTTCCTTCTTCTTCTTAATCTGTTTACCCTCCAGGGTTGGTTTTTCCCCTCGGACTCAGCGAGGGATCCCACCTCTACCGCCTCAAGGACAGCGTCCTGGAGCTTCAGACTTTGGGTCGGGGGATACAACTGGGGAGAATGACCAGTACCTCGCCCAGGCGGCCTCACCTGCTATGCTGAACAGGGGCCTTGTGGAGGGATGGGAAGATTGGAAGGGACAGGAAAGGAAGGGCGAAGGAAACGGCCGTGGCCTTAAGTTAGGTACCATCCCGGCATTTGCCTGGAGGAGAAATGGGGAAACCACGGAAAACCTCTTCCAGGACGGCTGAGGTGGGAATCGAACCCACCTCTACTCAGTTGACCTCCCGAGGCTGAGTGGACCTTGTTCCAGCCCTCGTACCACTTTTCAAATTTCGTGGCAGAGTCGGGAATCAAACCCGGACCTCCGGGTGTGGCAGCTAATCACACTAACCACTACACCACAGAGGCGGACAGCATTGGCGTTTTAACACATAAATTATGCTCACATAACAAGAAAATGAAGGAAACAAATGAATGGAAATTGAGTTGTTCTCCGGGCTGAGCGGCTCAGACGGTTGAGACTCTAGCCTTCTGAAGCCAACTTGGCAGGTTCGATCCTGGCTCAGTCCGGTGGTATTTGAAGGTGCTCAAATACGTCAGCCCGTGTCGGTAGATTTACTGGCACGTAAAAGAACTCTTGCCGAACGTAAAAACAAATAACATTGTCATTGGAATCGTTCTTTTTTCCTGCCTTTTATTCCAATTATCTGGGGTTGGTAGTAACGTAGATTAAGTCTAGTTTTCTGGCCGGATGTCCTCCTTGACTCCAAAACCTCGTAGAGACTTTATGCCTGTCTTTATGGTGTTTAGAAATCTGATGTGTTGTGTGCAGATGTGTATTAATACGATCAAAAACACTCAGTTGCCGAGCTACAAAAATTAGCCAAGCGCGGTTAAAATCCCGGCCTGGTCGGGAATCGAACCCACAGCCCTATCAACCGAAGGACACTGCAATGACCATTCAGGAAGAGGACTACATAAAAGGAGAGTATTACATTGTATTATATCAAAACAAGGAATTTCATTATAATCAAAGACTGACAAAGGAACGGGTAAAAGAGAAGCAACAAACATGGCAATCACAAATGAATTAGGAGTAGTGTAACGTAATTGCCCGCTTGGTGGCCATGATTGTCGATACGTTAATTCCAGTGGGGTTTATATATGCTTATTAAAATGGAAGTGTTCTTCCAAATGGTTCTTCCTTATTTCTTATTTACGTGTGGAACAGTAAAAAATCTAGTATCGTTTATATCAAACACATTGATAAATAGTATAAAAACCAAGTGAAAAATAAAATTTCAAAAACTTATCGACATAAATGTCTTATGGCTGCGGGTCATCCAAAAATGTGTGTAACGTGACGCAATGTGTGAGGGATGAGTAACCATAGCAACAGTGCAGGCGAGGTATTATGCACCGGAAATTAGCAGCCGTTGATGGATGGCCCTGGCCGGCGGACATATTTATGGTCATTTGATTTGGGCAAAGAGAAAAGTCGTATCTTTTTAGTTTCTTCCCAGTTAATTTATAAATTGTTTCTTTTTTTAGGTGTAATTCTGTTACAATAGGCCTAATGTTTTATTTTTAAAACAGGTATCAAAAGCTCACATTTGTTCTTAATATCCAAGAGAGGCTGTTTTGTAGTTCTGTACTCAGCATAGACATTAGTCATGGATACACCATTCGGCTCCATGGCTAAATGGTTAGCGATTCCCGGCAGGATCGGGAATTTTAACCATCATTGGTTAATTTCGCTGGCACGGGGGCTGGGTGTATTTGTCGTCTTCAACATCATTTCATCCTCATCACGAAGCGCAAGTCGCCTAAGGGTGTCAAATCAAAAGACCTGCATCTGGCGAGCCGAACATGTCCTCGGACACTCCCGGCATTAAAAGCCATACTCCATTTCTATGGATACATCTTTTTCAAGCTTTTCTATATCAGGTGAGTTGGCGGTGCGATTAGGGCCGCGCAGCTGTGAGCTTGCATCCGGGAGATAGTGGGTTCGAACCATGGGCGTCCATATGACAGTTTGTAGGGAGGGGCCCAGACCTGGGGGTACGTAGTATTTTTATTATTTTGGAAGATAAATGGTGATTTGTATTCTGCGGTAGAGTAACCCACGGTATCCCCTGAGTGTTGGTGGGGCACGGTACTACCACTTCTACGTAATACTGACTTTTAAATAATTTTCTTGAAAGGAAAACACCTGACTACATTAGATTTTTGCCTTTCCCTGAGAGCTAGAGGGGGGCCTCGGCCCCACCTTGCCCCCGAGTATGGGCGCCCTTGGTTCGAACCCCACTGTCGGCAGCCCTGAAGATAGTTTTGCGTGCTTTCCTATTTTCACACCTTAATTAAGGCCACGGCCGCTTCCTTCCCACTCCTAGCCCTTTCCTATCCCATCGTCGCCATAAGACCTGTCTGTGTCGGTGCGACGTAAAGCAAATTGTAAAAATATTTCCTATTATTGCTATTTTTGCTGAATAGAAGGACCCGTCGGGATGCGTAGTTCGGACGGTAGAGCACTGGCCTTCTGAGCCCAACCTGGCAGGTTCGATCCTCACTCAGGCCGGTGGTATTTGAAGGTGTTAAAATACGTCAACCTCGTGTCGGTAGAGTTACTGGCACGTAAAAGAACTCCTGAGGCACAACATTCCGGCATCTCGGCGTCTCTGAAAAGTGAAAAAGTAGCTATTAGGATGTAAAAGCAATTACATTAGGAGAAAGACCCTTGTGTTTGTGTTTCTGTAGAGATAAAAGGTGTACTAAATGACATAAAAATAACACCGTAAAATTCATTAACGTAGGCCTAGGCCCCTACTCTACAAGAATGAGATGCGTTTAACCCTCTCGTGCAGCAGTTTCATTTCAAAGGGAGACTATTCTTTTCAATTTTCATTCACTGGAAACATACAAACTACACCCACCATTTCCTTTGAAATTTGTGAGGGATTTATAAAAGACTTCTACATTTTTCTAGAAAATAATGGTAATATATTGTATGCACGATATAGCCTGTATGGCTCAGGTGGCAGCGCGCCAGCCTCTCACCGCTGGTTCCCGTGGTTCAAATCCCAGTCACTCCATGTGAGATTTGTGCTGGACAAAGCGGAGGCGGGATAGATTTTCCTCTGCGTACTCCGGTTTTCCCAATCATCTTTTATTCCCGCAACACTCTCCAATATCATTTCATTTCATCTGTCATTTCATTAATCATTGCCCCAGAGGAGTGCGACAGGCTTCGGCAGCCGGCACTATTCCTATCCTCGCCGCTAGATGGGGGTTTCATTCATTACGTTCCTGAACCCGGTAGTGACTGGAAACAGGCTGTGGATATTCATTTTCATTGTATGTACGATAAATAGTAGCATCATTGAAATGTACACATCTTTTCGCTACAGAAAACATGTTTACTCGCCGATCCAGTTGCTGTTATATAGACGCTCATACTTCAGTAACTCAGCATAAGTAGGCTACAGTTTGAGAGGCCACCACAAACACAGTACCTCCTCCACCCGTGGCTTGACCGAACGAGTTGGCGGTGGGTAGCTGTGAGATTCGTAAGATGGTGGATTCGAATTCTACCGTTGACAACCTCGGAGGTGGTTTTCCGTGCTCTTCCATTTTCACACCAGAGAAATGCTGGGGCTCTATCTTAATTAAGACCACGGCCGCTTCTTTCCCAATCTTAGCCCCGTCCCATCCGTCCGGCGTCGGAAACCTTCATTTTCTTAGTGCGACGTTACCCACTAGCAAAAATCATCGCTTGGCTAGTAGGCCTACCACACCTCACACTAGATGCAAAGTTAAATGTAGAGCCATTCTTTCGCCCTCTTTCTTAAAGAAAAGTACCCAAGGAAGCATTGAATAAGACATATCATCGCTCCTATGCCAAAACCGCGAATGTGACAATACTCTTCCTATCCATTATTTCCCTTAAGACTGTTCACGCCACCCAGCCACATATTGATACGCAGTCCATCAGAACAAATTTCGTTGAGTTCATTTTTCAATGCGCCCGGTTAAAGGAAGATGAACTTCCCGCACAGCTCCTAGAGTATGATGTGTTTATGGTTCAGGTTGTTCAAAACCTTATATTACGAATAATGTACCAGAAAGGAAGATTATACCCAAGTAGTCAATTATATGCTGAAGCTAATATATTTAATGTAAAACAGCTCTATGCCCTTGAAATATACAAATATATTAACAAAAACAAAAATATAATTGAGAACATTAAACATGAATATTCAACACGCAGTAAGATGTACCACCGTTGTATGTTATACAAACCCAAACTTAGCATAACAAAGCGCAATTTCTTGTACTTCACTCCAAAATTCTTTAATGTCCTTTCCGGTTCTTTACAAACTACTTCATTGAGTCAGAAAATGTGTCTGAAGTGTCTTAAATCCTTTGTCAGGGATAATAAAACTGTTATGGAAGAAATAACTAAATGAGAATATCACGTCACCATATCCAGTTTCTATTCTATGCTCCACCATGTGCTGTTGATCATATCCGTCATTCACTCATACCCATACTCGTACTTCAGGCATCATTTTAAAATATATATTGCTCTCTATGTAATTAATATTCTAAATTACCACACGCAAGGTTTCACCACAAGATTAATATTTCTCAAGTAATAATGTTATTAGAAGAGTTATGCATATATGAAACAGAGTCCTGTAAATATGTAAACAACATGATGAATGAATAAATACTACTACTACTTTACACTTCTGCATAGGAAAATAAACTCAGTGAAAATGCTTCTGATGGACTGTATATCAGTATGTGACTAGAGGCGCGACCAGTCTTAAGGGAAATAATGGATAGGAAGAGCATTGTCTCATTCGCAATTCTGGCGTAGGAGCGACGGTATAAGTCTCTTAGAAGCAATACCGTCTTTGAAAATGCACTTCTATCCATTAGCCTATATTTATTCAGACTGGTCACGCCTCCCAGCCAAATATGCTTATGTTCTGGGTGATTTCCGGCAAAAGAGTAATGTCAGGAAAATGTTGTAAACTTTCGGCTAGGAGGACTTGAAATTAAGGAGACGAACAGCTCGACTAAGCGGAATGTTTCGAGTTGTCGGTGGAGAGATGGCTTGGAATGGCATTTAGTAGATGAAAAAGCTTAGTTTTTGAAAGTAGAAAAGGTCACAAAATGAAGATAACGTTGAATTCAAGAGGGCAAAGTGGGGCAAACACTCGTTTACAGCAAGAGGGATTACGGATTAGAATGATTTATCTTTTTTTTTTTTTGCTAGGGGCTTTACGTCGCACCGACACAGATAGGTCTTATGGCGACGATGGGATAGGAAAGGTCTAGGAGTTGGAAGGAAGCAGCCGTGGCCTTAATTAAGGTACAGCCCCAGCATTTGCCTGGTGTGAAAATGGGAAACCACGGAAAACCATTTTCAGGGCTGCCGATAGTGGGATTCGAACCTACTATCTCCCGGATGCAAGCTCACAGCCGCGCGCCTCAACGCGCACGGCCAGCTCGCCCGGTAATGATTTATCAAAGGAGATGTTTGATAAATTTCGAACTAGGCCTACTTTGAAATCATTTAAGATTGATACGGAATCTGCCACCTGGGCGGCTGCCCTAAATGCAGATCAATGGGTATTGATGGATATGCAGTTCGTCAGAATAATTTTCGTTGCGTTCATTTTCCTATGCTTACGTATAAAAGGAAATTGAACCTTAAAAATACTTATATTGTACCGCAGGCGTTCGCAAATGCGTCAAGCAAGCGTACATTCCTACAATACGGTGTAGTAAGGTTCATTTTTTACCATAAGAAAATGAACACGTCGAAAATTGTTCTGATGGACTGTATGTCCATATGTGGTTGCGAGGTGTGACCGGTGTTAAGGACAATAATGGAGAGGAAGATTATTCGGAGATACGAGGTAGGGCCTGGTGTGAGACTCGTGCGCACGAGATGGTTAAGGCAACAGCTTACTGCCGTGTGTACCCACATCAACGGGCAAGCACCATCGAGCTATGTGACTTATGCTATTGTTAACTTCCAGCTACTTTCAAAACTTTGCATTCTAGGTTTTCGAACTGATTACATTTTCCACTGCTTTTCTTCTTGTGTACGGATTACGCTGACTCCGACTTATCGGGGTACGGATTAACAACGTTTTACTGTGAATTATAGATGGTGATCTTGTGAAGAAATCACGACAATGGTTCAATTTTGGTGCGGAATTGTTCCTCTCGAGAGATCGGTTGTTAATAGCGTTTCACTTGCGTAATGTGTCTCTGACACATTATTTATTCACTCTTCAATGCTGTGTCATACCTGTATGGGATTATTGCATTTCCTGGTACCGCAATGACTTGACACACTTGACTTCTACATTCTTTTCCTCCTCTCCCACAAAATAAGTTTGCCATATCTTACGGATTTCACGGCCAAACCGCGATTCTTATATAGTACGTCCGGGAGAAAAAACGAAGTCCGTCATATAAAATGGGAAAAAATAGTGAAGTGGTTGCAAGAAAATACAAAATGAATCAACATTCAATCAAATTATCATTGGGCAACATTAGGTGGCAGATTTCCCACTAATTGAGTGGCTCAGACGGTTGAGGCGCTGGCCTTCTGATCCCAACTTGGCAGGTTCGATCGTGGCTCAGTCCGGTGGTATTTGAAGGTGCTCAAATACGTCAGCCTCGTGTCAGTAGATTTACTGGCACGTAAAAGAACTCCTGCTGGACTAAATTCCGGCACCTCGGCATCTCCGAAAACCATAAAAAGGTAGTTAGTGCGTCAAAAAGCAAATAACATTATTATTAGTCTTTTCTTAAATGATATCAAAGAACTTGGAAATGTATCGAAAAATACCATCTAATAAATTATTCCATTCCCTAATTCCCCTTCCTGTAAATGAAAATTTTTGCCCCAGTTTGACCTCTTGAATTCTAACTTTATCTTCATATTGTTATGTTTCCTACTTTTAAAATCTTCGCTCAAACTTATGTTGTACGTCATTCCAAGCCATCTCTCCACCGACAGCTTGGAATATTCCACGTAGACGAGCAGCTCGTCTCCTTCCTCACAAGTATTTCCAGCCTAAAGTCGGCAAGATTTTCGTAACACTACTCTTTTGTCAGAAATCATCCAGAACAAATCCTGGTTACTTCCTTTGAATCTATTCCAATTCCTGTATCAGGTAATCCAGGTGTAGGTCCCGTTCATTGGGGTCTTACCAGTGACTTATACTCGTTAATCTGATTACCCCAATGAAGCTCCTCCCTTATATTAACACCGAGGTACTCGCAGAGATCCCCGTGAGGTAGGACTACATTCACCTCATGAATAGAGTAATGAAAACTAAAATGGCTTATGGCTTTTAGTGCCGGGAATGTCCGAGGACAAGTTCGGCTCGCCAGGTGTAGGTCTTATGATTTGACGCCCGCAGGCGATCTGAGGATGAAATGACGATGAAGACAACACATACACCGAGCCTCCGTGCCATCGAAATTAACCAATGATGGTTAAAATTCGCCGCCCTACCGGGAATCGAACCGGGGACTCATGTGACCAAAGGCCAGCACGCTAACCATTTAGCCACGGAGCCGGACAATACAGTAATTAAAACTGAGCGAACTTTTTCTTTCGGTGAAACTTACAACCTGAATTTTCATCCCATTACCATTGCCTGCTGTCCTTCTCACAACATTGTTGAGGTCTTCTTGCAGCCGCTCACAATTTACTACTCTATACAGTATAACATCATCAGCAAGAAGCCATACCTGGGATTCCAGTTCTTTATTCACAAAATGTATACACAGAAGATAACATAAAGGACCAATAATTTTTCCTTGCACCACCGCCCCCCCCCCCCCCCCGCTATCTTACTTAATCATTACAGGTTCAGATAGTCTTAACCTACTTTCACTGTCTGAGTTTCTTTTCTCGAAATTTAGTCAACCAATCAACCAACGTTTTGTCTAGTCCCATAGACCTCATTTTCGTCAGTAATCTCCCATGATCTACCCTATCAAAAACCTTGAATAGGTCAATAGCGGTACAGTCCATTTGACTACCTGAATCTAAATTAACTTATCTGCCATAACTTCTTCTTTGACCAGTGTAAAATGAAGTTTATTTCGACAGACATAAAGATTAAAAAGTTTGAGAATAATGAAGTCTAACAAGAGATAAGCTGTTATTTTCTACGATTGTGGGGAAATGTATTCTGAACTGCTCGGAATTGCATGGTATTAGGCCTATTTCTCTGTTCCTGAGCATAATGCGGCTGTACAGAGCGTGTTTTCTCTTCTCTGTGCCCAACGAACAGAAGGAAAGAACAGCTTTATACTAACATCTGTAAATGCAATGTTACAAGTAGCCTACAGCACAATATGAAACGGCGAGCTTCATAGGCCCATTCACAATCACACCAAGTTTGTAAATAGTATACTATAGGATTTACCTCCAAGTGCTTAATACATTATAAGTACTCATTTTTGTAGTAATGAGTGTTTGCGTTATTAAATGAAGTTAATAAAAAAAACATTAAATGTTATTTCTTGTAATAAATACTCCCGTACTAAGGGTAAATTATGTTCTGCTTTAGAACTCTTAAAATGAGACAATGTCCTGGTTTTAGACTTCTAGATTACCGTAACCCTACACCCAAACAAAGTTATGAGTTTCATGTTGTCGTAGAGTGTTGACAACCGACTAATCTTGAGGCTAAGTCCAATGTTAAAGAGGTGAGTTTTTTGAGCTATCCTCAGAGTAAATTTAGAACTACTCATAGGGAAGAAGCTCGCTCCTTTCACTTCGGTCGTTCTGAAATTAGAGTGTGATGTTAAGCTGACCGCCGCCTTATTTCAAGTCATTCTACAGCTCATCGCAGTAAGATCAGGAAGCTACATAGCCTTACAAAGTCGGTGTTCAGGCAATTTAAACAAAGTATGTCTGCTTTCTACACGTTTAACTGGTTTCTCTTGCTATAGGTCTGAGCGTGAGTAACAAGTATCTGAGAAAATAAAACATTTAAGTTTCGGGCTGGTAACTAATAAGCGTACGTACGAACCTGCGTTTAATGCATTTGCGATAAAACCGACTTTAAAATGTCCCGAATACTTTATTCTGTAAACAGCTGCTAGTCATCGCAAGTCGGGTTTGTCCTCATAAGAATATTTTATTTTCCAAATTTCCGAAAGTTCACAAGCTAACAGCCGCAGTTCTGTTGGTAATGTCAAGTCTAGCAGCTCGTCTCCTTTCTCTCAAGTCTTCCCAGCCCAGTCTTTGCAATATGCTTGTAACGTTACTCTTTTGTCGAAAATCACCCAGAACAAATCGAGCTACTTTTCTTTGGATTTTTTCCAGTTCCCGAATCAAGTAATCCTGGAAGAGTCCCATACACTGGAACCATACTCTAATTGGGGTGTTATCAGAGACTTGTATGCCCTCTCCTTTACATCCTTACTACAAATTCTAAACACCCTCATAACAATGTACAGAGATCTGTGCCCCTTATTTACAATCATATTTATGTGATTACTCCAATGAAGATCTTTCCTTATATTAACACCTAGGTAGGCCTACTTACAGTGATCCCCATAAGGAAGTTTCACCTTCCTTGTCCAGTTCCTTGGCTGAATTGTCAGCGTAGTGGCTTTCGATTCAGGAGTCCTGGGTTCGATTCTCGACGAGGCTGGGGTTTTAACCACGCCAGGTTATTTTTTCTAGCTCGGAAACTGGTTGTTGTTGTTCGTCCTAAATACACATCTTAATTTACCAACCATCGCAGAATCTCGCAACGTTGACTACTTCCCTCCACATAGGGTTGGCGTCAGGAAGGACATCCGGCCGAAAAATTAGGCTTATTACACGTATCGTCAATGAAGAAACAATGCCTCGAATGTCACAATGCCCTTCCAATCGATTATTTTCCAAGACCGGTGTCGCCTTCCAGCCACATATGAAGCGCTCGATGTTGAAAGGAGACTTCTGCAAGGTTTTATGAAATGATCGGTTCTGATACTATAAATGATGGGTAGGGCCACAGTTTGGTGTTGAAAGGAGTCATCTGCAGTCCACACCAGAACGGTGCCGTCTTTGTAAAGTCTCCGTGCGATGTTAAATGCAGACATCAGTACTGTTTTTCATATTTTGCATTATTGCTTCAGTGTTTATACTGAGAATTGGATTCATACCTTTCGAAAGCAATAAAAATACATTTTGTAATTATTTGTGGGTTTTATGTGGAAGTTGGCATTCAGATTTCCAAAGTTCACTCCATTTGATGTATCAAGGAGATTTCAGCAATAATAACAACAGCATTTTTTTTCAAAATCTATGATTTGCATTTTGTATTTTCGTGCTCTGAACTGTGCCTCAGTATAGTCATTAGCTTATGCACTGGTGGAAGCGTAAAACACAGATTGACGTTTTCCATCACCGAGACAGTTTTTTCCTTCTTCTGTAAAAGTTAGAAATTGTTAGAAGTCCCCTTTCAGTATCAAGCGATTCATATAGACATGCAGTCCATCAGAAGAATGTTCCATGTGTTAATTTTCCTATGCAAAAATTGTAATACAGTACATTGAAGGAGTGCGTAAGTAAGTCATGCAAACATACATTCCTAGAGTGCGGTACCGTAAGGTTCACTTTCCTTTACACACGTGCATAGGTAAACGAACACAGCGAAAATTGTTCTGATGGACTGATATGTGGCTGGGAGGTGCGACCAGTTTTAAGGAAAATAATGGATATGAAGAGCAATGTCAGATACGAGCTTTGGTTTCTTCAACGACGATATTGTCGCTGTCCGGGCAGAAGATCATATCTCTCAATGTTATTCCTATCTATTATTTTCCTTAAGTTTCTCACGCCTCCAAGACACATATCAGTCCATCAGAACAATATTCGTTGTGTTCGTTTTCGTATGCTAACGTGTAAAGGAAAATGAACCTTACCGTAGCGCACTCTAGGAATGTATGTTTGCATGACTTACTGACGCACTCTTTCTGTATATGTACTTAAGGTTCATTTTCTTTTAAAATGAACACAACGAGAATGTTCTGATGGACTGTGGCTGAGAGGCGTGACCAGTCTTAAGAAAGATAATCGATTGTGGGATATGACCTTTTGCCAGAACAGCGATGATATGTTCCGCTCACCTGGTGCAGGTCTTTCTAATTGACGCCCATGAGCTACCTGGTTGTGAAATGACGATGATGATAATGAGGTAGGAAAAGTGTCAGATCGGTGTAGGCACATAGCCTACTCCTGTCGAATCCACGAAGGGTTCTTAATGTCCCCCATCCGATGGACGAATCACCATCAAACCATGTCATGCCCTCACTCAATAAGAACGCTACGCAGAGGTTTGGAATTTAATTCAGGCTTTTAACATGCAATCCAGTGATTAGAATTTGTATACCACCACTTCTCCTGCCCTGCCAAGCAACAGAACATTCTGACCACCAGCAGGACTCGAACTAACTAGCCATGGTGTCACACCATGAAGACTTTACGCCTTAACAATCATGGCCACAAGGAGGACTAAAGAGTGAGAATTTATTAACATTTCAGTGAAGAGCCACATCCAACGTGGTCAGTGGCTGTTATTGTAGCGTCTCAGTTCTGACACCATTTCGAGTTACCGATGATCTCATTTCTACCGGGTTTGTGTGCGATCTCTCTGTTTCCCAGCTGCACTTGTTGACCACTTTTCAACTCAGTGCAGTATCTTTTGAGAGATCGTTTTGGTCCAATTGCCTGGAAAGCTATCTTGCCTTTGCCTCGGATTGCACGGTTTCTGTATCTTTTCCACAATGTGTTTGCGCCAGTCGTCAACTACCACGAAATATTGAGTGACCTTTCAAGAGTTTCAATACGACGATTTTGCGCATATAGACATGATCGAAAAATTCGAGACTCTAGGATGGACCATTTGTAATGATCAACACTACACACACAAGTCACTTCAAATTTGTTTCACATTCCAACACAAATTTTTCATCTCTTGCTATGGTTAACAATTGATTCAACAGGGCTTCTTAAACTTCTTCACATAATTGGTAGTGGTAGAGCGAAGCACCGTCTCTTCCTATGTACTGCTTCTAGTAAACATTTTGACGTAAAATATGTCTCATGGCAGAGGGTCATCTAAAAATTTGCTTTACGGAAGTTAGCGTCAAAAAATTGTGTGACGGAGGTTAATCCTAGCAACCGTACAGGCTGTGATGTAAAGTATGGATGGGGGCAGACAATGTTACCTAGCAACCGTACAGGCTGTGATGTAAAGTATGGATGGGGACAGACAATGTTACCTAGCAACCGAGCAGTTCGTCTCCTTTCTCTCAAGTCTTCCCAGCCCAATCTTTGCAATATGCTTGTAACGTTACTCTTTTGTCGAAAATCACCCAGAGCAAATCGAACTGCTTTTCTTTGGATCTTGTCCAGTTCCCGAATCAAGTAATGTTGGGAGAGTCCCATAAGCTGGAACCATACTCTAGTTGCGGTCTTAACAGTGATTAATATGCCCTCTCATTTATATGCTTACCCCTAAATCTTCTCATAACCATGTGTACCCTTCATTTACAGTCCCGTTTAAGTGATTACCCCAGTGATCCCTACAAGGAATTTTCATCCCATTTAAATTGCAGACATGTTAAATATACAAATGCCACGTAAATAAATCGAAAACTACTGAGGGACAACTCCCGTGCTGAACTGTTGCAGCAATGACTTTCCGATTTCTCATGCTATAAAGTTCTTTATTATCCTGAGCGTCTGCATGTAGGCCTACTATAAGTAACACTGAGCGGCTACAAATACCTGAAACGTTTAAGTCGAGTTTACGAATAAGTACAACTTTATGAAGTCCTTCTTATTAAAGAGATAAGTCGTCGGATATGAATACCGTTCTACATTGTATTCACCATGACAGAGGTAGACAAGTTTTATGAGGCTCAGAGTAATGCAGTAGCAACGACCAAGTCGCGTCAAGATAAAACTTGATCTGATCGGAACGCATCAGTTGGGCTCCATGGACAGTATTTCCTTCCTGGTTCTTGGAGACTTAGGACTCTCCGTGAAACAGTTTGCTATCAACAGATATTGTTAAAAGTGCTTTTTAAAATAATCGTACCAGTAACTCGGTACCGGTACTCGTCAAGGTGTATAAAATATTGAGAACAAAAATTAATCTTTACCTTTATAATAGAACTAATAACTAACACCTTTAGAGAAATCGAGTTCCTAATATTTCTTTTCCATGTTGAAACATCAGCTGTTCAACGTACTGTGTGCGTCTTTTAAACATCGCCGTTGAAGGAACCAAACCTCGTGTCTCTCAACGCTCTTCTTATCCATTATTTTCCTTCTGGGCACGTCTCCCAGTCACATATCGATATACAGTCCATCAGAACAATTTCCGTTGTGTTCATTTTGCTATGCTTACGTGTAAAGGAAAATGAACGTTGTTCTGATGGACTGTATAGCCACATGTGGCTGGGAGGCGTGACCAGTCTTACGGAAAATTATTGATAGGAAGAGGATTGTGACATAGGAGTAGGGGCATGATTTTTTCGCATTAATTTATGTTGGATTTCGCGAAAAGGAAACAATTTTTCGCGTTATTTCGCAAAATAGGACGACCTCATCGCTTTAATTTCGCGGTAATCATTTCCTAAACTATTCATAACAAGTTTAATTCGTGAGATTTGTGAATTATTCCTGTAAAAAATAAAGAGAAACAATATTGATAATAATGTATTATTCCTTATGCAATCTTGATGAGACTAGGCCTATAATATAGCCCTAATCAAGATTACATAACAAATTACCCTTTGACCCTATATGGACATGGCTTTCACCCATATGGCCATACCATTAAGCTATTTTATACAATATTAATACGAAGAAATACTTCCTGTCGAAATGAGAAATCCTTATTCTGTCTCCTGTTTCCCTTCACACGCGTGATATTGGAATACAATTTCAAGGTTATTTTGCATGAATTTCGCTGCAGTTTCGCACTTATCGCAAAATAAGTAAATTTCGCTATAAATAGGCCTTGTCGCTGTAATTCGCGAAAACAAAATCACTAATTTCTTAACTAGAATCATATGATTCGTTTAGATATGTCAAAATCGCTTCAAAATATTTCTTGTCTTGCTTATCGTCAATGCGAAAAAAATCATGCCTCTACATAGGAGTTTTCTTTTTTTTCAACGACGATCTGTTATATTGACTGTGTTAGTATTTTCTATGTCATTCAATTTATTACTGTCTTATGCACATATGTGTTTTTAATGACAGCCTCTACAAAACTGTAAATATGTGGATGAACAATATTAAAATTAAAACGTGTCACATACTTGTGCAGTTCTTTCAGACGTAATTGTATTTTACGCTGAAATCTCGGGAAGAAAATACGCTATGAAATTTGTAACCAGATAATCGGCAAAGTATGTGAGTTCTGGATCGACTGGTTGGATGCTAATCAATTCAGCAAAACCATCTCCATTGTCTGCAGGGTCGAAAAATGTCAAACCAAACGTCCATTTAACCAGTTCCCAATTCCAGTGTAGGCCTACTCCTTAGATGAAAATATAAATCATTTTCCTTACCTTGGAAGCCATCTCTCGACATGTGAAAACATTGATGCAGAAATCCAATATCGTTTAAGATGCACTAGTGCGGCTTTCGGTCGTCTCCTAAGAAGAGTGTTTGACAATCATGATATCAGTGTGAGAACCAAACTGTACGTTTACAATGCTGTTGTAATTCCTACTCTTATCTATGGTTGCTAGAACTGGACAACCTACAGGAGAAACCTAAAATGCCTGGAAAAATATCATCAACGATGCTTACGGAGAATACTGAAAGTTAAATGGCAAGATCGTCGAACCAACATTAGCATCCTCGAGGAAGCCAACGCTACAAGCATAGAGGCAATGATAGTCAGGCATCAGCTACGCTGGGCTGGTCATATCGTCCGCATGCCAGATACACGCCTCCCAAAGAAAATCTTGTACTCCCAACTAAAGAATGGCCAGCGTAACCATGGAAGGCAGCTTAAACGGTATAAGGATGTTCTAAAGTATAATCTTAAAAGATATCATATTGATACGATCAACTGGGAACTGCAGCCGAGGATAGGCCCAAATGGCATAGCATTGTATACAATGGAGTTGAACATCTAGAAAAAGATAGGAGAAGATTAGAAGCTGAGAGGAGGAACCGCAGGAAAGAACGAGCGAATGCGAGGGGTGGCATTCTTGCACAACCATCTGCTACAACTCCTAGTGTGTGCTGTCACTGCAATAAAATCTGTGCATCCAGAATTGGTCTGTTCAGCCATCTGAGACGACACAATTAATGTGTCCAAATGATATTGTATTTATATACTATATATTCGTTGACGAATAAATGCCTATGATGATGATGACTCCTTAGATGAAAGACACTGCGATGGTCAGTGTTAATGTTGTCACTTCTTGGAGATGGATATTCTCTGTAAGCAAATGAAGTTTTTACAACAAAATGGTCCAAGTACAACCGATATGTTTACTTAAAGTGGGTTCGAGGGTTTTTAATTATTTCTCGCGCGACTGGTATATGTACACCTAATCACTGTGAGTAGAACCGCAGGGCATAGGAACTAGCTGGGATTGGAATATCGTCACTGAAGAAACAAAACCTCTTCCCATCCATTAGTTTCCTCAACATTGGTGTTCATTTTCCTAGTGTGTAAAGGAAAATGAACCTTACCGTACCTTATTGTAGGAATGTGTGTTTGCGTGGCGTACTTGCGCACTCCTACAGTATAACTTAATACATTTAAGGTTCATTTTCCTTTACACTTTTCGCATAGGAAAATGCACATAACGAACATTATTCTGATGGCCTGTACATCTCGGAGGCGTGACAAGTCTTCAAGAGGATAATGGATACAAGGCCTGGTTTCTTTACTAAGGATATGTGGCTGGGAAGCGCAACCAGTCTTAAGGAAATATTGGGAAGGACGAGCATTCTGAGATACGAGGTATTGTTTCTTCACCGACAATATGCTTGGGAAGCTGATGGGTTAAGGTAACAGAATTAGAACTTTCTTCGTAAAACTCGTTTACCTGAATTTGAGAATAAAATAATACATTTTCAAAAATTACCTTTCCTACTATTTTAAACGTCTAGAAATCCATAATTATGTAGACGTAAGAAAGTAGCAAGTTCGCGTGATTTCCAATACTTGTTGTGGTAGATGAAGAATGTAGCAGAAGTTTCATGAATTCAGAAATCATTGAACAGTATGATTTGTATATTAGACTCACAACGGGAAGCCATGGCTATGGGGTCACCGATTTTTTACAACCTTTGGAGAGGTTGTTATGCATCAAAAATAAATACCGTTAGCATGTCCGAAGATTTGTGGCATTAATCCTTATTTAACAAAAACAAAATTACATTTCCATTTAACGGCCTGCGTACACTTTGGCAGTTTGTGTGTGAGTATTCATAACAGTGCTGATGTAGTGTTCAACGTTCCGGACGTCCTCGCAAGCGTCTAGCGTTCGAGGTGCACCCGAGTCTCAGTGTTTCTATTAATTGCTTTTTCTTTATCTATGTGGACTAGGAAAAGGACAGATTAAATACAGACTGTATCATCAATTCATTTACTTGCCATTTTACGTTCTTCCCTGTTATTTTTTTATAACCACAGCTGCAGTTATGATTAGAGATGGAGGGAAAATGAAACTGTTCCGGATTTACAACAAAGAGATCAGTAAAAATAAAAACATGCACTGAAGCTATGAACTGTTTTGAGAAAGTCGTATTTACCATGTTCTTGTATGAGTTTATTATTCCTTGTCAATTTTATAACATCATTTTAATTCAGGTGTACGGTATCCGCTTTGCAGCTAATTCTGAAAAGGATATGCGTAAGATGCTAAGAACATTCAAGAAATCCTTAGAAAATTTTAAAGTAAAAATAAATTTAAAGAAAACAAAATTCATGATAGTAGACAAAAAGAAGACAAGACGAAGAAGAAGAAGGTAGGAAGGTAGGAAAAACTTAAAATTAAATAACACACCGACAGAACAAGTCACAGAATTCTCTTGTTTGGGTAGTGTAATTACCTCTGCTAACACGTCGTTTTCGGAAGTCAAGAAAAGAATCGTGACAGCAAAACAAGCCTTCCGAAATAAGAAAAACGTATTGCTAAAGAACCTTCCTCGGTTTGGAGACCAGAAAATCATTTATCAAGACTTTTGTTTGGACTCTACTGTATGAATGCGAAACCTGGACATTGGGGAAACAGGAAGAAACAAAACTTGAGGCTGCAGAAATGTGGTTTTGGAGAAGAATTTGAAAAACAAGTTGGATGGATACAAGACAAATGAGCGTATTTTAAAGAACGTAATGAAGGATCGATGTTCAAAATACGATAAAGAAGAGGAAAACAAAGTTCTTTGTATACGTACTGAGACATGACTCTTTTTTCCAAACCATCCTTGAAGGTAAAGTACTGGGAAAGAGACCCATGGGACGACTAAGAATGTCGGTGAACCGGCATGTGGTTCAAATAGCAACATGAAGAGTCTAGCAGAAGATCGTCAGACAAGGAATTGCCTTTAGCAGGTGATGATCATAATGACAGAATTCATTTCAGACTGATATTGTAAGGTATAGCGTAGGCCTACTTATGTGTGATCTAGAAACAAATACATTATTCTGAGCATTTCCTAGTCCTCATGGACAAAGAAAAAGCAGACAAAAGTACAATTTAAGTATAAACTCCTGTTTGTTCCCCGCATAAACAGGGTCACCTCACTTCTCGGTTTATTCTACAGGTTTTCTAACATCACAGATATAGATGCCCTCAGAGAATTCTACGTTTCCTGTGTTTTATCGTTTGTGGAACATGCCTCTCCAGTCTGGTCCATTTTTTCTTCTTCCAATCTCAGCCGCCTTGACGGTGTACAATCGTGAGAGACAGGATCGCAATCAAGTGCTTGGAAAGTTAAATCTCCCTCACAACTCTCTCAGCTCGGGGGAAAGTAACCGATCTAAAGCTACTGTACACAGCAACTAAAGGTGTATTTAGGCCACCCGAATTACTTTCCTTATTCCCCCTCCACGTCCCTTCCAGCAGTACCAGAATGATGACCCTCTTCCATATTCCCTACTCTCACCTTTCTCTTACTTAAAGGTCCATCTCAACAGCAGGGTGGACACTGAGGTAGGGGGGGGATTTGGGGGGATTTTTTAGGTGGCTCTTTGTTTAGCTTTTAATTTGAACTACGTATTTGCCAACAGTGTGTTGTTGCTTCCATTAATAAATATAATTAGGTATTTTTTAAATTTTTTTTTAGAAGCAATCGTGCTGAACCAACGTACTTCATTTCTGCACTTAATATTTTGCGACATGATATGTTCCCAACAATACCTCGAGAACTAAACTGTTTGCTGTCTTACCACTGTCAGACCAGACCGCTCTTTTTCACCACAGAAATATCTAAAAGGTCATTTGCAGAATATGACTGCACAGTAAAGATTGAATGTGTTAACTCTTTTGTATACACACAAAGAAGAACATGTGACCATAGTGTATAGAACCCATGAGCTGGCTAAATAACCCAGGAGATGTCTGCTGTCGTAATCAACATGAATTCAAATCTGTCCTAATTAAATATTTGTGTTATTTTGAAAGTTTTAATTTAGTGTTTCTAATTATGTTATAGAATTCCTCAAAATTTAATATTTAATATGTTTATTCAGAATTAGAAATAACATACTGCCGAATTACAAAATCCGTAAAACAATCTGATATGTTCAATAGTTACAAAAATTAATCAAATATTGGAGAAATACAAACATTTATAAAGGACACAAATGGAAGCAAAATAAAGTGCACTAGCCTAATGTAACTAAAGCCTTGTATTCTGAATATTTACATAAACAATGATACAAAAAGTGGGAAGTTGACATAAATACAACCGGAGAGACAAAGAATGGAAAATCAATTAAAATCTGAAGGATAAACATTAAGATAACTTAAGTGTGTAAGAAATACTGCCTAGGGCTACGCCTCTGCTCAACAGGTATTCCAGCTGTATACATTACCGCATATCTCAACATGAACCTTCTTTCTATAATAACACAGTATTTCTTACACACTTAGCTTAATGTTTATCCTTCAGATTTTAATTGATTTTCCATTCTTTGTCTCTCCGGTTGTATTTATGTCAACTTCCTATTTTTTGTATCATTGTTTATGTAAATATGCAGAATACAAGGCTTTAGTTACATTAGGCTAGTGCACTTTATTTTGCTTCCATTTGTGTCCTTTATAAATGTTAGTATTTCTCCAATATTGGATTCATTTTTGAATATAATGAACATAACAGATTTTTTTACAGATTTTGTAATTCGGCAGTATGTTATTTCTAATAGTGAATAAACAAACAAACAACAAACAAACAAACAAACAAACAAACAAACAAATAAATAAATAAATGAAGAAATTAATCATAAACAAGGAAATTCGGACACGTACTTTTCTCCGCTCCGCAGAAAAAGCATAGCGTCGCTGCGAGAGAGAAATACCACTTATATGATAAAGCTCTTTCTATCCATTATTATGCTTAAATAAATTTGACAAGAAGAAGAGATTCCAGTGTATGGGACCCTCACCAGGATTACCTGATTCAAGAACTGGAAAAAATCCAAAGAAAAGCAGTTCGATTTGTTCTGGGCGATTTCCGACAAAAGAGTAGCGTTACAAAAATGTTGCAATGTTTGGGTTGGGAAGAATTGAGAGAAAGAAGAAGAGCTGCTCGACTAAGTGGTATGTTCCGAGCTGTCAGCGGAGAGATGGCGTGGAATGACATTAGTAGACGAATAAGTTTGAATGGCGTTTATAAAAGTAGGAAAGGTCACAATATGAAGATAAAGTTGGAATTCAAGAGGACAAACTGGGGCAAATATTCATTTATAGGAAGGGGAGTTAGGGATTGGAATAACTTACCAAGGGAGATGTTCAATAAATTTCCAATTTCTTTGAAATCATTTCGGAAAAGGCTAGGAAAACAACAAATAGGGAATCTGCCACCTGGGCGACTGCCCTAAATGCAGATCAGTACTGATTGACTGATTGATCTTAAGAGACCCAGGACTTGTTCAGTTGGTTTTTGAAGGAAGTGTAGGTGGTAAGAACGGTAGGGGTAGACCAAGGTATGAATATGACAAGCAGATTAGAGCAGATGTAGGATGCAATAGTTACGTAGAAATGAAAAGGTTAGCACAGGATAGGGTGGCATGGAGAGCTGCATCAAACCAGTCTATGGACTGATGACTCAAACAACAACACATTATTCTTAAAACTGGTTATGTCTGCCATCTACATAGGACCATACAGACCATCAGAAACAATTTCCACCATTGTGTTCATTTTCCTATGCTAATGGCCGGCTCCATGGCTGAATGGTTAGCGTGCTGGCCTTTCGTCACAAGGGTCCCGGGTTCGATTCCCGACAGGGTCGGGGATATTAACCATCGTTGGTTAATATCGCTGCACCTGCACCCGGCGAGCCGAACATGTCCTCGGACACTCCCGGCACTAAAAGCCATACGCCATTTCATTTATTATGCTAATGTGGAAAAGAAAATGAACCATAAATACATTACACTGTAGCATCCTTACAAAAAAATCCTTACAGTTGTTTAACGCTTGTATAGTTATACAGTGAATAAAGGCAAAAAAAAAGCAAAGTCGTCTCCACAGCCCCTGAAGGCCCTGGGTGGAAGGTAAAGGCTTCCACTATCCTTAACCTCGGCACTTATTGAAGTAGAGTGATTAGCTCTACGCCCGGCCGTCTTTGCCTCCAGGAATCAACCTGGCACTTATTTTTGGTGTAGGCTGAGTGAATCTCAGGGCCTTGTGCACTTTCGGATGTGGAAATCTAATTTCTTAAATTTTTCGACTTCTTGACGGGGAATCGAACCCACGTCCTTCCGGGCGAACCGAGCACGCCTTTACCTCGGTCACTCAGCCCCTTATAGGCTACAGTGAATAAAGCTCGTAGGGCCTATAAGCGTTACATATTTTTCTTACTAATGAACGTGGTATACGCATTGTATAACTATACTGCACGTTTACACTCATCCTAAGCCATAGGAATCTCTTCCTGTAGTTCACTGGTGTATTTCGTCATGTCCACCGCCTTTATGATCGCTTTTGCTGGCTATCAGTTATCGCGTGGTAGCAAGAATATAGTAGAATGCTCGAATAAACAAGAATAGAACACTAATACACGTATTTCAGCGGTATGTTATTCTCACTAGTAATAATTATGTCACTGATAATAATTACTAAACCTTATTCCGCGCTCATGTCCGTACTGCTGTGAAAACATGAAGTTCGCACGATATACATTCCCGGCGGGGTCGGGAATTTTAACCATCATTGGATAATTTCGCTGGCACAGGGGCTGGGTATATGTGTCGTCTTCATCATCATTTCATTCTCATCACGACGCGCAGGTCGCCTATGGGAATCAAATGAAAAGACCTGCACCTGGCGAGCCGAACATGTCCTCGGACACTCCCGGTACTAAAAGCCATACGCCATTTCATTTTCACAGGAAAAAGAACTCAACGAAAATTATCCTGATGGACTACATTATCCATTTGTGGCTGGGGACGTGACCAGTCTTAAGGAAAATAACGGATAGGAAGAGCGTTGTGACATACGAGGTTTGGTTTCTTCAACGACCATATCATTGTTGACATAACGGTGTCGGTTTCTCTGATGTTCATGTCAGGTGATGCCGGTTGAGGTTTGAACGTTGTTGAGTAATGAGTTTGTTGCCGACTTCAGTTATCGGTTATTGCGCAGTAACAGTTTGCAGTTTGTGCATTGTGCGGTAGCGACTAAGTGGCTTACATTTTAAATGCAGTGATGATGGATGAGATTAACAGACAATGTCAAACTTTGTTCTTAATTTGTGTAGTATTATGACACCAGTGAGGAAAACCATTTTGATGAAATTTTAAAAATTGTGCTATTCATCTCTTATTTTCCACATTCAGGCGCGGACGTGGAGGGAATCATAACCGAGTAAATGTGATAAATACAAGGGAGGGAGAGCCTCCGTCGCTCAGACGGCAGCGCGTCGGCCTCTCACCGCTGTATACCGTGGTTCAAATCCCGGTCACTCCATGTGAGATTTGTGCTGGACAAAGCGGAGGCGGGACAGGTTTTTCTCCGGGTACTCCGGTTTTCCCTGTCATCTTTCATTCCAGGAACACTCTCCATTCTCATTTCATAGCATCTATCAGTCATTAATATATCACTTTGGGAGTGCTTCATTCATTACATCCCTTGACCCGGTCAATGATTGGAAAACAGGTTGTAGGTTTTCATTTTCACAAGGGAGGGAATTAAAATAAAATTTTAAATTTTAGCCAATGAAGGGAAATGTTTGTCATTTGCGTAAGGACTTAGCGGGGAAAATGGAAAGTATGCAAAGGCACAGTTCATAAGACGCTTCAATCTAAAAGGATGGACATACTAATTATCGTAGTTGAAGAAACAAAACCTCGTGTGTCACAATGTTCTTCTTATCCATTACTTTCCTTAGAACAAGCCACGCCTCCCATCTACATATGGATATGCAGTCCATCAGAATAATTTTCGTTGTGTTCATTTTCGTATGGTAACGTGTAAAGGAAAATGAACCTTAAGCAGGCTACATTTTACTGCAGAAGTGCGTAGATAAGTCATGCAAACGTACATTCCTAGAGTGCGGTATGGTAAGGTTCATTTTCCTTTACACTTTGGCATTGGAAAATGAACGCAACGAAAATTGTTGTGATGGACTAAATATCCATACGAGGCTAGGAGGCGTGACCAGTTTTAAGAAAAAATAATGGATAGGAAGAGCATTTTGAGATATGGCGTTTTTCTCGAAGAGCGACGGTATGTGGCTGGGAGGCGTAACCAGTCTTAAGGAAAATAATGGCTCGGAAGAGCATTGTCATATATGTGGTATTGTTTCTTAACCTACGATATAAATATTTACAAAAATGAAAAGTGTTTGATTTGATAGAATATGTTTATGTTCTTTCAAGAATTAACGAATTTCTACATTAAGACCCATAAATATGTTTATGTAAGGACATTGACAATCAGTGAAATAATCATTCATTACGGCTGAGTTTCCTGTCGTATTTGTTACAGTACCAATATCTATCTAGGCTCATAAACACGTACAATTACCGCTATGGGCAGCTGAAATGGGTAATTGATTACAGCTGAACTTTCAGTCGGATTTGATTTTATAATATTAAACCATTCGCAAATGTTTCTTGTGAATGCGAAACTTTTCTACTGGTTTCGGGATGGTCAAGGAACTCAACTAATTGTCGAGAACCTTGAACTGTTTATTAAATTAGTGGATATTCACTGTTAGCGAGCGGCTTAACGGTCCGACCATTAATAATAAATAGCCATAAAAACTTGAGCATGGAATACGATCAGCTCCAATTTGGTTTCCTATTTGCTCGCATAATCCACTAGCATTATCGATCCTAGGCAGTGTAAACACGGCAGCGATATTCCACACGTGCTTCAGAACGAAGGAACGTCCCCGGGCGAGAACACGAACCTGTGAGCAGACAAACAGACACAGGCACGTGAGGTTATTGATAATCCAGTTCTTATTAACAAGGCTGTGATGCTTAGATTCGAACATATTCTCTTGGTATACCATGCTACTTTCGAAATATCACTTTTAATTTTCCATTTCATGTAGAACTCCCAGTGAATAACGAGCCATGCTGAGAAAACATTACAAAAATACATACAAAATTGGAAAATGGTTGGTCTGATGATAGGCACCGGAGGGACTCTGGAATTCTTGAGGGAGATTTAAAACTTTTTTTTAAACTGTTAGATTCTTCAGTCTGTCGAAACTAATTCTGAGTAATAAATTTATAAACTTCCCGAAAGAGAAAGCATAGGGTAACAGTATTATACTTGAAAAAGAAACAACTGAATTATTATTATTATTTACCGTAGGACATTAAAAATAAAAAACACATAATCACAAATTAAATATACAGTACACTATGTAGGTTACAATTTCACCATCAAGCTCTGCAAATAGTCTATACAAGAAGGATTTGGGTCAAGAAAGTCTTTTGGGCTACCCTGATAAGCACTCAGGGGGCACTGTTCCACTATATGACGAACTGTTTGCTTAGGGGCACCGCAGCTACATTCCGGGGAGGGAAGTTTGCCCCATTTATAAAGGAAGTCAGCGCACTTTCCATGGCCTGTCTTGATACGATTGAGGGTTGTCCAGGTTTTGCGAGGTAGGTCAAATCCTTTTGGTATACTTGTTATACAGGAGAAGTTCTGATACTCAGCTGGAGCCATAGAAGTCCGTTCTTGAAACCAATCCTGCTGCAGGTTGAATTTGTCAACCAGGATTTTGGCAGTCCTTATTGGTGAATTAAGGTCAACGGACTGGCTAGCCAGGTGTACTCGCGCCATTGACAAGGCGATGGTTTATAAACATCTCGCATTCTATGCTAGGCTGGAGAGAAAATAGGACTTCATTAAGATAAGTTCCAGATTTCAAGCTCCTAAGAATTTAAACATAAATGTTTAAATATTTGAGTGTGATTGATATAATCTGATGATTTTCTTGCAAGAATGAAATATACCACTCAGTTTTAATTAAGGTGTACCTTTTTCAATTATAATACTGTTATCATATCATCACTGTTGTGCCAAAACCACGAATGTATCAATGTTCTTCCTATCCATTAATCTCCTTAAGACTGGTCACGCTTGACAGCCACATATGAATATGTGGACCATTAGAACATTTTCGTGTGTTGGATGGGAATAGCACTGTGACATACGGGGTATTGCTTCTTCATCGACGATAAATTATTGTAGAGTTCATTGAAAGGAAAACTGTTCAGAGTGGCACAATATATAAAAAGGACCCCTGGATAGCTGTGCGAATTCGAGAACACCACTTCGTAATGAACAAGATCATTACTTCAGTGGATACCGAGCTCGATAACTGCAGTCGCTTAAGTGCGGCCAGTATCCAGTAATCGGGAGATAGTAGGTTCGAACCCCACTGTCGGCAGCCCTGAAAATGGTTTTCCGTGGTTTCCCATTTTCTCACCAGGCAAATGCTGGGGCTGTACCTTAATTAAGGCCACGGCCGCTTCCTTCCCACTCCTAGCCATTTCCTGTCCCATCGTCGCCATAAGACCTATCTGTGTCGGTGCGACGTAAAGCAACTAGCAAAAAATTTCTTCAGTGGGTCGTATTCTTTGTGGAGAGAAGAGGACAAAAGCACTAGCTTGGAATGCTAAGGAAATTGCCGCTTTGAAGTTGGGAGCTCCTAACTCTCGCCACGTGGAGTGCAGTTTTCCAGCGTTCAAATGGATTTTAACAGAAAATAGACGAGGTTTTACTTCTGAAAATCTTTTAAGATGTTTCATTATTCAATGACGTAGTAGGAGCGCTAATTAAATGAATGGTTTGGGGGTGTCGTAATTAAATGATTCAGTATTTTTAGCTCTGTGGTGTAGTGGTTAGTGTGATTACCTGCCACCTCAGGAGGCCCGTGTTCAATTCCCATCTTCGCCACGAAATTTGAAAAGTGGTACGTGGACTGGAACAGGGTCCACTCAGCCTCAACTGAGTACAGGGGAGTTCAGTTCCCACCTCACCCATCCTCGAAGTGGTTTTCCGTGGTTTCTCACTTCTTCTCCAGGCAAATCCTGGATTTTACCTAACGTAAGGCCATGGCCGTTTCCTTCCCTCTTCCTTGTCTATCCCTTCCAATCTTCCCATCCCCCGATAAGGCCCCGTGTACTGGTCTTCCTTCCCAGTTGTATCCCCGTTCGAATATCTCACGTCCCAGGACACTGCTCATGAGGTGGAATCCAACGCTGAGTCCGGGGGAGGGGGTCCAACCCTGGACGGTAAACGGTTATTATTATTATTATTATTATTATTATTATTATTATTATTATTATTATTATTATTATTATTATTATTATTATTATTATTCAATCTTGACCAACTATGCACCACGTGAAGTGACTTCATGTTTATCTTCCTCTTCTTGCCTCCCTCTCTTTCCGGTGTTTCTTCACTCATTCAATATGCTCCCTTCTTTCTTTCCTCCAGACAGATTGCTTTCGCTTTTTTCTTTCTCCTGGAACCCCCAAACTCCGTAATCATTTTCCTAATAATAATAATAATAATAATAATAATAATAATAATAATAATAATAATAATAATAATAATAATAATGTTATTTGCTTTACGTCCCACTAACTACTTTTCGGTTTTCGTGACGCCGAGGTGCCGGAATTTTGTCCCACAGGAGTTCCTTTAAGTGCCAGTAAGGCTACCGACACGAGGTTGACGTATTTGAGCACCTTCATTATCTGAGCCAGGATCGAACCTGCCAACTTGGGGTCTTATGGCTAGCGCCTCAACCGTCTGTGACACTCAGCTCCCCCCCCCCTCCATTTTTTTAAAAAATGGCTTTATCTGATATGTCGTTTCTTCTTCTTCCTCTTCTTCTTGTATGTTGCTCCTGTTATTCCTTTTCAGTGCTGCCTGGCGGAGGCGGTAAAGGAGTATTCGTTTTACCCGGAAGGGTGTGGGTTCGATTCCCCATCAGGAAGTTAATAAATTTAAGAAATGAGTCTTCCAGTCCTTGAGTTGCAACTGGTCCTGCGGTTCACTCAGCCTACACCAAAAATCAGTACCAGGTTAATTGGTGGAGGCAAAGGCGGTCGTGAGGCCATAAGGCCCTAACAAGTGTCGAGTTATGGATAGTTGAAGCCTTTACCTTCCACTCTTGCAGGGGTCTTCATGATCTGTACGGAGGTGACTTTACTTTTTATTTCTCTTCAAGCGCGTGTCCTGAGCCTGCGCTTACATCAACCAATTATTTCCATGATCGATTGTGGTCATCACGGACGTCGACACTAAAATAATAACTAAGCGGACTCAAAATTAAGAGTTCATTCCCAACTTGAGGCGCACGTCAACAGAGTTTTAAATAAATATACATTTGTGTTACATTCAGGCAAAGCAATTAACTCTCTCCAGCCCAGGGATGCCATGTGGATGATTTAGACCATTTGCAAATTAACAGTTAATCCATGTGAAATCATTGTAACCTACCTTGTGGTGATAACACTGCAGCAGATCAGCGAGCGATCATTTAAAAATATTTCGGTATTTTTACAGGCTTGACAGACGTGCAGTTTTAACCGGCACAATACGCAGTTTCCCATTTCATCGCACGCATGGTCGAATGAAAATGACTGCATGATGATTTTAGGGGAAGATAACGTTTTCCTTTAATGGACATTCTCACTTTCAAAAAACAAATAAACATACAAATGAACCCCAGGGAACTACGGCCTTGGCCTACACAGTGACCGCTGCTCGGCTCGAACGCCCGCAGATTATGAGGTGACGCGTGTTCAGCGCGACGAATCCTCTTAGATCATTTTCTAGACCATCAGTTTCAGAATGTATTAAAATTAGGGGAATCACTTTGTATCAGATGGCGAATGATTAATCTTCATGACTGATCAAGATTTTAACTACTGACCAGAAGAAAAGAAACACTAGAGCTACAATGTGACCATGGAATGGTTTTATTCAAAAGTAATTAACAAAAGCGTTAACACGTTGCTGACCGGATGCTTGAGCTTGTCACATACCCTGTGGACCGGACCTTTTTCTACTAACCATACTAGGGTGCACTGATTATAAAAATGTTCATAAACATTAAACCAGTCAAGATTTTATCTTTAAAGTTGGTGGATCTGCCTTTACAAAACCATCTTCAGCGTCAATTCCTAACACATCATTAATGTTTGCATCGTTGTCGTCGTCAGAGTCACTTGAGTCACTTGAATAAATAAGCACACTAGGTAAATTACGGCGTGTAGAGGCTTGAATATCACTTCCACTATCACTCTCACATTCAGTTTCCACTAATTCATTATCACTACATCCAATAGAACGACCATCGGCATATAATTCTTCTAAAACATCGTCGTCAGGTAACACCGTATTCCGCGGGCGCTCCATCTTGTCATTGACTGAACCGGCAGAAAGAAAGTCGACGTTTCGAAACTAAATCAAAGAATAAAAGAGGCCGTGAATAAAAGAAAAGTGGCAGATATATATCTACGATTTATTCTACTCAATGTGCAAGTCCGATATAGTTCAATGCATGGTCAAGAGATGTCACAGGAAGACCGAAAACAATGTCGTGAATAAAACCGAGATTTCTTGGGGCCCGTCACCCATGTGTTAATACATTCATCCTACTGGGAGACGAGACGATCAATTCCAATTTTGTAGAAAGATGTAGGTCGCTGACGGATCCACAACTGCATCCACTCTTGCACTTCCTCGTTCCAATGAAACCGACCTCCACGAATGTATTTCTTCAAGTCGCCAAAAATGTGAAAATCACAAGGTGAAAGATGCGGGCTGTATGGATGATGTTGAAGTGTTTCCCAACCAAATCGCTGAAGCAGTTGTTGGGCTATGTGTTTGTTGGCGCGCCGACTGGTCTAGTGTGTTCGTCCAGCTGTAAAAATGGAGGCATGCAGAGAAGATCAGAGAAGCGTGGTTCGTTTTCTGGTGACGCTGCTATGAAGACACTTTGCAGAATCTGCCACTCCGTCCGACAGTATTCCAGAGCGTTTTGTCTTTATGGCGAGTCACAGATTCTGCATGCTCCCGTGAGTTATCACTATGTAGTTCTCGTACCACAGCGATGGCAGTATCGATACGTAACAACAGTGTGTTATGGTGGTTGTTCGGCTTTCATTTGACTGCCCCTTATATTTAACGACATGTTCTAAATTTGAATTTCAGAAATATTTTCGTTTTAGCATGGGGTCAGTTGGATGGGAGTCACAATTTAGTTGAACTTGGTGTCAAAGGAAGTGAATGGTGATGACGACCCTGTGGAAGATTTATGTGAAAATGAATTGTTTCATTGACGGTAAATAAAATAAGACGTTCCAGTGAAGCTTTTCTGTTATAATTCAGCTGCAAGCAGTGTTTTCTGGCAACGGCTCTCTGTTGACGAAGCCGCTATTGATGCATTTAGTAAAAAGACGAAAACTTGCTGATACTGCTATCAGTGCAATGTTCAAAATTGTGAATTGAATATAAGTTCTAATGTGTTTGATAGTTTTAGAGTAAACGAATTGTATTACATATAGGTAACTTCATTTTAATACTTTTATGTAGGCCTATCTGTTAAATAGTCCGCTGCCAATATCAACAAGATTTCGTTTAGATTTTTCTTTTCCAATCTTACCTTTAGGATAATAAATCTATGATGCTCGGGGGAAAGAGTGTAAGTCAGAAAATCGTCGCTTAGGAAACAATTCGGCGTATTTGATAATGCTCTCCCTATCCATTATTTTCCTTAAGACTTGTCACACCTCCCAGCCACATATTGATATGCAGTCCATCAGAACAATTTTCGTTGAGTTCATTTTCTTATGCGCGTGTGTAAAGGGAAATGAACCTTATATACGTCACACACTAGGAACGGGTAAATATGTTATGCAAACATACATTCCTACAGTACGATACAGTAAGGAAATAATGGTAAGGAAGAGCATTGTCACATTCGCGAATTTGGCGTAGGAGATATCAGCGGCTAATTTTCGCTATATTTCGTCCTTCACTTTTGTCATGACGTAATCTTCATGCGTGGTGTCGTGGAGAACAGGCTTCAGGGTCACCACTTCAGTTAAACACTCTAGTCCTTGCTGGCACACCGGCTCTGCAGAGGAACTATGTCTGCGGCACAAATTGAAAAGAACCCCAGCCTGCCCTCTTCTCTGCTGCACTTGTCCTGCTTCCAACATGCAGTGTCCCATTTATTTCCCACATCTTGCTAATTTCTCGGCTAGGCTGCCCGTCGCTGCCTTCAATATGCGGCCGGCGTTACATCCCCAGCTACGCCGTACAGTAACTAATTTTCGCCCGCGGAAAAGTAGGCAGCCATCTTGTGATGACATCACGTTCATTACCGTGGCCACGTCTTGTGCTCTCACACTTCTATTTTAAAATAATATATTGTCGTTACGCCCGCGAAAACGGCTGTGTGAAATATTTCAGCTTACAACTGTAGCTAGTAAGGATCTGTCACCTAAGGTTCAGTATTGAGCGATGACCTCAAAGAAACACTTTGAGTCCCACGGTGGACACGGGTGTCTGCTTGCAGTGGGTAAAAGTAAATGTTCACCCCACAGAGAGTTCGAAACTCTTTCACATGTCCTGGGAGCCTGTCCACATGGTGATTTACTACGCACCTTACGCTATAATGTACCAGATCAATGATAGCTAACGCTTTGAGAGGACAAGGTTATAATGTCTATGAAGAAGTACACGGTCTCTCCAACAGAGTCTCCCTGTGGGTGAGGGCGGTAGAATAACACCCACGATTTCCCCTGCCTGTCGTAAGAGGCGACTAAAAGGGGCTCCAAGGGCTCTGAACTTTAGAGCGTGGGTTGGCGACCACGGGGCCCTTAGCTGAGTCCTGACATTGCTTCCACTTACTTGTGCCAGGCTCGTTACTTTCACCTATCCTATCCGACCTCCCTTGGCCAACTCTTGTTCTTTTCCAATCTATTACGTATAGAAGCCTAGGGAGTCTTTCATTTTCACACCCTTCGTGGCCCTTGTCTTCTTTTGGCCGATATCTTCATTTTTCGAGGTGTCGGACCCCTTCCATTTTTTCTCTCTGATTGGTGTTATAGAGAGGATGGTTGACTAGTTGTACTTCCTCTTAAAACAATAATGACCACCTCTTCAACAGAGCAAGCAACCGATGCATTGACATTATTGCTTAGCCATCCTGTTCTGAGGTTTCGTCATTGATCCAACAATTAGATTTGAGGAAACTAGCCAGAGGAAGTCAATGCGGAAAAAAGAGGAATTTGCGAAGGAACGCTGGACTTCTATCAGCAAAGGTATAACCTCTCTCATCCATCTCTATAATCGGCTTGATGTTAGGTGGTCGAAGAACCATTCCTATATTTTTTGTCAAATTCTGCAATACCTTTGGGCTGAATAGATCTTCCATCTGTAACACCGTTATTACTACTCTGAAGAAGTCCATCATGATCTTCACGCTTGCGGACCTCAGATGAATGTTTGACGTGCCGCATATTATCTCGTGTATCCACGTACTCTTTGTCCTTGGGTAGCTGTTGCAAGAAGACTATATAATAATAAATAATAAATCATAATAATGTGTAGAATGGACGACACTAGATATGCAAAAAAACTGCTTGGTATAATTAATTCAAAGAAGGTCAAAATTAGGTGGTTAGAGGAAATAAAGCAGGACTTAAAAGAAATGGACATGACAGAAGATAGGCCTTACTATCAGGGACTGCAAGACTTTTGGAACTCTGGTTGCAAAGCACACGTTCAAGGAAAAGGCTAAAAGAACACACCGAAACAATGGACGGAAGAACGCAAGAAACAGCATAACGAGTTCATGAAGAGATTTTGGGAGGAGAAGAAGAAAGGAAAACCATCATCAAACTGACAAGTTCCAACGCGCTCTGTAAACGGGCATAACGAATAATAATAATAATAATAATAATAATAATAATAATAATAATAATAATAATAATAATAATGATAATAAAGGTACCCCCTGGACAGATGAAAGAAGGAGTTACTCCGGTAGAAAATGCTACAATACTGGGTGAAGATCAAAGTCCAACACTTGAACAAGCGTGGTCCATTCGAACCAACAAGAAGACTCCCTGAATTACTTGCAATTTCTTTATGTCCTTCTGCACTTATCAGTCGGCTGAAACTTTACGGTTTCCCTAGTATTAGGGCAACTATCCTTCTCTCTCACACACACACACATACACAGTTATGGAGATTTTTCCATAAATTGACATTCGTTATGGTGCCAGCCCTCACAATGACGCTCTGTTAGTAACTCACTTGAAGGAGTTCTCTTGTCTTCTCAGTGAGTGAACGTAATACGACAAGCATTTGTCTGCTTCACTCTTGCATTTCACATTCTTCAAGCAATACAGCCTTCCAGTCTAGACTATATGGTGATACTCATCTGATTTTTAAAAAGTTCTTCATCGACCGAGTGGCAACGCGGTTTGCGTCACGTAGCTGTCAGCTTGCATGTGGGGAGAGTGCGTTCGAACTTCACTGTTGATAGCCGTGAAAATGGTTTTCTGTGGTTTACGATTTTCATACCAGGAAAATGCTAGGGCTGTGCATTAATTACAGCCATGGTCGATTCCTTCCCATTCTTAGTCCTTTCCTATCGCAGTATTAAGGACATTTGTGTACTATATTCCCATAACTGACGTTATTTAATAAGTTTGAAATGTAACGTACCTTATTGTAGGAATGTACGTTTGTATGACAGGCAGTAAAGGAAATCAAAGAGGAATTTGGAAAGGGAATCTCAATCCAAGGAGAGGAAATCAAAACCTTGAGATTTGCCGATGATATTGTTATTTTATCTGAGACTGCAGAAGATCTTGAGAAGCTGCTGAATGGTATGGACAGTCTTGGGTAAGGAGTACAAGATGAAAATAAATAAGTCCAAAACAAAAGTAATGGAGTGCAGTCAAACGAAGGCAGGTGATGCAAGTAATATTAAATTAGGAAGTGAAGTCTTAAAGGAAGTAAATGAATATTCTTACTTGGGTAGTAAAATAACTAACGATGGCAGAAGTAAGGAGGACATAAAATGCAGATTAGCACAAGCAAGGAAGAGCTTTCTTAAGAAAAGAAATTTTCTCACTTCAAACATTGATGAAAGATGTTTTTGAAGACTTTCGTGTGGAGCGTGGCATTGTATGGAAGTGAAACATGGACGATAACTAGCTCAGAAAGAAAGAGAATAGAAGCTTTTGAAATGTGGTGTTATAGAAGAATGCTGAAGGTGAGATGGATAGATCGGATCACTAATGAAGAGATTCTGAATCGAATTGGCGAGAGGAGATCGATTTTGTTAAATTTGACGAGAAGAAGAGATAGAATGGTAGGACACATCTTAAGACACCCAGGACTTGTTCAGTTGGTTTTTGAAGGAAGTGTAGGTGGTAAGAACGGTAGAGGTAGACCAAGGTATGAATATGACAGGCAGATTAGAGCAGATGTTGGATGCAATAGTTACGTGGAAATGAAAAGGTTAGCACAGGATAGGGTGGCATGGAGAGCCGCATCAAACCAGTCTATGGACTGATGACTCAAACAACAACAACATGACGTAATTACACACTCCTACAGTATAATGTATTTAAGGTTCATTTTCCTTTACACAGCAGCATAGGAAAATGAACAAAGCGAAAATTCGTCGCTCTTCGGGCAAAATTTCATATCTTACAATGCTCTTCCTATTCATTATTTTCTTTAAGAGTGGTCACGCCTCCCAGCGACATGTGGAGAAGCAGTTCATCAGAATAATTTTCGTTGTGTCCATTTTCGTACGCTAATGTGTAAAGGAAAGTGAACCTTACCGTACCATACAGTAGGTATGTTTGCATTGAAGTACTCGTCGCTGCCATCACAACAATGTTCGTTGTGTTCATTTTCTCATGCGGCCCTAGAAAGGAGAATGAACTGTAGGAGTGAAAAACATACGTCACGTAAACGTGCATTTCTAGAGTACAGTACGGTAAGGTTAATGTTACTTTACACATCAGCACAGGAAAATGAACACAACCAACATACAGCCACTCCCATAAATATTCGGCCAGTGATAAAATCCGCGAAAATGTGATGACAATAACGCACCCATGAGCCGAATGTGAAACCAAATGTGTCCAAGTTATGAAACTACATTTGGTTGCTTAGGCCGAAGAGGAATCACGGAACATTGACGTACAGTATACTGTAAAAGAAAGGACATAGTGGACATGGGTGAAATGACACGGCTTAAATATATTCGGTCACCCGGAAAGGCCGTGATTGCCGTTGTGTTCATTGACAGAGAGAGGGCAGATAGTGTTGCAAAACGTTCAGTTAAGGAGTGCGGTGCTGTGAGACACGTCGCACAGATATCATTTGCTGCAGTGTTGCGGAATGGTATCAAATGGGGTGCAAAAGACAACACAGTACCACTTTTGAAGAACGCCAGCTCGTGATATTCCGTCGTGCTCGATGTAAATCGCATAGAAAGATATCGCAGATGCTTGACATAACCAGAACAGCAATTGGAGATATAATAAGACGATGCAAAAATGAAGACAGAATTGTTTCAATTCCCCTGACAGGCAGACCAAGAAGGCTGACACAACGAGAGGAGCGGTTGTGCTTCAGAATGGAAAACGAAATCCGAAAATTAGTGCTCCGAAACTGGCAGCAGCTGTTTTAGAGGAGTGTGGAAAGAAGGTGGGTACTGATACCGTGCGAAGAGCACTGCGAAGCAATGAGTTCTTTCGGAGAAGAGCTAGTAGGAAACCATACATTAGTGCAGTAAATAAAACAAGCGGCTAGAGTTCGCAAAAAACTTCGTACGCAAACCCAGTGCTTTGTGGGAGGATGTGTTATTTGTTGATGAGTCAAAGTTCAACGTCTTCGGGTCCGATGGAAAGCAATTTGTGTGGCGGAAACGTCACGAGGAACTGAGAACAACCAATTTACAAGTAACGGTAGAAAATTGTGAAGGAAGAGCAATCGTGTAGGGATGTGTGCACTGAGTTTCATTGAAGATACTTTGACAAAAAGGGGGTATTTGGCTATCCTCAAAAATAATTTGCGACAATTTGCGGAACAACTTGGTATACAGTGTACTTTCAAGTTCTACCAAGATATCGACCTCAAGCACAAGTTGTAACTTGTCAGGAAGTGGCTGCTCTACAACTGCCCGAAGGTCTTGAAACTCCACCACATTCACCCGACCTGAACCCCATCGAGAAGGTATGGAGTCGAATGAAGGCAGCTCTGCAATTGCGGCGGCCAAGTTCCTTCAGATACTTGAAGAGGAGACTGCTACAAGAATGGGCGGCATTAAGCCCTGATTATATCAAGGAAGTTATCGCCAGTATGCCGAATCGACTGGAATAGGTCCTAAAACATCAAGGTGGAGCTACAAAGTACTGAATGTGTAACACTGTTGTGAATTATGCGAGTTTATGTTGCTTTTTGTATAGTGGCCGAATATTTTTGAGGGGGCACTGGAATTATTGCTTTTATTTAATGTACGACAGAGGGCGTACTAATGACTGTCAGAAGATTTTGAATTACATCACAATGTTTGTATAACGTGTTACTATGTTTTCATACATGTTTCGTTGTATTAAACGTTATCATTATAGTGTAAGAATAACTACCCAATAAAAGTGTGTGAAAAATCAGACTGACCGAATATTTATGGGAGTAACCGTAGTTCTGATGGAGTTCGTATGCATATATGGCAGGGAGGCGTTACTAGTCTTAAGGAGAATAATGGATAGGAATAGAATTGTGACATACGAGGTTTTGTTTCTTCAAGGACGATTTATTTTCTGCCTACGGGGAAAATTCAGGTCTGAAAGGGTTGACTTGTATTTAGAGACCTCCTCGTTTCTGGTAACATTAAACTAGTTCACACTTTTAGGAGAATCGTATTTAAAACATTTCTGCCGCTTGTGACGTGCCACTACATTTAGCGAGCGCGTAAATCAAGCTACATGTGTCGCTTCTTCATTAACTTGTAAAAAGCCCTGTACGTTTGGTGCACCGTCATAGCGCCAGTGTTCTGTCACAGAAGTTACATAGAATCACATGAAATAGTGGTAGATATCAAGTACAGTACATCAGAAACAATACATAAATATTACGTCACGGCCATTGTCTCTTCCTAAATGAGATAAACAGCACTAGGGTATGAACGGAGCACGTGCTGGCCCGTATGACAGCCACTTACAAGATTCTCGAAGCCCCCTCGAATCTTCACATCCAAGATCCAGGAGGTGGTCAATTTACACTGACTGACAGAGCAAATGCAACACCAAGGAGAAGTGGTTCGAAAGGGATGAAAGTTGGGGAAAAAACAGAGTCGGCACGGAAGAATAATTGATGTTTATTTCAAACCGATATGCAGGTTACACAATGCGCACGGCATCGACTCAGTAGGATGTAGGACCACCGCGAGCGGCGATGCACGCAGAAACACGTCGAGGTACAGAGTCAATAAGAGTGCGGATGGTGTCCTGAGGGATGGTTCTCCATTCTCTGTCAACCATTTGCCACAGTTGGTCGTCCGTACGAGGCTGGGGCAGAGTTTGCAAACGGCGTCCAATGAGATCCCACACGTGTTCGATTGGTGAGAGATCCGGAGAGTACGCTGGCCACGGAAGCATCTGTACACCTCGTAGAGCCTGCTGAGAGATGCGAGCAATGTGTGGGCGGGCATTATCCTGCTGAAACAGAGCATTGGGCAGCCCCTGAAGGTACGGGAGTGCCACCGGCCGCAGCACATGCTGTACGTAGCGGTGGGCATTTAACGTGCCTTGAATACGCACTAGAGGTGACGTGGAATCATACGCAATAGCGCCCCAAACCATGATGCCGCGTTGTCTAGCGGTAGGGCGCTGCACAGTTACTGCCGGATTTGACCTTTCTCCACGCCGACGCCACACTCGTCTGCGGTGACTATCACTGACAGAACAGAAGCGTGACTCATCGGAGAACACGACGTTCCGCCATTCCCTCATCCAAGTCGCTCTAGCCCGGCACCATGCCAGGCGTGCACGTCTATGCTGTGGAGTCAATGGTAGTCTTCTGAGCGGACGCCGGGAGTGCAGGCCTCCTTCAACCAATCGACGGGAAATTGTTCTGGTCGATATTGGAACAGCCAGGGTGTCTTGCACATGCTGAAGAATGGCGGTTGACGTGGCGTGCGGGGCTGCCACCGCTTGGCGGCGGATGCGCCGATCCTCGCGTGCTGACGTCACTCGGGCTGCGCCTGGACCCCTCGCACGTGCCACATGTCCCTGCGCCAACCATCTTCGCCACAGGCGCTGCACCGTGGACACATCCCTATGGGTATCGGCTGCGATTTGACGAATCGACCAACCTGTCCTTCTCAGCCCGATCACCATACCCCTCGTAAAGTCGTCTGTCTGCTGGAAATGCCTCCGTTGACGGCGGTCTGGCATTCTTAGCTATACACGTGTCCTGTGGCACACGACAACGCGTTCTACAATGACTGTCGGCTGAGAAATCACGGTACGAAGTGGGCCATTCGCCAACGCCGTGTCCCATTTATCGTTCGCTACGTGCGCAGCACAGCGGCGCATTTCACATCATGAGCATACCTCAGTGACGTCAGTCTACCCTGCAATTGGCATAAAGTTCTGACCACTCCTTCTTGGTGTTGCATTTGCTCTGTCAGTCAGTGTATATCGTCGCCCCTGTGCTAAAACCGCCAATGTGGCAATACTCTTCGTATCCATTATTTCCTTCAGGGGGTCACGCCTCCCAACTACATATGGATATGTGGTCCATCAGAACAATAACGTTGAGTTCATTTTCCTATCTTAACGTGAAATGAACCTTACTCTACCGTACTGTAGGAACGTATGTTTGCATGACATATTTACCTACTCCTAGATTTAAAAAAAATCGTTATGCCGAACTAAGAAGCGTGTTTCTACTTATTAATACCATTTTTTGTTTTTTCTTCTTCTTTTCCCCTTCATCCTCTCGCCGTGTTCCTTTTTACATTGTTCATTCTATCTTGTATTCAGTCGGGTGGGCTTTACAGAAAATTTGTGGATTTGAAGGTTCTGAATTTTATTCTATCTTGAACGGTTTTTCATTAATGCCAATTTCATTTAGGTCTTTACTGATTTCTTTAGCCAATTATTGTAATTTTTGATTGATAGGCCTACGTTTGAAATTTTCTTTGTGAGAAAGATATTAGATATTACTAACGTAAAAAACTAATAATTAGTCCTTAATTATCGGTAAGGATACAGAGGTTAAGTAAATTAATTTTAGTGATATTTAGAAATATAATGTTTAAGTAATGATTATATGTACACTATTCACATTATTCTATAAATTGTATAGCGGTGTTGTATAATATGGTTTGGCAGGCTTCATATCCTGAACCCCGCCATATCAGAAAGACAATATACTAAACTAAATTAAACTAAATGACTTTTTAGTAAGTCTTTCATTGTCCATTCTTTGGAAAACCTACAACCTGTTTTCAGTCACTCCTGTCGAATAACACCAAGAGGTCTGCTCTATCTAGGCTTTAGGCACGCAATCTAGTGATTAGAAATTGTATACCAGCACCTCTTCTACTAAAAGGTTTTCATTCCTCCCCTGAAGGGAGAGGCGAGTCTCCTAGGCGATGACAATGTCCCTCAGGCCAGGAGAAGAAGGTGTGAGGGTAGGCGGCCGTGGAACTGTCCCGGCATTCGCCTTAGTGCAGAAGAATGGAAAACCACGGGAAACCATTCTCAGGACAGTTGACAGTGGGGACCAGTGCTTAATGCAGAGGCGTAGAGCCGCGGCCAAGCCTCCTTTGCGCGGTTGGTCGGTCAGAGTGCAGAGCTGTAGGACCACGGACCAGCCGTGGCCAGTTGTGGACCGAGACCCACTCTGCATCCACCGACATTTATCATCTGGTCATGTAAGCGACTTAATTCAGGCAATTCTGAAGGAAATCCTTCTATCCAGTATTCGGGAGATTGTGGGTTCGAATCCCACTGTCGGCAGCCCTGAAGATGGTTTTCCGTGGTTTCCCATTTCACACCAGGCAAATGCTGGGGCTGTACCTTAATTAAGGCCACGGCCGCTTCCTTCCCACTCCTAGCCCTTCCCTGTCCCATCGTCGCCATAAGACCTATCAGTGTCGGTGCGACGTAAAGCCCCTAGCAAAAAAAAAAAAAAAAAAAAATCCTTGTTACAGTATTTAGAACCTGAGAGACAATCCTCAGTCCATTTCTTGTCTTGACACGCTTTGCCACAGGTGTGGGAAACACGGAAGAAGGAGAAGAAGAAGAATTTCCACAGAAAATATAATTTAAGCATGATTATATCTGAGGTGACTAAAATTATTTAGGCTAATTTTAACGGGTCATATAAAGTCATATTTTGGCTCTTTTGACGTTCTTTGTCATTTTGTGGTAATTTTTCGTATCATGGTCATATTTTCCCGTGAATTTTCGTGTTTTTATCATATTTTTATCTTTTATTCCATTTTCCCATACCTGCTTTCAGTTGTGGTGTAGTGTGCGATATTACAGAGCTGGTGGCGTGCAATAAATAATAGTATCAATTGAAGTGCACGGCAGTAATGGTAATGTACATACGATAATGGTATAACATAGTATAGAGCTTCAGCAAAAAGGTCGTAGAAAAAGGAGGCTCGGAAAATAATATTAGTAATTAAACCAAGGAAACGCGCAGTAAGAAGGAGTAGGCCAAGAAATGAAGGAATATGAGAACAAGAGAAAAACCAAAGATTAACAATATGGATAAGATATATTTAACAATGAAACATTTTGCAACAAGATAAATAAATGGAAGACAAATTTTAATAAGTAGTGAAAGATATAAGTTATATGTGAAACCTGAGAAAATAAGAAAAGTGTGCCACATTTACAAATAGTATATCAGAAATGTATCAAAGAAAAGCCTTCTGACCAAATACAAGCGTACAATGAAGAACATAAAAGCTGAATAAGAAAGGAAGAGCAAAACCTGAAAGAAAAGAGGTACGAAAGGAAGGGAAAAGGGAAGTGGGATAAGGATCAAAACGGGGAAAGGATTTTCTTCACCGGGTATTACTATGCTGCGGGAACAGAATTTATGATATTATAATACAAAATAGGATACGTTTTAGGAGGCAACTGAAGTGATTACAAATTTTTGCATTGTCCGTAGCGCAGTTCGTGATTAAAAAGGAGTTGTAGAAGTGAAGTCGGAGATCGTAACACAGTCGACTCAAAGACGGACTTTTCACATCTCCTAATTGTTGTCTGTATTTTCTTAATATTACCTTTCTTATAAATATAGATTTATGTGTATTAGTAGGGTAAGCTCTATAGAAAAAGACAAATGCGTATATAGCGGCAGATAGTGAGCCTCAATTGAACTCTAATGCTTTGACGTATTTTAAATATGGCCCAATAACATCCTGCGATGTTGAGCGGTCTATAGTCAATGTTACGTGAAAATAAAGATCGTTCCTATTTAAAAACATTTAAATGTATATAATTTTCTGATGTAATTCTTTCTGAACGCCCATCAAAAGGTGACATATATTTCATTATCTGCAGAGTCGAGAGTTACCTCTTGAATGAGTCTGTCTGTCTGTCTGTCTGTCTGTCTGTCTGTCTGTCTGTCTGTCTGTCTGTCTGTCTGTCTGTCTGTCTGTCTGTCTGTCTGTCTGTCTGTCTGTCTGTCTGTCTGTCTGTCTGTTAGGCTGGTTGGATCCTCAAATAGCACCACCAAAGGTTATGCGGTTATAAGGAAATCCCAAAAACCAATGGCAGCACCAAAATGAGGCGTACTAGGCAAAATGAGGAGTGATGTAGTTTGCCATTGCTTTCCTCACTGGGTCAGAAAGTTCTATTGCAGCACGACTGACCCTATGAGCAGCACCTTTCATAACACTCATATGCACTAGTCGTGCTCTGAATGTCATTACTCAGCACCACCCATACCCCAGCAGCTTTCATATTGTCACAGACATGGATGAGACTGGGACTTCGGTGGAAGCTACACTTTACTCTGGCCTGAGCCAAGAGATGGATGCAAAAAGTACTGTATCCATTAAGAAATGACACCAGGAAGCTTGAATGAGTAATTAAATAAATTCAAAATATAATAATAAAATTAATATTACTTATTGTTATTGAATGTTCTTGCTTTTAAAAATATATTTTCAATATAATGTTACAGTAATTTAAACAGCCGCAAGATTTTGAAGATTACGGAAAAGTAACCGAAAAATTTTTAAGTTATATTTATTGTAATATTTTAATACTTTTCTAAGTCATAAATGCCTGCATATTTCTAACATTTTTAGGTCATAAACATCTGGGCCCGACTTATGAGGGAAAACAGCCAGGTTTTCGGCTGCCTCTGAGCAGTATACAAGAGTACAAACAGCAGCACTCCCTATGGTGAGGAGAGTTTACTAATACTACCTAGCTGAAGCGATGAGATCGAAAAGCATTCATGTCCGTATGTTCAAGTTTTGAGAAAACCGCAAAAGAAAACAGTTTTCTGTCTAATTATTAATTTCGCATGATTTTTTATGGTTAAAATAGAGAATAAAATGTTATCATGCAATTTTTCAACAACGTCACTCCCACGTAGGCCTAAGTGTCCAAAAATCATTTCAAAATTACAGAAAATAAATTGTTATTAATCTTATCCGATGTTTTTGTTTTAAACATACCTAATGTAGTGACGTACTGTTTGATCTAAGAGAGAAAACATAAATGTAAAATGAAAGTCCACAGGCTGTTTTCAGTCATTCGGCCGGGTCAGGAATGGAATGAATGAAGCCCGCATCTAGCGGCGAGGATAGGAATTGTGCCGACTGCCGAAGCCTGTCGCACTCCTCTGGGGCAATGTTTAATGAATGACAGATGAAATGAACTAATGATTTTTGGAGAGTGTTGCTGGAATAAAATATGACAAGGAAAACCGGAGTACCCGAAGAAAATCTTGTCTCAACTCCGCTTTGTCATCAAAAATCTCACATGGAGTGACCGGAATTTGAACCACGGAACTCAGCGGCGAGAGGCCGGTGCGCTGCCACCAGAGCCACGGAGGCTCTAATAATAATAGTAGCAATAATAACAGTAATAATAAATTCATGTGGCTTTGACAGCCTGGTAGAGGTGTTGGGGATAAAATCCCTAACCCGCCCTGGAATCGAATCCGGGACCCTTCGAACCAAAGGCTACTATGCCGACCATTCAGCCAAGTAATTACAAATAAGTTACATTTTTTGCTCAGTCTGATTTTTACTACTTACTTCGGCATTCAGTATCACTCTTACTAGCTTCGTCATTTTCTTCACCTGCTGCCAGACGATCAAAACGAGATCTGGATGGATGTTTTGGAAATACGCATTTCAGATATTTCTCGATGTCAGCAGCTCTGGCAGGATTCACTTTCAGTTCACCTGAATAAAGTCGTGGAATATTGTCAAAGTTCGGTTCTCTCTTGTACATTACGAACGTGTCTGTGTATAACTCAGAACATGCAGTCGAAGCTATAACAAAATTTCCTTCGTATTCCCTTCTTGCGAACTGTGCGACGGGCCATATAACTTTTCCTCTTGGTGTTAGCAGGGTTTTAAAATCCGTCAGCATGCCAAGTTCTAATAGGTAGGCCTACCATATAACTGGCAATGTTCTTCCTACTCTTTATTTCCCTTAAGACTGGTCACGACTTTCAGTCTGGTATGGATATGCAGTCCATGAGAACAATATTCGTTGTGTTATTTTTCCTGTGCAATGATGTAAATGAAAATGAACCATAAATACAGTAGCCTATACTATATGAATGTGTAAATACGTCTTAGAACATACCCTACATGTCTATAGTACGGTACGGTAAGGTTCATTTTCCTTTACACACCTTCATAGGAAACTGAACACAACGAAAATTCGTCGCCGTTCGGGCAAAAGGTCTTATCTCACAATTTTCTTTCTATCCATTATTTTCCTTAAGACTGGTCAATTTCAGTTGTGTTAATTTTCGTATCCCGGTGTGTAAAGGAAAATGAACCTTAAATACATTATTCTGTAGGAATGCGTAAATACGTCTTGTAGGCATCACTGAAGCTGACGCCCTTGACCGCGGGATGTGGCGGATGGCATGTTCAAAAGTGGACCAGGCACCAATGCGGGACTAAACGCTGGGAAAGAAGAAGAAGAAGAATGTTTTTTTCAAACTGAATACATGTAAATTGCTGTGACAAAATCAAATAACTTACTGGAATGTTTATTTAACTCAATGGATTGCTGAGGATATGAAGTATTCATCTGTATAGGGCCTACATATGTTATTTATATTTTGATCAAAAGAGGACTTCAATGGTTTTTGTTTTCATGGCTTCAATATTGAAGTAGGTGAGGAGCATTCTTCTTAACAGAGATAGAAAGACGTCTGTTAGTACACTTACCACAACCACTTTTACCGATTTACAGAGAGTTCAGTTGTAAGACGAATGAAGTTCATAGAAGCTTGGAAGTGTCGGCATGCAATTAGTTGGTGGTACGAAGAAGCGACTCCCGATCAAAGTTACAAGACTTTTGTGATTCATTAACTTACGGCTTATCAAGTTAAGTCCTCGCCTGATCCTAATAGGGACCTAAATGTGAATTACTCGCCACTCACGGGAGCCTATTATAAAAGCTCATTGAGTGCTTGGTGAACAAAGCCCCCTAAACTTCCGGCCGGCTCACAAACTTGCTAGCGGGACCGACACAACCGCCACAATTGGAAAATTCTTCACGCCTCGCCGTGGGCCTGCCTCCGTGCTCGGCGAACTAATCCAGGGGGCTCTGGCAAGGCGGGACGAGAAGCAGCGCTAGCTAATAAATTAAAGTAGCAAAGTGGAGAAGGACAAAGAATAGCGAAAATGAGAATTAAACTCAGAAGAAGAATAAGATGAAGGGGAAGAAGAAACAGGCAAGAACTCGTACGAACTGAATTATTGGACCACAAAGGCAATCCACTGTGCCCTTGTTAAAGTGTGGAAAAAAACAATTTATAGCTGAAACTCACTTACATCAAGTACAGAGGATGAAGTGGCCTTAGATCTTCTTCAGGAATAATAACAAGTATGAGCAACGCCGAACTCTTTACGTGATTATCACATTTCCATTATTATTATTATTATTATTATTATTATTATTATTATTATTATTATTATTATTATTATTATGTATTCGTTATATCCAACTAAGGAGCACGTTTTGCCTTATTCAGTACAATGTTTATTCTTTTCTTTGCAATATATATTCTTTGTTTGTTGTTGCTTGTTGTTTAAAGGGGCCTAACACCTAGGTCATCGGACCAGTATCTTTTCATTTGTTCGCGGCGTTCCTTCCTACGTTCTTCTGTCCATCCTGTATATTTTCATTAATGTTTGCTTACTAAGCTTCTAAATTTTGTTCTATCTTGAATGGATTGCTTGGTATTACCAATTTCTACTAGATCTTCGTTACTTTCCGCTGACCAATTGTCGCGGTTTTTCAGGATTTAGAGATTTCTTTGACAGCCTGTTGTTATCCATTCTGTTTAAGTGTCCGCAGAACTTAATCGCCTTTTTCTAATTGTATCTGCTCTTCGGAGGCTGCACGCCAATATGAATTGCATCTGTATTTTTTTCTTTTTTTTTGTGATTTGATCAATTTACTGTGGTTTCTTCTGTTCACAAACATTTTATTTTCGTATTTTGGTCGTAGGATGGTAGTGATTATTATTATTATTATTATTATTATTATTATTATTATTATTATTATTATTATTATTATTATTATTATGCGGAAACGAAGGCTGAAATTGTACGGACATGTAGTAAGAATCCCAAAAATATCTTCAGATATATCATGGGATTAAAGGCCACCTCTCAGTGGTTAGAAGAGGTTAAATGGGATTCAGAAGAAGTTGGAATTACATTAGATATGATTCACAATAGAAGATAGTTCAGAACAGGATTCGACAGTTGAAAGTCATTTGAAGTGAAACCACTACAAAGGGGACCCAAATGGATCATTTCCGAAGAGGAGAGAAAGGTGAGAAACGAAAGAATGAAGAGGCTCTGAGAAGAGAGAGAGAGAGAAGAAAGGTCAAGAAGCCTTATAAGTTCTATGCGGTCCACAGTCTGCCAAATTTGGAAACAAACAAACAAACAAACAAACAAACAAACAAACAAACAAACAAACAAACAAACAAACAAACAAAACATTATTAGGCCTATTATTAGCATAGAATAGCAACACGCAGAGTTAACAACAGCTGTATATAGTGCATCCGTGAACACTGGCGTTGTCAAAGTTACCATAAACCAGGGCCTCTCAAACGCCCAAAATTTCACGCGTGCAAATCGAGGCGCAAGAGCTCCGTGCACTGTGCATCGGTCCCGCTCGGCTCGGACCAACGCTTTGTCTCTGGGATACTCGGCTAAGCTTGGCTCAACTCGGCTCGGATTTGGAGCGCTACGGAGTAAGTGAGGAAGAGGGAGGCAGGGGGAGCGAGCGAGAGAGACAGCGCTATTGCTCCAAATCGAGAAGTAGGGGTCTGCACTCTGGTCAACGAAGTGAAGTCGTCTTTTGCACCGTGCACAGTCCATGCACCCTGATAGGCCCTGCCATAAACCATTGTTAAGTATATCTGAGGAGCTAGCATTCAAAACTCAATATCTCAAAAAAGGAATGCAAATCCTATCTTTTGTTGTACTGTACTAACTACTGTTTTGTGTCGAAACTCAATAATTCCCATCTATACGTTAGGAAAATGTTTTCAGTCAAAACTTAATATTTTCATGTGCATGATTTTGTTATCAAACTATAAATCCTTTCTTTTTAGGCAGTGTAAAATATTTTGCATTCAAAAGTAAATGTATTACAGCGCTCTTAAAAGGCATGCCTCATAACGCTTGTAGCTTGGCAACAGATCGTACCCCAATAAACATTTAATGACACCTCACCTAATGGAGCCCGCCTTAATCTCATGCACTTTATTGTTCAGTCACAGTCTTTCTTGTTACTTGGTCACAGTAGATTTAATTTCATAAATCTGAACAGAATGTCATGGATTCAGAAGTTGGGAATAAAAGGAGGGTGTGTAGAAATCTTCCAAGGTTAGGTACAGAGTAGGCCTACATAATATATTATTCCGAAACTTCACATCTCCTTTCAAAATTGAATATGTCCACATGCTATTTTCAAAATTTAATTATTCTAAATGTTTTTCTTAAATAACAGTGAAGTTACAACTTATGACTTCCTAGTAGGCTATGTATGTACTGTCCGCGAAACTTTTAGTGATACCTCAGCTCCCTAGTGCTGAATCGGTAGACCTTGGTTATCTTCGAAATTCTTATTGGCAACCTCTGACACAAAAAATATGCATCGATTATGCATCGCTGTGAGACATCTGGCGGTATAATTGCAAAAATTTAAATACTGTTGTTATTTACACAGCAAAGTCAAAATAGGGCCTAAAGGGTAAGCTTGAACATGAGTGAGAAAAACGTAAGTACATCACAGGAAAAACCTAGAACTCCTACATGGAAAGGACGGTTTAGGAAATCCATATCGATCGATCATACTATCGATTCAATTAATTTCTATTCAGTTGGCAGTATTACCGGAACCGTTGTAGCCTCACTCCTTACTCCCGTAAAGCGAAGTGTCACAAAAAGTTTCGCGGATAGTACGTATGTATGTCTTCGTGACGTACAGCGTACGGTACAGTAAGGTTCATTTTTCTTCACAGATCACCATAGGAAAATGAACAAAAGGAACAATGTCCTGATGGACTGCATGTCCATATGTGGCTGGGAGGCGTGACCACAAGGTATTAGAACTAGGCCATCGATATGTGAGAGAGAAAATCCAATAACGATAGCTGCCCTAATTCTAGGGAAACCACAAAGGTACAGCCAACATTTAACTAATTGTTATTGGGATTTTTAAAATGTTGCAATATTTATTATTTTTGGGCAGCTACTCCCCCCTCAAATCACTTCCTTAAATTATACAGATGTAATGAAATGGCGTATGGCTTTTAGTGCCGGGAGTGTCCGAGGACAAGTTCGGCTCGCCAGATGCAGGTCTTTAGATTTGACGTCCGTAGGCAACCTGCGTGTCGTGATGAGGATGAAATGATGATGATGAAGAAGACACATACATCCATCCCCCATGCCAGCGAAATTAACCAATTATGGTTAAAAGTCCCGACCCTACCGGGAATCGAACCCAGTGACCAAAGGCCAGCACGCTAACCATTTAGCCATGTAGCCGGACAATTATACAGATGATTTTATACAATACCATTCCGTCGATTTACATTTGTTTTCTGGTCAAGATAAAAAATTCATGGGTTATTCGGTTTTACGTCCTCCTCTAAAAAAACGTAAAATTTGAGATATTAACTTCAGAGTGTGACAAATAAACGTCTTGATGTATAAACTGTTTCGTTTATATATTCATGCATGGTAAACACTGTTAGGGCAAATAATACTTGTCTATTAGAATAATGAGGAGTATAGTAGTAACAAAAACACTGAAAATATATTGCCTGACAAAAAAAAAAAGTTAAGTACACAGAAGGAGTGGATCGTAGTGAATAAAACTACATATGCGGAAAGATCATGGGATGAAAGAGACAAGGCCGTTGGCAGTTAATGGTGGAATGTTGGCGCCAGGCCAGTAGGGCGTGTCCCCGCCACTTCCTCCGGCCACAATGCATGCCCTTATGCGGTTCCGAATGGTGTCAAACAACCTTTGGATCGTCTCCTGAGCCAACCTCGTCCACAGTTGTTGCAGCTGTCCCTACAGATCCCGCAGGTTGGTACTGGGACGGAGTACCCTTCCAATGCTATCCCCACGTGTTCAGTGATGGAGAAATCCGGAGATCTTGCTGGCCACGCGAAGACCTCAACATGCTCTCGGCTGTCCATAGACACTCGTGCTGTGTGTGGACGTGCATTGTCTTGTTGGAACACTGTCCCAGGGTGCTGTGCCATAAGGTGTAGGACATGCGGACGCAGAATGTCTGTGACGTATCGCTGTGCCGTCAAAGTCTGCCAAAGCACTGCCGGTATTAGAGAAGACCAGAACGCATATCCAATGGCTCCCCTCACCATAATGTCAGGGACTACGCCTGTGTGTCTCGACGCCGCCAAACCCGCACACGATGGTCATCAGAGGTTACGGAGAAACGAGACTCATCACTGAACATGATGCGACGCCAGTCGTCCTCTGTCCATGCCTCCCGGGCAAGGCACCACTCCAAACGCAGGCGTTGGTGTTCTGGTGTCTATTGTAATCGACGCGTGGGGCGGTAGGGCCCCAATTCGGCGGATGTGAGTCGTCGAGACACTGTGCGGGAACTCATAGGATGTTGTAGAGTCTCCAGTACATGTTCGCGGATGGCAGGTGCCGCAGTTCTTGCTAGGTCCTCACACAGGGTGATGTTTCTTGGTCGACCCGAACCTGCACGACGTGACTGGGTGCACTCATGTACCCACTGAGTCCATCATCGGTCCACTGTGCATCTGAATGGCCCACATGCCTGGCCACATGCAGTCCCACAATTGCTGTCAGTTGGTGGACAGGCTGTCTAACGCGTCTGCGAGGCATCGCGGGTGCTTCGTACTGTGCGTAGTCCTCTCTGCACATCTTGCTTAACTGTCTGTCTCACAGCAGTTGACTGGTACAGGACAGTGGCATCACTAGTGGGCGTTCTACACGTTACAGATCCTTGTAAATCTAATCATTTACTCACACATCAATGGTGTGCATGTATACCGAAATGAGATCATATTGGGCCACTCCTTCTGGGTGTTTAACATTTTTTGTCAGGCAGTGGCGTATCCTGGAATCTCCACTGAGGCATGCAACTGGTAACCATGCAGTTAACACAATGTATTAAGTAAATTTCAATTCTACTCACCCTAATTACATGTAGGTGAACTCGAGCCAAACAGTTTTACTGTAAGTTCCTGGATTGAACGTGCGTACACAATTCTTGTTTTCTATTTTTAAATTTACGAGAGTCCGCCTCTGTGGTGTAGTGGTTAGTGTGATTAGCTGCCACCCCCGGAGGTCCGGGTTCAATTCCCGGCTCTGCCGCGAAATTTGAAAAGTGGTACGAGGGCTGGAACGGGGTTCACTCAGCCTCGGGAGGTCAACTGAGTAGAGGTGGGTTCGATTCCCACCTCAGCCATTATGGAAGTGGTTTTCCGTGGTTTCCCACTTCTCCAGGCAAATGCCGGGATGGTACCTAACTTCAGGCCACGGCCGCTTCCTTCCCTCTCCCTTGTCTATCCCTTCCAATATTCCCATCCCCCGCAAGGCCCCTGTTCAGCATAGCAGGTGAGGCCGCCTGGGCGAGGTACTGGTCATCCTCCCCAGTTTTGTCCCCGACGCAGAGTCTGAAGCTCAGGACACTGCCCTTGAGGCGATACAGGTGGGATCCCTCGCTGAGTCCGAAAAGCCGAGGGAAAAGCCAACCCTGGAGGGTAAGCAGATTAAGAAGAAGGAGAAGAAGAATATTTTTTTGCTACGGGCTTTACGTCGCACCGACACAGATAGGTCTTATGGCGACGATGGGATAGGAAAGGCCTAGGAGTTGGAAGGAAGCGGCCGTGGCCTTAATTAAGGTACAGCCCCAGCATTTGCCTGGTGTGAAAATGGGAAACCACGGAAAACCATCTTCAGGGCTGCCGATAGTGGGATTCGAACCTACTATCTCCCGGATGCAAGCTCACAGCCGCGCGCCTCTACACGCACGGCCAACTCGCCCGGTAAAGAAGAAATATACGAGGGAAGGTAGAGGTCTCCCGGCTTGAACTATTTGAATCTTTTCATCAAACGAACGGCCAGTAAACTGATTTACAATTATATCCGTTTTAGACTCATCCATCGTTAATACCACAATAAGCGCAAAATATAATAAAAGACCGAAAACGACGAATAGCACAGGAACAGCACACACAGAATGAACTCACTAATCAGCAAAACACACAATGAATTAACTCACTAGTTAGCCACAACTGAAGCACTGGAGGAAAGTCACCTCAGTGGCATTGGTCAGTTTCGTCACGTTGGGTTCTCGCTGGGGGATAATCTGTGGGTCCCGTTCGCTGTAAACATGTCGACTTTCTCCAAGTTGCTAACAGATGGCAGAGGGTAGCACGGGTATGGGGTGACAAATTCTGACCAAGTTTCAATTGCAGCGACATCGTTCGGAGGGTTTCAGAACTACGTCTGCCACCGAATGCAATTTTAAGATTGAATGCCTTGCATCCTTAACTCCGCCATGCTGTCTCTTTCTTCCTAGAGAGGAGTAGACGGCGAGACTACACCAGCACCACACGTAGTCAAGCAACGGAACTAGTACACTTGCGCGGACCTTTTGAACTTCTGAGAGATGAAATCATTAATATTTGACTTAATACAACCTAAAATCGTACATCAGACAGTTCTTTGCGTTATCATAACGCATGCAGTGAATGCCTTGCATTCAAGGAGAATACGCCCCTGTTGTCAGGCAATGTAGTTATGTAATAAGAAAATAACTTCAAGCATAATCCCTTGGTAGCTGATACTTGGAACCAGTGAATGTTCCCCTAAAAAGGAGCGAGGAATTCAGATAATAAAATATAAATACTGTACAGTGTTCCATTTACATGCGTATACTGTTTCATTGTTAAAAAGGAAGCGTATTCTACACATGACATCTTCATAAAAACTTCTTCTCATCTATATATCGTCGTCGAAGAAACAAAACCTCGTATGTCACAACGCTCTTCCTATCTATTATTTTCCTAAAGAACTGGCACACGTCTCAGCCACACAAATAAATATGCAGTCCATTAGAACAATGTTCGTGGTGTTTATTTTCCTATGCTTGCGTGTAAAGGAAATTAAACCTTACAGTACCGTACTGTAGAAATGTACGTTTGAGTGACGTATTTATGCACTCCTACAGAGTACTGTATTTATGGTTCATCAGTGGTGGCTCCTCTTTAAGGGCACAGGGTCATGTGCACCTCCACCCCCACCCTGTTATAAGATATGAGCCTCCTCGTTTTTCAGGCAGAAATTAAAATTAGGAAATAATCGACATGAAGGCATTTGTGTCATCATGTCATAAATACAGCTAATTGCAGGTATTATATACTATTAGTCCCAGTGCTAAATACAGCAGCTGGGCACAACCCTTCTGTGTCTGAAGGAGCAATGTACAAGGAAACCTTCCCGCTACTTTCCCACTGGGCATGTGGACGAGCGACAACACTGCAAACATTACACAACGGTCACAAGCTCGATGTGTCCGAAGCTCACTCCTGGCACTGTGGGAGATTGTGGATTGGGGGTTTCTAAAGGTACTATCTTTTCGCCCTGGACTGCTGTTCGAAGGTTGCAAACTTATTGTAGCAGTGTGTTAGTAATTGAGAAAGCAAGTGCGAGCGCGGTTTAGAAATGAGTTAATCTATATATATAAAATAAGAGTTTTGTCTGTACATTGCTCAGAATTTGAAAATAATGGTATTTCTGTATCGGTCATGTCCATAGTAACAAGAAAATGTACTTTTTACTTGTCCGTAATTTCTGTCTGTCTGTCTGTCTGTCTGTCTGTCTGTCTGTCTATATGTCTGTCTATATGTATGTACACGCATCACGAGAAAACGGCTGAAGAGAATTTAATGAAAATCGGTATGTAAAGTCGGGGGATGAGCCGCTACAATCTAGGCTATAAATTATTTTATTCACGCTGAGTGAAATGGTAGTTTAGGGGAAGGCCTCAAATATAATTATCCAATATTTATATTATTAGCGGTCCTATCGATAAATACTATATAACTAAAGTTATATAGAATTCAATTTCCAGTCATTTATGTCTTATACATTTTTACCGCACCGGCTCTGATAACACAGATATTAATGAATTTGTATTTTTGTTGCTAAGTCCATATCAACGACGAGCCACGAGAAAATGGGTTAACAGAATTTAATGAAAACCGCTATATAGAGTCGGGGATAAGAAACTACAGTCTAGGCTGTAAATAATTTTATTTTCCCCGAGATGAAATGGTAATTTAGGGGAAGGCTCCTAAAATTTAATTTTAAATACCGGTACCTATGTTGTTGGTGTTATCGAAAAGTACTACATTACAAAAGTTATGGACAATACAATTCCCGATCATTTATGTTTCATTCAGTTTTACTATACCGACTGTCCGACTCGTTGGCTGAACGGTCAGCGTACTGGCCTTCGGTTCAGAGGGTCCCGGGTTCGATTCCCGGCCGGGTCGGGGATTTTAACCTTAATTGGTTAATTCCAATGGCACGAGGGCTGGGTGTATGTGTTGTCTTCATCATCATTTCATCCTCATCACGACGCGCAGGTCACCTACGGGTGTCAAATAGAAAGACCTGCACCTGGCGAGCCGAACCCGTCCTGGGATATCCCGGCACTAAAAGCCATACGACATTTCATTTCACTATACCGACTATGATAAGAGTGGTATTTCAGATGGCCTACAATATCCAAAGCGCTTAACACTGATCAACAATTACTTTACATTGACCATTGTTTGTTGTGATGTTCTTCATTTCTTATGGTGCCGCTCAACTCCGATAGATGGGATTACTACTGCGTACCGAGTATAACAGGCTGACTGAACACTGGCGGGAAATAGCTGGGGAGTTGGGAAACTTTCTTCTTTAGCGTGCCATTCCTCTGGTTCATACATTTTCTGATACTGCAGGTATGTAACACACTGGTTCATCATAGCATTCACCAGTATCCGGTAATCGGGAGATAGTGGGTTCGAGACCCACTGTCGGCAGCCCTGAAAATGGTTTTCTGTGGTTTCCCACTTTCACACCAGGCAAATGCCGGGACTGTACCTTAATTAAGGCCACGGCCGCTTCCTTCCACTTCCTAGGCCTTTCCTAACCCATCGTTGCCATAAGGCATATCTGTGTCGGTGCGACGTAAAGCAAAAAAAAAAAAAAAGGAGCATCATAGCATTCGAGCTATTCAATCCCTACTCTGAGGCACTGATTGGAATGAGTAATGTGCATATTTAACGGAATAATGACAGAGGAGTGTTCATGGCAGTCTGCGACCTGGTTATTCTAGCTCTGGAACTTCGGACTGTTAGATCGGTACCGTAATACTGTTCGTTGAAAGTGAGAAAGTGTGCGGTTTTCCATTTGATCGAGTATTTTATATGATAACATTGCTTTCAATCGCTACATTCCTACTGACGTTTTTGTAATGACCTATGTTGAATTCAGTTAGGAAAATCACCAAGTTAGTCTTTCTGAGAATCCCGTAGCGAAGCACGGGTACATCAGCTAGTATACTTATAAATCCAACAATTGAATCATTATATTTAGTACTTTCTTCGTAAGGGTGAAAACAGTCCGAATGGTGCTGCTCTCTTCAATTCAGTGTTCATTCTTTGATATACAGTATAGGCCTACTTAGCGTATTCAGTTTACTATATACTATACAACGTATTCTATTTTGTGCATTACAATTCACTTTCCTGTGTTTTCATAACACTGTTGTAAAGGTAAACGATCCAGTGAATAATAATAATAATAATAATAATAATAATAATAATAATAATAATAATAATAATAATAATAATAACAATAATAATAATAATAAAAATGCCAACAAAGGACTCCTCGGAGAACTGGAGAAAAAAGAACGCAAAATTGTGAGAGGAATCTTGGGATCAAAGTACAGAAATGGAATTCATCAAAAGAGATCCAACAAGGAAGTCTACAGCAAAATAGAGAAAATTACCGACACAATCAGAAAAAGACGGGCACGATTTTACGGTTATCTGAAAAGAATGGACTGAAGAAAGTTAACTAAAGAAATCCTTCACTTTTTTATTCAAATCCCAAAACCACAATTCTCTGGTTTAGAAATACCAAAGAAGACCTGCAAATGCTACATATCTCAGCTGAAGACGCCCTTAACAGAGATCTCTTCCGCAAGAAAATATTGACGAACGGGCTAAACCGAGACGAGCAACCGAAGAGAAGACACGGTGCCCCTTGGACAGAGGAGCGTAAGCAGCCCCACTCACAAAGAATGAGGGAAATTTGGGCTGTAAAGAAGGCCACGTTCAGTGTCAAATGCAACAAGACTTAACGTGGTCCTTGATGGCCCCAGAGAATTATATAATAATAATAATAATAATAATAATAATAATAATAATAATAATAATAATAACGTCAGGCTGAGTACTTCAGACGGTAGAGCGCTGGCCTTCTGAACTCAGGTTGGCAGGTTCGAACCCGCCTCAGTCCGGAAGTATTTTAAGGTGCTCAGATACGCCAGCCTCGTCTGTAAATTTACTGGCGCGTAAAAGAATTCCTGTGGGACATACTTCCGGCCCTTTCGCGTTTCTGAAAACTGTAGACCTAAATGTTTAGTGAGGCCTCGTAAGATACGAATTTATTTATTTATTTATTTATTTATTTATTTATTTATTTATTTATTTATTTATTTATTTATTTATTTTAGTTCTGCTCTCGTCTGTGTAACCCCCTCAATTAACATCTCACATGCCTCCACTGGGGTTCATTTTCCGTTACTCTTTCGCATAGCGAAATGAACGAAACGTACATTGTTCTGATGGGCTGCATTTCCATGTGTGCTGGGAGGCTTGATGAGATTTGAAAAAAATAATGGATACGAAGAGCATTGTGACATACGAGATTTCGTTTCTTTCCTCGGTCACAAGCTCGACAATACTGCAATGTAATACAAGACATAATAAAGGAAATCCGTTAAAAACTGTCCGCTTACCTCGTTATTTTCTCAGGCAATAAAATAACAATGAACATCTTCAATAATTCTGTCATCAACACTGGACAGTGAACAGAACTCAAATAATGGGTTAACTGCTGCGCAGTAGTGTTTAACAGAACCACCAGGAGAGGATGGAAGCTGTCAGAACAACTTCTCACTTCAGTTGACGTCAGAAAAACTTATGCGGACGATTACTCACCGCGCAAGATTACCCCACTTTCCCCTACATGAAACCTAGTGAATCGAAGGCATGGATTGCAATGAGACTTGGCAGGACCATCAATCAAGACATCAGAACATCGCTGCCCTTTCCCGAGGATTCCATTCAGAACGTGGTCGCAATGACGTCATGTTCACAGATGAGTGCGCAAGTTCAGGGAATCGCAGCGATGTAGTTTTGGCTAAGGAAAATCCTCATTTCTCGCAGGAATTGGAGAAGGATCCACTACATGCCGGCATGACTGCGCACCACATTTTAATGCGCCTGTTAACGGCGAGTGAATGTGGAGAGATGCTTTGACAATGGCTCCATCCGCAGCTCACGGCACGTAGAATAGTAGAAATTATAATCCTGCAACATTTTGCACATTTTGCCGCATATTTTGCTATCAGTGTTGAAGAATGCCTTAATGAATTGTTTCTAGCCATGGCGCCACGGATCCTTTCCAACAGAACAAATATTGTACACTACCGTAGCTCAGTCGGTAAGAGCATCCGACGTGAAATCGGTAGATTGTGGGTTTGGATTCCTCCGGTGTTCAGTTGGCCATTTTTTGTTATGTTCTGAACACCTCTTCAACATGTACTGAACACAGAGTAATACGATGAAGGTTTGTCTCGAGTACTATGCGGTCGTGGAAATTAAATACTTATTACAAAAGTATTCTGTACTGTTTAATGATATGGTGTTAATGTTAATACCAAGAATAATCAGACTTGGAAATTGAGTAAAAGTAATAATTGAATTACTTGTAGGCCTAAGGATTTCGTTTTTAGTAATTTTTACTAAACGTGACCATGGAATGGTTTTATTCAAAATTAATTACCAAGCGCGTTACTAAATTTATCCCAGTGGGAGATGAGATTACCAATTCCAGTTTTGTAGAAAGAGCTAGGTCGCTGACGGATCCACAACGCACCCACTCTTGCACTTCATCGTCCGAATGAGACCAACATCCACGAACGTCTTTCAGGTCACCAAAATGTGAAAATCACAAGGTGAAAAACCCGGCCTGTACGTAGGACATTGAAGTGTTTCTAACCAAATCGCTGAAGCGTAGCCTTCGCCACACTGGAAGTATCGAGGCGAGCATTATCATACAAGAGGGTGACTCCATCCGACAGCATTCCACGGCGTTTTGACTTTATGGCGCGCCGCAGTTTCTGCAAAGTGTCTTCATAGCGCTGCGCAGTGATTGTCGTTCCACGCTCGAGGAAGTCGACAAGCAGAGGGCCCTGCAGTCGAAGAAGAAGGTCATTATGACTTTACCGGAATTTGTGTGAACAGTTCCCGTGTGAAGATACGGGACATAAACGTATGCTCTTCCTTGTGGTACCGCTGCACATGACTCAGACATGACGCCATTCTGTCAATCTTTTGTCCTTCCGCCAGTTGATGCGGAACCCACTGCGCGTACATTTTGCGGAAATGCAAGTGATCTTTGATAATGGCACGCACGTAGCCATGGCTAATGCCGACCTGAACACGAATTTCCTCCTCTGTGATTTGTGGGTTTTCCCGGATAAGGCCATCAATCCACCCTCACATCAGGAGTAGTGGCTCGGTAGGCCTGTCCTGGGCATGCAGTGATGTGCGCCCTTCTCGGTCACTCGTGAGCACTCGTCATGGACATGCAGTGTTCGTCGTACACAGCAGATATGCGACGATGAGTTTCGCGTACTCCAGGACCTTCAGCCACCAGAAAACGAACCAGTATTCTCTGCTCTTCGTTGCTCGCTTCGATTTCTACAGCTGGACGAATGCACTGGACCAGTCCGCGCACCAACAAAGAGATAAGCCAACAACTGCGTGCACCTGTGAGTTGTCACTACACAGTTCTCCTGCCATAGCGATGGCAGTATCCATACGTCATCACGTAGTCGTTCTAGGTAGCCGGTGTTACTTGCTTCGCTCGGAACGGCTGTGAGTCACGTGACAAGAGAGCAGCGGGCAGGGAGAAAATGGAGAAGATTCGACACTTCGAAAAGTGAAGGTGTTGGCAAAAGAAAGGCAAGATCCACGAAGGGCGTGAGAATGAAAGACTCCCTAGGCCTCGAATGTCCTAATACCCTCAGGGTCGGAAAAGAACAAGAGTTGACCAAGGGAGGTCAGATAGGAAAGGTGATGTGGAGGACAGTGACACAAACATGTGGATTCACCTAACTGAACCGTGGTCGTCAAACCACGCTCCCAACTTGAGAGGTCTTTGTCTCCCTTTTAGTTACCTCTTACGACAGGCAAGGGATACCGTGGATGTTAATTCTACCGCCCCCACCCACAGGGGTTGCGTGCGAGAATGGAGTCGGAATAACCGTGTGACGGCGAAGGGTTTACAGTATTATTTTTTTACAAGTTGCTTAACGTCGCACCGACACCGATAGGTCTTATGGCCACAATGGGATAGGAATGAGCTAGAAGTGGGAAGGAAGCGGCCGTGGCATTAATTAAGGTACAGCCCCAGCATTTGTCTGGTGAAAAAATAGGAAACCACGGAAAACCATCTTCAGGGCTGCCGATAGTGAGATTCGAACCCACTATCTCCCGGATGCAAGCTCACAGTTGCGTGTCCCTAACCGCGCGGCCAACTCACCCGGTGGAGATACGGTATTTTCATTCCTCTATTTGAATAAATGTTTTGAATTAGTTATCCTCAAAATAATGAAGACTCGAAAGTGACTTTCAAATTTTGCTCGGGAGCAATCACTTTGAAAGTCTGATTAGTAGGGATCGGAAGTTGAAGACCTATAAATTCCCTATAAACACTTAAAAGCTGGCAAAAAGGACATGAAAATGCGCCCCAAATTCATTCATAAATTTAATTAAATATCGTTACTCCTGTGCCAAAACTGTGATTGTGACAATGCTCTTCCTACCCATTATGTTCCTTAAGACTGATCATGCCTCCCAGCCATGTATGGATATGCAGTCCATCAGAACAATTTTCGTTGTGTTCATTTTCCTATGCGTTTGTGTAAAGGAAAATGAACCTTACTGTGTATCGTACTGTTGGAATATAATATAACATATTATGTTTGCTTGGCATAATTATCCGCTCTTAGAGTATGATGTATTTAAGGTTAATTTTCCTCAACACAAGCGCACAGGAAAATGAACTCAACGAAAATTGTGCTGATGGACTGTACAGTGTTGCCAAAAAGTTTAGGGACACCCTATATTTCATATTTGAACAGAGTGTCCCTATACTTTTATACTTATGATTTATTTTAAATACAACTAATATAAAGTACTCTAATATCATATTTGGTTGAAAATTTGAAGACTGTAACTCAAATAGTTCATGAGTTATGAATTTTTTTTTGTCTTTTATGGCCACCCAAAATTGTCCTTGATACTGAAGAAACAATTACAAAGCTATCCAACAACGCACACTGATTGTTACGTGGTTAATAGGCGATAACACTGCCTTCGTGGGGCCGTACTGTAGCTCCGATGACCTCACGCAAAGAGGCGAACTATTTCCTCCGTCCGACCCGTGCAATGCAAGGACTTGATACGTCTGTACCTTGTAACTATGAAATATTCACAAATGTTGTTATTAGTATAACAGGTGAAATCACTAACACCTGTAATCGCATCATAATTTGTAAGTCAGGTCTATGTAATTTTAGGAGAAGTAGGTTTGAAGTACGATCTACGCGGTCAAAGCTTGAGTGTTTTACTCGTCAGTGTACCCAACAAATAATTATTATTATGCATTAATACAAATGTGAAGACAAAAAACGTACAATAATAATAATAATAATAATAATAATAATAACAATAGACTTTACATCCATAAATCTATATGACCATAAATAAAGTAGCTTTCTTGTTTTTCTCCTAGATACTTCTGGTACTGTCCTTCATTCTTGAGACCCTTTCTTCCACACAAACATTTGTATCATTTTTTGTTTAGGAATAGACCACGTTTTCCCAAATATTAATGCTCTGACCAGCAACACATGTTAGTTACTTCCCACATTCACGGAAATTTCCGAGGAATAATTCCTTAATTATTAGTTAAGTACTAACAAATACAGTAGAGACAATACGCGACACTGAGCGAGGTATGGAGGGACAGCTATTGGAGCTCTCTCTAGCGAGTAGACCTGAAAACTATTGATTCTGTCATAAGAGCACGTGCATTTTTGTGTAAAGTTTATGGTGTTATTTGTGAGTTTTCAGTGAGTTGACATAATTAAATAGTAGCGTGTGTCATTCCTTGATATCTCCCCTCACAATGAGGGGAAAGGTATGTGCTGTATTTGGCCGCAGTAACTATGAAGTAGAGAAGAATGCGCGGTCGTTCTTCAGGTTCCCTCGTGACAAGAAAATGTAAGTAATATTGTGTTTGCATATATATTCTTCCAATGACAGATTTTTATAGTACTTCATAATCTTCTGACCTGCTCGACCCATGTTTTAACTGGCTTAAAATGTAATACGCATATTTTATTGTATAGTGCAGCAATTTACCTTCAATACCGATGTGTTGTTGTAGGTGTGATCTGTGGGTTTTGAAATGTCACAGAAGTGATTTGGATAAGGTGTACAAGAAAGAAGGGACGTTACGCTTATATAAGAATTATAAGATCTGTTCAGATCATTCCCAGGCCAGCGACTTTAAAAATCCTCGACTATACAGCCAAGGGTATGTTACATTTTTACTCTAATTGTACGTAAATATTCCTCAAAGCATCATTATCGACAACATTTTCAAACTTTTCTTTCTTTTATCCTTCCTCTCAGATTAAAGCCGGGATTTTATAGATTTTCGTTCTGTTAGTAGGCTTCATGTTAAGAGGAAAATTGTCCAGCTATTAAATGTTAATTCATTGCATCATATGTGTTAGGAATGTTCCGATATTTTTATTGACAAGTGTCTTAATGTGATGATACAATGTTTTTAAAAGAGAAAAAAGACAAATCCAACCGTAAGAGTTCAGACAGGAATGTTAAAGCTAAAAACGTAATGCATAAATGAAAGATCAAGCCATTTCACAGCAGTCCATTTCACACCTTGTTTATATGTCTAATTTCAGTCTTTGAATAATAACCTTTTAAATAATTCTTCATTCATTTATCCAGAATTGCTTTAGCAACTTCGAAGTTAATACCTCAATAACACTTTCTTTCTAGACGTAGTTTATTTATCCATTTCCGTATATACATTTCCATTGATATTTGAATTTAGCGCGATTTTTTCAGGTCAAGTCACTAGGAGCGCCACAGTCGAATTGTCTCCCATTTTAGCAAGGCTAAATCCGTAAGTGTCGCGTATTGTCTCTACTGTATTTGGTATTAATTACTTAATCATTAAGGTGCATGTTTCCAACATCTGTTATCTACCAGCAATAGTTTAATTTTATAATTTTAAGATGTATACAAACAAATGCTAAAATCATTTAGCAGAAGGTTAGGTTTTATAAACTGCGTTTTCTTCTGTATTTTTAGACTGGGTTTTGCTTTTACTCTAATTAATTTTGGGGAGAAAAGGCAGCGCGTACTCAACGTTACTAACCCAAGAAATAACCATATGTAGGTTCGATTGGTTACTGTCCACTTTTAGGCTTGTTCTGTATCAAAAATAAAACGCCCTGCTGTAAATCTGTGTAACAAGAAATTTAAAAGGAGAACTCATCATCAGCTCGGGAAAATGAGTGAAATATACTCCTTTATTATTCGAAAACAGGTACATTTTCGGTTGGGATTTTCGTTTTTCATAGAGGTAACGTGTTCTCATACGAAGAAACTGAAAATGTTAGTATATATTTACTTGTACAGTTGTATATTCGCCGTGGTACGCACAAGTTCTTAGCATTGTGGCCACTGCGAACTTTCACACACTATATTTGAATTCGTAACACATTATATTTCCACAAAAACGTGTTGTACGATAATAATGAAATGAATAAATTACACGCGAAGTATTACGTCCCTTGTATTTACATTACTCACCACGTGAATATACCATACCTAACCTAAACTATGAGGTCTCATTATCTTAATAACAGTTGTTTACGTAAATCCGGATGTGATAAATTTAAAGAACAGACATGCAATATACATAAATGTAAGTTCTGTCTTTCAACAGTCGTAATTATCCAAGGAATTCTCCCAATCCTTTTGAATTACATTCACAGGTACAATTTGTAATATTCGCTTAGCTCGCCTCAATTGATCACCTGATGGGCTTGGCGCGTTTTCTACAGTACGGCCTGTATATTACGATAACAACAACTTTAAAATGACCCCTGTTAGAAGGTGTTAAAGGAGTTCTTACTCATTTTGCCATCATTTTAGTAAAATTTCAAATCAGAAATACCTCAGCAAACAGTTAGGTTCCAAACTTCACAAAGGTATGAACACCTGTGAGCTGGTGATTGCGCGCGCAGTTAGCTCCCCCAAAGCACTGCACTACAAGGAATCCATCTGTGAAAACGTCATCGCGCTAACTGCCTCCGTTCAAAAGTTGCAGCAATTCAAAAGACAGTGCTATTAGGCCTCAAATTTACAGGAATTGAAATTTTTCTAAACTGATGGCAAAATCAGTCGTTTAACACCTTCTAACAGGGGTCATTTTAAAGGTGTTGTTATCGCCTAGCAACCACGTAACAATCAGTATGCATTGTTGGATGGCTTTTTAATTGTATTATTTTGTTTCTTCAAAATCAAGGTCAATTTTGGGTGGCCATAAAAGACAAAAAAAATTCATAACTCATGAACTATTTGAGTTACGATCTTCAAATTTTCAACCAAGCATGATATTAGAGTACTTTATATCAGTTGTATTAAAATAAATCTATATATTTAAAAAATTATGAAAACTAAAGTCAGTCAGTCCAGCCATTCTATCCGGTCGATTTCCTTCATTTTTTTAAAACTGAAAGGTATTCATGCACAGATTTGTCATCAGGTACTATAAATCACTTAACATCGCCTTCCTCAAATTATTTGACTTTTTTCAATTTTTTGTCCCTTTGAAGCAATCATATCTTTGGTTCTAATTGATATATGGAGTTCGTTTTGATCAAGCTCTTTCATTTCAGCTCTTAACTATTCAAATTGGTTGATTGTGAGGAAAGTTATGAGTGCACATTCAATTTGACGTCTCATTTCTTCAACATTTTTTTCTCATTGAAGCATTCATATATTTCGTTCTAATTGAGGCACGCAGTTCTTTTTGGTCTAAAACACTCAGTGGATCAAGCGCTTTCTTTTGAGATAACAACTACTTAAATTGGTAGATTGTGAGAAAACTTATGTGTACATTTGTGTCCGTGACGAAGATCTTTGAAGGACTTTTTGACAGTTCGGTGCGTAGTGTTGTTCCAAGGAACGTTTAATTCAATTTCTTTGTGTGATGTATTTTCAAGTGTTTTGTTGAAATAATATTACATTCTATTACCACAGCAGATCATGTGCTTTAGTTCATTAACTCGAAACTTTGCAAATACATTCGTGAGGAGAGTAACGAACAACACCATACATTGCGGGCGGAGCTAGCGGGAAACTGCTAGTCATAAGTATAGGGACACTCTGTAACCTTTTTGGCAGGATTTTATATCAATATGTGACTAGAGGCGTGGGAAACGATGGACAAGAAGAGCATTGTCACATTCGTGGTTTTAGCGTAGTAGTGATGATATTTAATGAAGGAATATAAGGCTTTACAATACACAAGTCTGGTAGCATGCAACGTGCAGTGCAATAAACATATGAGTGAAATAATACTTCTTTCAGACATTAAATATTTTTAGATTAGCATAATTAAAATATGGATTCCGTGGTTTAAAAAGAAGTACTTGCAGAATTTTTTTTTTTTGCTAGGGGCTTTACGTCGCACCGACACAGATAGGTTTTATGGCGACGATGGGATAGGAAAAGCCTAGGAGTTGGAAGGAAGCGGCCGTGGCCTTAATTAAGGTACAGCCCCAGCATTTGCCTGGTGTGAAAATGGGAAACCACGGAAAACCATTTTCAGGACTGCCGATAGTGGGATTCGAACCTACTATCTCCCGGATGCAAGCTCACAGCCGCGCGCCTCTACACGCACGGCCTACTTGATTGCAGTTATACAAATATTATTTGGCTTAACCACACTAGATTTGCAGAAATTGGAATTCGGAAAACATATCTCAGTTGGCTTTGTAGTACATCACAATAGTTATCTTCAGGTTCTGAGGTGTAAAGGATCGTCGATTTTCAGACACCGAGACATCGAGAAACTTCTCTCCACATGAACGGATGTGAAGGGTTCATTGAGATCTTCCTCTTCAAAAACACTCACATGAACATTTGTCCTTTCAAATTTTACTTATCACACACATAATTTGATACCTGTGGTTTTTTATGTTTCATCTTCTCACTTACTACAGAAATGATGTGATGGAGAACTGATGAAGTTTCGAATTGAGAACAGGCAGGACCAATGTAGTCAAAATAAGGTGAAGTTCCAAAAATGTCGTTAAAACAAAAAAAGGTTAAGGAAGGACCTACAAGCCAAAAACCACCGAAAAAGGCAAAAAAGATAAATAAAATCCCACCATTTTCTGGTCTACAATGATCCAGAATGAACATAATATTATGTTGGGCTTCGTTTTCGGATACTCGAGAAAAAAATCTTTCCTCAACTTCCGAGCCCTAATGATTAGTTTCACGTAGTGATGGTAGCCACTTAATGTCTCTATGGTAAAAAGCACAGAATGGAGTAATGTATTTTTCCTTGCAAACTTTGGTGATATTCCATCCCCATGTGAAAAAAATGGCAGTGATTGCCTGACGACTCGCGTTCTGTGAAGTAATTATAACTGTACAGATTAAGTAATTGTACTGATTAAGTAATTGTAATTGTACTGATTAAGTAATTGTAATTGTACGGATTAAGTAATTGTAACTGTACAGATTAAGTAAGTGTAATTGTACTGATTAAGTAATTGTAATTGTACGGATTAAGTAATTGTAACTGTACTGATTAAGTAATTGTAATTGTACTGATTAAGTAATTGCAACTTAACCATACTGATGAAGTAATTGTAACTGTACAGATTAAGTAATTGTAATTGTACTAATTAAGTAATTGTAATTGTACGGATTAAGTAATTGTAACTGTACAGATTAAGTAATTGTAATTGTACTGATTGAGTGATTGTAAGTGTACTGATTAAGTAATTGTAACATAATTATACTGATGAAGTAATTGTAACTGTACTGATTAAGTAATGGTAACTTAATTGCACTGATGAAGTAATTGTAACTGTACTGATTAAGTAATTGTAATTGTACTGATTAAGTAATTGTAATTGAGTATTTTCTCACGTAACTGAACTGAGCCCAATTACTATTAGTTTGCACTTTTCCATCACAGAGAAAAATGTAACTGTATAAATTAGTTCGACAAACGTGAACAGTGACCTGTCATGGAGAAGTATCAGAGACAGGACGAAGCCACTTTTAAAATGTAATGTAAATCTGCCATTTAGGAAACAATAGAAGAACCTGAAAAACCAGACAGATCTAATTACAAAAGTTTACCGGAGACATAAAAACTGAATAAATGGATTAGGTTTGCAAACTGTAAAGTTAATTCAAGTACAATAGCTAGAAACATCAGTAACATGAACGTTAAAATAGAATACGTTCTATCGGAGGACTTACTAGGTCAGAAGTGTCACACGGACATGTTATCAACAGCATGCGTGTTCTCTATCGTGGTCATAGTTACCAGGGTTTCTGAATGATGATTTAATGGTGAATTAACCAGACATAGTCAAAATCCCTAGCCCTGGGGGAATCGAACCCGAGCCATTCTGAACCGAACGCCAGTACGGTGACAATTCAGCAAAAACCGGACAAGAAATTGAATTCATACTTAAATGTGATTGATGACCTTCGTATTATCATGGACACGATATTTCAAATTTACGAACGCTGGACATTTTTCACTTAAAGTAGAGGATATGGATTGTTTCTGCATGGGTCATAATTTAATTTAGTATGGAATATTGAAATAATGGTTCTATATCGCCTCAGAATCGAACCAGAAATCGTCTGTATTTGTCCGGAACTAATAATGCCTTCTTACATAAAGATGGTCTAGTTCTAACACCACGTATCTGAAAATGTTCTTCCTATCCATTATTTTCCTTACGACTGGATATATGGATATGCTTGTGTGTAAAGGAAAATGAACTTTAAATGCATCATACTGGAGGGATTCGTAAATACGTCACATTCCTACAGTCCGGCACGGTAAGGTCAATTTTCCTTTACTGAAAAGCATTAGGAAATGAACACAACGAACATTGTTCTGATGGACTGTATATCCATATGTGGGTGGGAGGTGTGACCAGTCTTAAGGACAATAATGGATAGGATAGGTATTAGAACTAGACCATCGATATGGACTAGTGACAAAATTCTCGTGTCCATAAACATTCAACTTGGCCAAGTTTTAAAGGCGATATTCATTCAAAATGTATAAGTTACGTTGGCAGGTCTGCAGTTGTTTCCGTGTTCCCATCTCTCAGTCCCGTGGCTATTGCCCTCAAAGCGGTCATGACAGAACTCCGTTCGATTTACTTCTTCATCTGTACACATCTGTACATATTGGGAATTATTCTCTTTTCCTTTATTGCTGTCTACGTCTTTTGCTTCGACTCTTTCAACCACTGTGTCCCTCCATCTCATTGGAGTTCGTCCTCTAGCTCTCTATTCCCGAGAGCTTCCCTTGGAACCCTCCCATCAGGTGTCCAATCACCTTAGCTGTGCTCAGTCAGTTCTTTCTTGCAATTTACGATCACTTTCTTTTATCCGTATCTCCTCCTCGTTTCGTATTCTGTCTCGTCAGCTCCTTAGGAGCTTCAGTTCTACGCTTGAATCCTGCTCTTTTTCTTCTCAGTTAAGACCCAGGTTGATGAAGCATACGTCAAATTCTTCATTAATCGCATTTCCAGGCATTACCTGAGCTGAGTGATAATAATAATAGTTATTATTATTTCGTGTGGTTATTTCTAGCCTTCTAAGGCAGACCCTCCGATGAGGGTGGGCGGCATCTGCCATTTGTAGGTAACTGCGTGTTATTGTGGTGGAGGGTAGTGTTTTATGTGGTGTGTGAGTTGCAGGGATGTTGGGAAAAGCACAAATACCCAGCCCCCGGGCCATTGGAATTTAACCAATGAAGGTTAAAATCCCCGACCCGGCCAGGAATCGAACCCGGGAGCCTCTGAACCGAAGGCCAGTATGCTGACCACTCAGCCAACGAGTCGGACAGCTGAATAATATATACAAATACAGTAGAGACGATACGCGACACTTCCGGATTTAGCCGTGTTAAAATGGGAGACAATTCGCAAGTGGCGCTCCTAGTGGCGTGACCTGAAAATTCGCGCTAAATTCAAATATCAATGGAAATGTATATACGGAAATGGATAAATAAATTACGTCTAGAAAGAAAGTGTTACTAAAATATTAACTTCAAAGCAATTCTGGATATATGAATGAAGAATCATTTAACAGGTTATTATTTAAAGACTGAAATTAGACATATAATCAAGATGTGAATTGGACTGCTGTGAAAGGGCTTGATCTTTCATTTATTCATTACTTTTTTAGCTTTAGCATACCTGGTTGAACTTTCATGGCTACATTTGTCTTTTTTTCTCATTTGAAAGCATTGTATCATCACATTAGGACACTTGTCAATAAAAATATCGGCACATTCCTTACACACATGATTCAATTAATTTACATTTAAGAGCTGGAAAATTTTCCTTTTAACTTGAAGTCTACCAGCAGAAAGAAAATCTATAAATTTAGCCACGAAAATATTCAAAATTTCCCTATAAGCAATACTTGCCATTGTATTAGGGTAAAGCAAATTTGCATCATCATATTGTTTCAACAAAATATTACATTTCTTAAATCAGCCATATTTTCTTCAGTGCTTGACAACGCATTACGGCATTCCAAATGGGTAACTTGGAACACCACCAGCCACACACATATGCGTATGCATTTTCCTGAATTAATTCAAAATCCACAGATCACATCTACAACACATCGATATTGAAGGTTAACTGCTGCACTAATACAATATAATAAGCTTATTATATTTTAAGCCAGTTAAAATATGGTTCGTGCAGGTCAGAAGTTTAGGAAGTACTAAAAAAATCACTTTGTAACTGGAAGAATGTCCGACTCGTTGGCTGAACGGTCAGCGTACTGGCCTTCGGTTCAGAGGGTCCCGGGTTCGATTCCCGGCCGGGTCGGGGATTTTAACCTTAATTGGTTAATTCCAATGGCATGGGGGCTGGGTGTGTGTGCTGTCTTCATCATCATTTCATCCTCATCACGACGCGCAGGTCACCTACGGGTGTCGAATAGAAAGACCTGCACCTGGCGAGCCGAACTTGTCTTCGGACACTCCCGGCACTAAAAGCCATACGCCATTTCATTTTCACTGGAAGAATATATATGTAAACACAGTATTTACTTACATTTTCTTGTCACGAGGGAAGTGGAAGACAGACCGCGAATCCTTCTGCACTTCATAGTTATTGCAGCCAAACGCAGCACATATCTTTCCACTCATATTGACAGGAAATATAAAGGAATGACAAACGCATAAATAACGCCAAAAACCTCTCAAACAAATACACGCGCTCTTATAACAGAATCAGTAACTCCAGGTCACTCCGCTAGATAGAGCTCTAATCGCTGTCCCTCGATACCTGGCAGAGTGTCGCGTATTGTGTCTACTGTATGTGATATATCAGGGCTTTCCATCTCTGCCCGTCTCTCCATTCTTCTGTGAAGACTCAATAGCGGCCCATACACGCTGAGATATGTATCAAGAGACTGTCTCACGAAACGTGTATCTGATACAAGTTCTATCATGTGTAGTGTTTTCACAACTGGTCTCACGAGGTATCGTGACGAAATGGACCCGTTCCAGAATTAACAGGCTAGCTGTACTGCGACTGTGCACCCGACCGGCTATCGTTCATTCCGCCTGTCGTCATACCGCTGCAGCCAATGGGAGCTTCAACCTCCGGAGTAGCCTACCGAGTAGTGTAGTTACCTTGGGAGCAGGTATCACGTCTCTCGCTCTGGACAGGAGATCCTGAGAGCAATATAAGTCTCAGCCTATTTGCACGTGTGTAGTGAGATATCGCGTGTACCACTCTTTCTTTGAAAAGTGATCATGAGTGGATACATATCTGAACGTGCATTTGGGAAGAATTTATAAATTACTATCAAAAGTACTCCTGTCCATGGTTTTTTTTTTAAATATGGCAGTTATAGTGACAGACGTGCCAGAAACGATGAGTACGAAATTTTGGTTACGTTTCGGCAGAGGCCGATAGAGATTTCCGGGATAAGAAAATTCACAATCAAGTCCAAGAAAACGGGTACATCAATGTTATTACTAGTCCTTCCTTGGCACCCACTGCTTCCCTCTTCCCTCTTATGTATTTTATTCTTATCAATTCTAACAATATATAAAATGTTTGAACATCCATCCTCATATAATGAAAGAAATCTTCTGGAGCAATATATGAGGTTTTGTTTCTTCAACGACGATGTACAAACGAGTAGAACATAAGTCTTGAGAGCAAGGAAAGGTAATGTTACATGTACTATCACGTAATATGCACAATAATGCACTCAACAATATTGTCGCTGAGCGAGCAAAACCTCTTATCCCACAATGCTCTTTCTAGCTCTCTGGTCAAGCCACCCAGGCACATATGGATACGCAGTCCGTCAGAACAAGTTTCGTCGCGTTCATTTTCTTATGCTAACGCGTAAAGGAAAATTAACCTTAAATACATACATTCCTACAGTAGGGTAGGTTCATTTGCTTTTACACACATCCATATTATCCATGGCTGGCCTTTGGTCACAGCGGTCCCGAGTTCGATTCCCGGCAGGATCGGGAATTTTAACCATAATTGGTTAATTCCCCTGACACGGGCACTGGGTGTATGTGTCGTCTTCATCTTCATTTCATCCTCATCACGATACTCAAATCAAAAGACATTCACCTGGTGAACCGAAGTCCTCGGACACCCATTTCGGCATACGCCATTTCATTTTCTGGCATATTATGCAAATAAATACAATGGACATTGTTCTGATGGACTGTATATCCATATATGACCAGTCTGAGGAGAAATAATGGATAGGAAGAGCATTGTGACATACGAGTTTCTATGTCTTCAACGACGATAAATTGATCATTGTATGTACCCATACAATCCGCACGGGACCAGTCTTCACAAATTATATACTACATCTATTCTTCACCTTAAACATCGATAGAGAATTTTTCCGAGCAATATGCACATATTGAATCCATTTTGGCACAATGTTTTTCTCAATTCCAATTTCTCCATCATTTAATTTATTTTTAACGGATTTCTTCTTTGTCATCTGCTCTGAACTTTGAAACAACTTGTCGTCGGTGAAGAAACAATACCTCGTATCTCACAACGCTCATCCTATCCATCATTCCCCTTAAGACTGGTCTCGCCTCCCAGTCACATATGGATATGCAGTCCATAAGAACTATGCTTGTTATGTTCCTTTTCTTATGCGCGTGTGTAAGTGAAAATGAACCTTAAATGCATCGCAGTCCAGGCGTGGGTGAATATGTCATGCCAACATCCATTTTTGCACAACGGTACAGTAAGGTTCATTTTCCTTTACACTCACGCATAGGAAAATTAACACAACGACAATTGTTCTGATGGACTGCATATCCATTTTTGGCTGGGAGGTGTGACAAGTTTTAAGGAAAATAATGATAGGAATAGTATTGTTTCTTAACCGGTGATACATTACATTAAATTATACGTAGTTTTAGCAGTGGATTATGTTACTGTACGTACACAATTGACGTGCTATTGCTCATAGCACTGAATTAGAATTTACTAATTTCTGAAGGGGGCCACGTAGAGCCAGAGAGGTATTTTTCACACAATAGACTTAAATATAATGTCGTCCCTTCACCAATAAAACGTTGTATCCCACAATACTCTTCCTTTCTATTATTCTCCTTAAGACTGGCCACGCCTCCTAGCCACATATGGATACGCAGTCCATCAGAGCAATGTCCGTTGTGTTCGTTTTCCTATGTCGATGATTAAACGAAAATGAACCTTACATGCATTGTACACTAGGAGTGCATAAATACGTAATGCAAACGTCCATTCCTACAGTACGGTACTGTAAGGTTCATTTTCCTTTACACACGGGCATAGGAAATTGAACACAACAAAATTTGTTCTGATGGACTGCATATCCATACGTGGCTGGGAGGCGTGACCAGTCTTAAGGAGAATAATTGATAGGAAGAGCTTTGTGGAATACAGCCTTTTACCGGTCGAGCGACGATCTGTTAAAGATCCTGTAGAGTGGTGAAGCGTGCCTGCCTCTCACCCGTAGACCCCGGGTTCGATTCCCAGCCAGGCCAGGGACTTTTACCAGACCCTAAGGGCTAGTTAAAAGTGAACTCAGTCTGCGTGAGGACAATTGACAAGTAACTAACTGTGAGGTGGCGATCCCGGTCTTGAAAGTCAAGAAAAACAGCCGGGCGGATTCGTCGCAGTGACCATGTGTCATCGTAAGCTGCGAGCCTTCGGGCTGAGCAGCGGTCATTTGGCAGGCCAAGGATCAGCAGAACTCTATTGCCACGGGGTTTGTTTGTTTATTTGTAGAGTGGTGGATGGTTGTGTGAAGCTGTCCGTGATGCTGCATTTTAATCATAACAGAATGTCGAGAGTTAGCGCTGGGAACTTTTAACTTAATCTGGGATTTTAAAAATGATTATCCAAATCTCCTTTGATAAGCTTATGTAAGAATTTTCTGGGTTCTGATGCCCACACAGAATGAATAACAACAAGCTGACAGAGAAGCCGAAGATGTACAGCAAGTTGGTATTACCGAAGAAATCGTTCAAGACAGAACAACATTTAGAAGCTTAGTAAACAAACATCAATTCAAATATATAGGATGGACAGAAGAACGCAGAAAGGAACGCAGTGAACGAATGAAGAGATATTGGGAAGAGTCCGGCTCCATGGCTAATGGTTAGCGTGCTGGCCTTTGGTCACATGGGTCCCGGGTTCGATTCCCGGCAGGGTCGGGAATTTCAACCACAATTGGTTAATTCCGCTGGCACGGGGGCTGGGTGTATGTGTCGGCTTCATAGTAACTTAATCCTCATCACGAAGGGGAGGTTGCCTACGGCCGTCAATTCAAAAGATCTGCACCTGGCAAGCTGAACTTGTCCTCGGACACTCCCGACACTAAAAGCCGTACAGCATTTTCATTTTTTGAAAAAAAAGAAGAATGTAGTAAATAAGTTCAAAGATGCTCCTTAGTTGAACATAAGGAATTAATAATACTAATAATAATAATAATAATAATAATAATAATAATAATAATAATAATAATAATAATAATAATAATAACATTGCAGCAGACATCCGCAAAAGACGTCTGAAATTTTATGGGCACGTCCACAGATTGCCGGCAGTAGACTGACACACAAGAATCTCATCGACATAGAACATCTAAAAAATATTCCATGAGTACTGGAAGTGAAGAAGGATCTGGAAAAAGCCCAGATGAACTCAAATGACACCGCGGACAGAAACCTTTATAGGAAAAAATTAATGGATGGAAAGTGCAACCAGTGAAAGAAGTGAAAAAGAAGACTGGAGCAAAGTGGACACAAGAATGAAAAAGGATCCACGGAGAAAGGATGAGAGTTGTTTGGTAACTCAGAAAACAGAATCGTTAGAGCTTTGCGTGATTCATTGGGTCCATGCGCACTTAATAATAATAATAATAATAATAATAATAATAATAATAATAATAATAATAATAATAATAATAATAATAATAATAATAATAAGAGAGTCGAGTGATGCAATAGGATAGTTGAGAAATAGACAATAGCCCACTGTAGGAACAGCGATCTCCAGCGTGGTGTCAGTTGTTGCAATGAATAACATTGTGCGCTACCATTACCGAAATAAAGGGATTGGTTTCTCGCTCAAATGACTAGGGGAGGAAGGGTTGCTTCATCCCTCGGGGCGAAGGGATGACCTCCTCCCAAAGGGCTACCTAATTTGTTGTGTGTATTATACAAGGAGGAAGGGTTTCTGCACTGACAGCTTACGCTCCATTACTTCTTAATTGGCAACGAAATGAGTTTTCGTGGCCGACATCTATAGCAGTAACAGACGAGCCTTTATTGTCGCCCAGAGTCTGTGGACCACATCAATTACAGCCTGGAGATAAAAACTAGACTGTGGTGAGGGGTACGTCCATGTTTCTGCAAGGCGCTCGAGACAATCAAGTGAGCTAAGAAATAGCCTTGAGCTGACCTGATCAGGAAAACATCTCGGAGCCAGAAAAATTGCTTAGGAACCAGACAAACAAGGCAAATTTCACTTGCTTTCTTCTAAAGTATCAACCAGTTCGATCTTATCACCTTCAGCCATTTTTACTGATTCCTTCTTTTTCACCCTTCGTAGGTAATATGTCTAAATACCAATGCTCTGCTGATTTCGTTCTTCAACATATTCTACGCTTCGGCTGTTTAATTAGCCATTATTAGGTGATTCACGCTGTTTCTTTGCAGTGAAGATCTCAACTTACCTTTTAGTAGATTCTTAGTCCTAAATTGCCTTTTACATGAATCAACCAAGCAATCAATCACTACTGATCTGCATTTAGGGCAGTCGCCCTGCTGTTTCTCTAGACTTTTCTTAAATGATTGCAAAGAAACTGGAAATTTATTGAACATCTCCCTTGGTAAGTTATTACAATCCCCATCTCCCCTTCCTATAAACGAATATTTGCTCCAATTTGTCCTATTGAATTCCGATTTTATCTTCATATTGTGATCTTTCCTGACTTTAAAGACACCACTCAAACTTATTCGTCTACTAATGTCATTCCACACCATCTCTACACTGACAGCTAGGAACATACCACTTAGTAAGCAGCTCGTCTCCTTTCTCCCAGGTCTTCCCAGCCCAAACTTTGCAACATTTTTGTAACGCTACTGTTTTGTCGGAAATCACCCAGAACAAATCGAGCTGCTTTTCTTTGGATTTTTTCCAGTTCAAGAATCAAGTAATCCTGTTGAGGGTCTCATACACTGGAACCATACTCTAGTTGGGGTCTTACCAGAGCCTTATATGCCCTTTGCTTTACATCCATACTACAACTCCTAAGTACCCTTATAACCATGTGCAAAGATCTGTACCCTTTATTTACAATCCCATTTATGTGATTACCCCAACGAAGATCTTTCCTTATATTAACACTTAGATACTTACAGTGATCCCAATAAGGAACTTTGACCCCATGAACGCAGTAATTAAAACTGAGAGGACTTGTCCTATTTGTGAAACTCACTACCTGACTTTTAACCCCGTTTATCGTCATATCATTGCCTACCGTCCATCGCGCAACATTATCGAGGTCATTTTTACAGTTGCTCAAATTTTTGTAACTTATTTATTATTTAGTACATAATAACATCATCCGAAAAAAAAGCCTTATCTGAAGATGTTGACGTTGGCAGTACAGCAACAATGCTGGTGATTTTCCGGAGGACAGGATAGCTTTAATTCATAGAAACAACAACTGCAAGTAGATCATTAGTGGTAGCTTCTTCCCAGTTAATTAACATTCGTTCCACGAATATATTAGTCTATAGCAGTCTTTCTCATCCTCTTAGGCTTCCAATATTTGTGAATTACCCCAATACTAAATATCATAATTATATATCAAGCTAATGTTAAGGTGTAGAAACCATTATCAAAGTTCTTCTTTCGTTTTGGCTGACTATGGAGCACGTTAATTCTAATTCAGCTTCATCTGTTTCTGGGCTTTAATTTTCATCCAGTACTCCTTCATCCTTTCACTCTGCAATCCCCTCCTTTCTTCTGTCCGGCCGATGACCTTAAATGTTAGGCCCCTTTAAACAACAGTCATCATGAATCTTTCTTCTGTCCACGGCGCTTGTGTACGGGATCTAACTTTTCCTTGAAACCTCTTCGTGGCTTTGATCCTCAACTTGTAAGCATTCCTGTTGTTGATTACCGTTCTTTGTATTCCTATTTCTTCCAGGTCCTTCTTCACCTATCAAAGTTATCGAAATGAAATGGCGTATGGCTTTTAGTGCCGGGAGTGTCCGAGGATATGTTCGGCTCGCCAGATGCAGGTCTTTTGATTTGACTCCCGTAGGTGACCTGCGCGTCGTGATGAGGATGAAATGATGATGATGACGACACATACACCCAGCCCCCCGTGCCAGCGAAATTAACCAATGAAGGTTAAAATTCCTGACCCTGCCGGCAATCGAACCCGGGACTCCTGTGACCAAAGGCCAGCACGCTAACCACTTAGCCATGGAGCCGGACATCAAAGTTATCATTATGCAATGATTGAAATCTTTGTTATTTTATTTTAATCGTGCAGGGAAGAACGCAGTGAATAGCAACTTATGACACGTGAAATTGACAACGTTTTTTTATCGTTTCAAAATAATAATAATAATAATAATAATAATAATAATAATAATAATAATAATAATAATAATAATAATAATAATAATAATAATAATAATGCAAACACTAACAGGTTAAATTCTTAGGGGTATTGTCTGAAGCATTTGATATTAAAACCGAAGTCCGACAAGACGATGGATTGTCCCCTCCATTGTTTAACCTTGTTTTGAAAAAAAAAAAAAAAGAAAACATTTTAGGACTCGGGAAAGAGAAGTTGAAGGAATAACCTTTGGCAGACTACGTGAAAACAAAACGCATTTACTGTGTTTGGCCTTCGCTGATGACTTAACAGTCTTGTCGAATAACGGACAATATGCGATTGCATCCTTTGAAGAACTCCATGAATTTTCATCCAGAATAGGATTTCAGCTCATGCCATAAATGGAGGGATCTCTTCGGTACTTAGATCGACAACCAATGAAAACGCAGCTTGGCAAAAATCTCAAGTGTCTAAATTCAAATACCGGGGAGAAGTCATTCCAACCTTCAGGACTGAACCGCGAAGCAAACCAAGAAATGATCTCTAAACCACAAAGAGCGCACAGACCTGATATCGTCATTGAAGAGACAAAACCTCTTACGTCAGAGTGCACTTCCTATCCGTTATTTTCCGTCAGACTGGTCACGCCTCCCTGCCTCATAATGATATGGAGTCCATCAGATTAATTTTCGTTGTGTTCATTTTCCTATGCGCATGTGCAAAGGAAAATAAACCTTACGATACCGTTCTGTATGAATATATGTTTGCATGACGTATTTACTCACTCCTAGAGTCTAGGACCTACTGTATTTAAGGTTCGTTATCCTCTACACTTTTGCATAAGAAAATGAACACAACGAACATGGTTCTCATGGACTGCATATCCATAGGTGGCTGGGAGGCGTGACCGCTGACCAGTGCTAAGGATACTTAATAATGGGTATCAAGAACATTGTGACATACGAGGTTTGATTTCTTCACCAACAAATATAATACAAAATCCGTAACACGAAATGCAAAATTTACGCATTACGAAGGCTGATCAACAAAACCTGAGAGTGATTTTTCTTCACAGATGTTTATTACTCCATTTCAATGTTTACATGATATTTTTCAAATAATCCCCCTCCTGCTTCAATGCACTTTTTATAGCGTCTCTGCCAGTCCTTGAGCACACGCTGCAGACCATTCTTTGTCGGGTCCTTGAAAATCGCCTCACTTTTCTTGAGCACTGCTTCAGAGTTCTCAAATCGAATGCCCCTAAGCTTTGCCTTTAGTGAGTTGAATAAAACAAAATATCACAGGGTGCAAGATCAGGGCTCTAAGGTGGATCCGGTACACAGGTAATGATGAAACGAACCAGAAACTGCAAGACTTGATTTGCAACGTGAGGCCGTGCACTGTCATGATGAAGTCGCCACCCAGTCCGAGAAAGCTCTGGTCGTTTGTTTGCAGTGTAGCCTATACTTACGTGTAGTGTGAGGGGGAAGTTGCTGGTAAATCATTCCATTACAGTCAAAACATGTGATCACCATCACTTTCCCCGCAGATGGAACAACTTTTGCCTTTTTTCGTCGATTTCCACACTGTGCTGGCTTGTTTCCTTTCAGGATCATAATGATGCTTCAGCTTTTCGTAAGTTTCAGTGTTTGCACGGTTCAAACGAAAACAGAATTTGATTGCGCTGTACTGCTCCTCTTGCGCCACCCCTATTGACTGGTATGCGAAATGCACGTAGCGTCTGTTTTAGTGTCAACACAATAGAGAATTATTACCGACCTACCGATATGAGAGTGCTGCCACCTACGGAAATTATACATAAAAACCTGCTCTTTTCAAATATTCATGTCACAGATACGAAGCTACAGGAGAAAAAGTCAGTCACACTCTTCGTTGATCAGCCCTCGTGCAACACTGTAATCAAGCCAGAAGTAACGTATTCATCTGAAAAACTGACCATTGGGGTCAGAGCATTTATTAAAGATTTAGAAAATCAAGGTAGAAAAAACTTAAGTTTAATTTTTGGACCAGTATGTACTGGGGGAATCTGATGGTACAGAAATCTCACGATTAGGGCTCGGAAGTTGAAGACCTAAAAACTGACAAAAAAGGACGTGAAAATGCGGTTCAGATTTATTCATAAGTTTAGTTTTAATTACATATTTAATGAAGTAATATGTCCGACTCATTGGCTGAATGGTCAGCGTTGAGGCTCCCGGGTTCTATTCCCGGCCGGGTCTGATTAATTCTTCTGGTCCGGGGACTGGGTGTTTCTGTTTGTCCCAACATTTTCCTCTTCATATTCAGACAACACACTGCACTACCAACCACCACAGGAACACGCAATACATCCCTCCATATACGGTAGGCGTCAGGAGGGGCATCAGGTAGTAAAACAGGGCCAAATCCACATTTGAAATAGAGTTCGCACCCGCAACCCTAGGGGTGTGAGAAAAGCGGTGGAAAAAGAAGAAAATAAGAAGAATGAAGGAATATTCTGTTGGTATGCAACATCCAGTGCAAAAATATATGAGTGAAATACTTCAGACGTGTATTTTTAGATTGAAAATGAAAATCCACAGCCTTTTTCCAGTCATTCGACCAGATCAGGAATGGAATTAATGAAGCCCCCATCTAGCGGCAAGGATAGGAATTGTGCCGGCTGCCGAAGCCTGTCGCACTCCTCTGGGGCAATGATTAATGAATGACAGATAAAATGAACTGATATTGGAGAGTGTTGCTGGAATGAATTATGACAGGGTAAACCGGAGAACCCGGAGAAAACCCTGTCCCGCCTCCGCTTTGTCCAGCACAAATCTCACATGGAGTGTCCAGGATTTGAACCACGGAATCCAGCGGTGAGAGGCCAGCGCGCTGCGCCTGAGCCACGGAGGCGCTGTCTTTCTAGATTAACATAATTTCAAAAAAGGAATCCTTGTTTCTTAAAAAATGTACTTGCAGAATTAAGAATGAAATGTTTTGCACCTAGAATGAATTCAGCGAACTCGCAAAGGACATCCTGGAGAAAGAAATTGAAATTAGTATAACTGGAATAATGTTTGGCCTAACCACACTTCTTCTTCTTTCTTTCTTCATCTGTTTACGTTCCAGGGTTGTTTTTTCCCTCGGGCTCAGCGAGGGGTCCCACCTCTACCGCCTCAAGGGCAGTGTCCTGGAGCGTGAAATTTTGGGTCGGGGATACAACTGGGAAGGATGACCAGGAATTCGCCCAGGTGGTCTCACCTGCTATACTGAACAGGAGCCTTGCGGGGAGATGTGAAAATCGGAAGGGATAGACAAGGAAGAGGGAAGGAAGAGGCCGTGGCCTTAAGTTAGGTACCATCCCGGCATTTGCCTGGAGGAGAAGAGTGGGAAACCACGGAGCTCTACTTCGAGGATGGCTGAGGAGGGAATCGAACACCCCTCTACTCAGCTGACCTCCCGAGGCTGAGTGAACCCCGTTCCAGCCCTCGAACTACTTTTAAAATTTCGTGGCAGAGCCGGGAATCGAACCCGGTCCTCCGCGGATGGCAGCTAATCACACTAACCACTACACCACATTTTCTCTCTTACTACAGAAAATATGTTTAACAGATGATGGATGATCTAATGATGATTCGAATTACGAAAGGTCAGTACAAATGTAGTCGAGAGAAGGTGGAGTTGCAAAAAAATGTCGTTAACACACAAAAAAAGGCTAAAAGGATCTCTAAGTCAAAAAAATCCGGAATATACAAAAAAGAACAAATAAAACTCACCAATTTCTGGCCTACCATGACCTGATGATGATGATGATGATGATGTTTGTTGTTTTAAGGGGCTTAACATCGAAGGTCATCGGCCCCTACAATGACCTAGAATGGGCTTACATTATGTTGTCTTCAGACATTCGAGAAAAAAAAGGACTTTTCCTCAACTTTCCGAGCCCTACTGTTTGCTTATACCAACACTTCGAGAAAATTTCAGACTCATTTCGGAAAAGACGTTAAAAATATTCACATAATAAGTAATCAGAGATTGATAAATAATGTTGAAAGCAAAAAAAAAAAAAAAATTAACTGCTCGAAGTTGAAAAGGATCTTCTGGAAATAGGCATCACAGATGACATTGTTTTAGACAGATCTAAGTTCAAAAAATTAGTCAACAATCACCGCTTTGTAGCCTGTACCATCCAAGCACTACCCCCAACAAAACCTGGTCAGAAGGCCGCAAGAAAAGCCACAGCGTGAGGGTGAAAGGGATTTTAAGAGAAGAAAAAGGCAATGGCACCAGCTAAATAAGTTCAGTCGCGAATAATAATAATAATAATAATAATAATAATAATAATAATAATAATAATAATAATAATAGTCTAATAATAATAATAATAATAATAATAATAATAATAATAATAATAATAATAATAATAATAATAATAATTTGTAAGTTATAATTATGTGTGGCCCCCTAAGAAGCCTGCTACAGGTCTTTCGAGTTGACGCCGTAAGGGCGACCTGCGCATCTATGAGGTTGGGGCCCTACCTATGATGAACTCTAATGCTGAAGGCGTCACACATACACAGCCCCCGAGCCATTGGAATTAACCAAGGAAGGTTAAAATTGCCGACCCGGCCGGGAATCGAACCCGGAACCCACTGAACCAAAGGCACGCAAACAATCTAGCCATGGAGCCGGACAATTTGTAAGTTAAAACAATGGTATGCGGGGGAGCAACCGACACTGAAATGTTAATTGTGTTGGTACAGCGTGTGCTCAAATTATGTACCACCACATGCCATATAGCCTATTGTTCATAACGTTTCTGATGGTTATTGAACACGTTGATGAATAAGGGTTTCTATACGGGCACAACAATGGCATTATTTTCTCGCGTAATTCGGGAATATATTTAGACGAGCCATCTGTCTAGAACAACATATACGGTATCCACTGCCTGTCGTAAAAGGAGACTAAAAAGGACCCAAGTGGCTCTTAAATTAGGAGCGTGGGTTGCCGACTACGGGAACCCTAGCTGAGTACTTGCATTGCTTCCACTTAGGCTACTTGCGCCAGGCTTCTCACTTTCATCTGTATTATCCGACCTTCCTCGGTCAACTTTTGTTCTTTTCCAACCCTGACGGTATTGGGTTTACGAGGCCTAGGGAGTCTTTCATTTTCAAGTGTTTCGTGGTTCTTGTCTCTTTTGGCCGATATCATCATTTTTCGAAATGTCGGACCCTTTCCATCCTTTTCTCTCTGATTAGTCTAAACACTGGATGGTTGCCAATTTATACTTCCTCTTAAAACAACAATCACCACCACTTTCAACATGCCCCATATTTTGGTATCTGGGAGGCAGAAAGGGTACGGGAGTGGAGAACCAAATTGTCGGTGCAGAAGAGTATGTGACTCCCTCACTGTGTCGACGGAGGGGTAAGTTCTGGCACAAAAAAAAAAAAAAAAAAAAAAAAAAAAAAAAAAAAAAAAAAAAGCGCAAATCCCCCATGAATGGAGTAATAACGAGGTATCTTTTAGGCTACCTGGTCCACTGTTTTTTGATTCCGTGCAGCATCTTCGACGAAATAAAGGCCCAGTATTCCATGACACCTGTTGGAGCAGTCATCCATGACTCTGATTTGTAGTGACTGTTCTTGGGCTTATAATAAAATTGTATTTTCTGATATACCTGTCTTGGTAGGACCCTACACGGGGTATTGCGCAGAAGTGCTCGGGCAAGCACTCTGAATATATGAGCTTAACGGCCCAGAGCAGTCACACGGTTCACTAACAAAACAAAACAAAACAAAACAAAACAAAACAAAACAAAACAAAACAAAACAAAACAAAACAAAACAAAACAAAACAAAACAAAACAAAACAAAACAAAACAAAACAAAACAAAACAAAACAAAACAAAACAAAACAAAACAAAACAAAACAAAACAAAACAAAACAAAACAAAACAAAACAAAACAAAACAAAACAAAACAAAACAAAACAAAACAAAACAAAACAAAACAAAACAAAACAAAACAAAACAAAACAAAACAAAACAAAACAAAACAAAACAAAACAAAACAAAACAAAACAAAACAAAACAAAACAAAACAAAACAAAACAAAACAAAACAAAACAAAACAAAACAAAACAAAACAAAACAAAACAAAACAAAACAAAACAAAACAAAACAAAACAAAACAAAACAAAACAAAACAAAACAAAACAAAACAAAACAAAACAAAACAAAACAAAACAAAACAAAACAAAACAAAACAAAACAAAACAAAACAAAACAAAACAAAACAAAACAAAACAAAACAAAACAAAAACAAAACAAGTCCGCCTCTGTGATGTAGTGGTTAATGTGATAAGTTGCCACCCCCGGAGACGCGGTTTCGATTCCCGGCCCTGCCACGAAATTTGAAACGTGGTACGAGGGCTAGAACGGGACTCACTCCGCCTCCGGAGGTCAACTAGGTAGAAGTAGGTTCGATCCCACCTGAGACATCCTCGGAGTGTTTTTCCGTAGTTTCCCACATCTCCTCCAGGCAAATGCCGGGATGGTACTTAACTTAGGGCCACGGCCGCTTCTTTCCCTCTTCCGTGTCTATCCCGTCCAATCTTCCCATCCTCCTCCACCACAAGGCCCCTGATCAGTACAGCAAGTGAGGCCACCTGGGTGAGGTACTTGTCATCCTCCCCGGTTTCAACCCCCGACCCAAAGTTTCACGCTCCAGGACACTGCCCCTGGGGCGGTAGAGGTGGGATCCCCCGCGAAGTCCGAGAGAAAAACCAACCCTGAAACGTAAATGCATTGAGAAAGAAAGAAAGAAAGAAAGAAAGAAAGAAAGAAAGAAAGAAAGAAAGAGAAAGCACAAAACAAAACATCATTGTGCTGCAGTCCTGATGGGCGTTGGTCTACCAAGCGGCTGTTGCTCAGCCTTAACACTTTTTCTTGACCGGGGTCGATAGCTCACCGTCAGATAGCTCCTCTATTTGAATCAAGTAGGTTGTGTGAACCTTGAGCTAGCCCTCAGATCTAAGTAAATATCCCTGACCTGGCCGGGAATCGAATCCGGTGCCTCCGGGGGAAAGCCTGGCTGGCTACCCCCAGCTGGGTTCACTAATATCTCACTCTTAGTTTCCGATACGAGTATAAGTACTATATGAACAAATCGTCGTTTGCGCACTTATATTTCACTTTCACTTCAGCTACCGTGTGCAGGCGTATCAATTTAATCTACCTGCGTGTCAATATCGACCTCTTCCAGATGGTAGAACAAACTGTATCTCTGTTGAGTGATCTATGGTCGACTTTTAATTAATTTTATCGGGTAAGCACAAAGTGTGTCTCCAGAGACCATTTACATGCCGACAACATACGACATGGAGTGTCGAATGCACTTTGTTCTATCCTTCAAATATTCGACTACCTTTGCTGGGTTTGAACACGTGTTTTTAGATACGGAGACCACCACTCTAGCCTCAGGGCAGCATTTCGCGTAGGCCTAATATCGAAATATCGAAATTGTGTCCTCACAAAGACTCTGACACGGTGACAACCACAACCATCTCGCGTGCCGGATATCGAGACGCGTTAGTGCCTCGTGCAGAAGGACCACGTGGTAGTTCTCAGAGAGTAATGAGCCGGTAAGTGTTGCGGCCTACACCAGGGGGCGGCCATGACCAAGTGTTAACGGTGCATCAGATATGAACAGTTTTCATTATTCTTGGAAGGGAGTTGCATAACGTGACAAAATTATGCTAATTTAACTTTAATTCAAGAAGGCAATGTGACATGTTTGATGTGTTCATCGATGTACTCTTCGCTCTTTCTCAACGATTTAAGTTATTTCCTCATAATATCAATTAATGGTCCGTCTCTGTAGTGTAGTGGTTAGTGTGATTAAGTGCCATCACCGCAGGCCCAGGTTCGATTCCCGGCTCTGCCACGAAATTTGAAAAGTGGCACGAGGGCTGGAACGGAGCCCACTCAGCCTCGGGAGGTCAAAAGAGTAGAGGTGTGTTCGATTCCCACCTCAGCCATCCTGGAAGTGGTTTTCCGTGGTTTCCCACTTCGCCTCCAATCAAATGCGGGGGTGGTCACGACCGCTCCCTTCCCTTTTCCTTATCTATCCCTTCCAAACTTCCCATCCCCTACCAAGGCCCCTTTTCAGCATAGCAGGTGAGGCCGCCTGGGTGAGGTACTGGCCATTCTCGCCAATTTCATCCCCCGACCCTATGTCTCACGCTCCAGAACACTGCCCTGGAGGCGGTAGAGGTGGGATCCCTCGCTGAGTTCGAGGGAAAAACCAACCCTGGAGGGTAAACAGATTAAAAGAAGATATCAATTAATAATAATAATAATAATAATAATAATAATAATAATAATAATAATAATAATAGACTAATAATAATAATAATAATAATAATAATAATAATAATAATAATAATAATAATAATAATAATAATAATAATAATAATCTACCGCTTGTCCAACATCTGTGGGGCCACGGGTGCGAGTTGCGTGGTACATGTAGATTTCGCCCTTTTTCACGGCTGGTTGCCCTTCCTGACGCCAACCCTACATGGAGGGATATAATGGCTATTGTGTGTTTATTTGGTGGTTGGAAGTGTGGTATGTTTTCTGATTATGAAGGGGAGAGTTTTGGGATAGACACAAAGACTCAGTCCCCGAGCCTGAAAAATTAATAAGAAGCGATTTAAATCCCCGACCCGGCCGTGAATCGAACGCGGGACCCTGTGAACCGAAGGGCAGTACGCTGACCATTCAGCCAGGAAGTTGTACAGACAAGCCGACATCGTACGACATGGAGCGTCGAAAGGAAATGTTTCTGCTTTTCAAAAATCCGACTACCTCTGTCAGGTTTGAACCCGCGATCCGTCATTGGGGCCAGGTTTCATCAACGAGAGCTAAACATACTATAATCCTGTTTTGTTTACTTCGAGTTGGCCGTGCGGTTACGGGTGCGAAGCTGTGAGCTTACATCCGGGAGATAGTGGGTTCGAAACCCACTGTCGGCAGTAGGGGTGGTGCGTGGTGTTGTTGCAGTGTTGCACAACTCCCAATGATTTTACACTTCATTTGTCCTCTTTTATTCTAATTTCCTAGTGTAATAAAGCTAACATATATTCTAAAACGTGTTAAAATCAAGCATTTTTGATCGTTCGCTGCACTAATGCTTTGTAACTGACCAATAAACGCTGCTGGCTTCGAATGAAACTCAGGGGGTTTGCTTTCCTACGGCAACTCCCTAGCGGACAGCGCGGCGCAATGCAGCTCAGCAGGGACGAGCCTAAGCCTGCATAGCATCACGTATCATGCTAGCTGGTATCGGTCTCTGGGAGTTGCACGAGACTAGCTAGTCCCCTGTCGAGAAACAGTTCCAAATGTCCCCGTTAGATTGCGCCACTCTGCGGAGATTATTTCATTCCTACTTTCTCTCCTCTCGCAAAGAGAATTTCATTTCCTTTTTTTAAATTTACAATTTTTGCTTTTACGTCGCGCCAACGCAGATAGCTCTTACGGCGAATATGGGATAGGAAAGGGCTAGGAGTTAGAAGGAAGCAACCGTGGCTTGAATTAAAGCAGAGCCACAGCATTTGCCTGGTGTGAAAATTGGAAACCGCGGAAAACCATCTTCAGGGCTTCCGGCAGTGGTGTTCGAACTCACTATCCCCCGAATGGAAGCTCACAGCTACGTGTCCCTAACCGCGCGGCCAACTTGCTGGGTAATTTATTTTCCACGCCATACCACACCACCCACAATATTACCAACATTTTGCTTCAAGGAAAAACAGGACGGCAAATTTTCCATTCAAGTGCGGCAAGAGTAACTGTTCAAAGCTGAGTGACTAGGACGGGTTGAGGCACTGGCCTTCTGACTCCAACGTGGCAGGTTCGATCCTGGCTCAGTTCGGTGGTATTTGAAGGTGCTCTAATACGTCAGCTTCATGTCGGTAGATTTACTGGCATGTAAATGAACTCCTGTGGGACTAAATTCCGGCACCTCGGCATCTCCGAAAGCCGTAAAAAAGTAGTTAGTGGGACGTAAAGCCAATAACATTATCATTTAGAGCAACTGTAGTTATAGTGTATAATTAGTCTCTAATTTCCTGGGTTGTAATTGCCAGATATATTTCAGTTTTAGTAGGAATGTAGTTCATTACTGAACGATAATAGAGTTTCTTGTTATTTCTGTAAGCTATAAAACTGTGACACTGAAAATATTGGTGCAACACCCAACTTCAGATACCACCAGTCGCCACTGACTCGGCAGCCCGTGTTTTCCTATTTTCACACCAGGGAAATGTTGGGGCTGTACCTTAATTAAGGCCACGGCCGCTTCCTTCCCACTCTTAACCCATTCCTATCCCATAAGACCTATCTGTGTCGGTGTGACGTAAAGCTAATAATAATAATAATAATAATAATAATAATAATAATAATAATAATAATAATAATAATAATAATAATAATAATAATAATAGCTCGCGCTCTTTCAGAAACAGCTACCGTATCAGTCAAGGAGGATGTGACTAAAAACCACACTTTTTGCGCGGTCCTTTTGTTTCATTTTTGGGCGGTATTTTATTTTCTTCCGCGGCTCGGTGGTAGCATGTATTCTTCTTTTGTAATAGGCTCACGCCTGACAGCTGTGATAACAAAATGGAAGAGATTCAGAAGAGAAACAGAAACACATTTTTTTGAGTAAACGTTACTCATTGAGTTAGTCACCAAGTATCAAACTGTTAAGGGCCCTATACACGCTCAGACTAAATGATTATTTACCGGGGAAGTTGAATACGTCGCGCTCAGCTGTTTTCTGTTTAAGATTATGCGCTTCGGATGGTTGAAAAATGTATTCGGCTTGAAATTAATTAGATAGTCGGTATAGAAGATGAGTTGTTATTTGGACACAATGTAGAGCCCTGCACGGTAGCGTATACGAGTCCAACACTCGGCCACCTGGATTCCTCGCTGTACACCCTCTTTTCTGCACAACCATTAAGCAAAGAAAATGCTTGTAAGGAGCGGTAATGAGTCTCGGTTCCAGTAATAGCCGTGTGAGCACTAAAGGTGTGTTTTGTATGTGCCATCTGTCAGCATTCAACTAAAAGTAAATCATTAGAATGGTGGTAATAGCCGGCGATTTGCATTTCTGTCGCTTACTACTTTCTAGCGAATTGGGATTTTTACCGCGTTCTACTTCCTAGCGTTTGGCGGCAAGGGTCGATGATTTGTATTTTTAGAGGGACGTACTTCGTAGCGTTGCGCAATAACCTGCGAGAACAGATTAAGAGCTTCCAAAGTGAATTCCTGTATATATCAATCGGTAAAACTTACGGTACCCACTGGCTGAAACTTAGGTTTGGGGCCGATGACCTTCGATGTTATGTATGTATGTTTAGTCCTCAGCCCGAAGGCTGGTTGGATCCTCAACAGTTCCGCCATCAGCTGTCATAGATGGCCTAGGCATCACTGAAGAGGCGTACTAGGGAAATGAGGAGTGAGGTAGTTTCCCGTTGCTTTCCTCGCCAAGCCAGAAGTTGTAGGCCCCTTAAAACAACATGCATCAAACTTAGGTTAACGCCACTTTTTAATCAATATACAATATTCAAGTATGCTATATGTAGCATATACTAATTTTTAAAATTTAGTTCAACAGATTCTTTTAACACCGCAGATTATATTGACAATACCTTTCATAATAATTAGAAATACGTTCAGCAAGTAGTCTATATAATCAGTACTGTCGATGAAGATGAGCGTATGAGTTCGGTAAAATATATATGGCAATAATAAGGCAGAGGAAAAAATAACATAAATAGGGTCATTATATTAATCGTATTCTTTCAGTTGGACTAGATAATATAATACATAAATGTTTTGTTTTTTTTTTTTTTTTTTTTTTTACTGGCTATTGCAGCCATTCCAATAGTTCAGTTGAATACTGAACCGACAGATGGCACATACAAACCACACCTTTAGCGCTCACACGGCTATTACTGAAATCTAGACTCCTTATCGCTCCTTACAAGCATTCTCTTTGCTTACAAGTTGTGCAGAAAAGAGGGTGTGCAGGGAGGAATCAGGTGGCCGAGTGTTGGACTCGTGTACGCTATTCCCTGGCACGAAGAAGACGCGCAAAAGATTTCAGTTTTCATGTTTGTAGGTTACCACATTTACATTTTCTGCCGCAACTCTGAGATAGCGCTTTCATCGTAAAGTCTTCGGCTGAAGCAGCGCCAGAATTTCAGAGACTTGCCTGCAGACTTTTTGTCGGCAGACTTATCGGCCATACACACACAGACATGTCTGAAGAGACTGGCTTGCGCAGACTTACCTCCGAATAAGTCTGCGCGTGTATGGGGCCCTTTATGGTGTTAGATTATAAGAAGAAGAGAATACATGGGGGAAAATCACAAGGGAATTTAATAGCATTGCCCACGTAATAGTCGAACTAATATGCAATTTGAAAAGTTGTGCTAGAATGTTGATGCTATTGCTACACACACTTTAGAGACCATTCCGTTGACCGTTGCTCAACGTCGTCTCCGACTATACTTTGAAATGACCCTGTGGTGTAAAATCTTATTGCAATCAATACCTGTAGTACAGGAGAGAGAGACTTGTTTCTGGTCTGTTGTATATTCCAACCTCTAGCAAATTTCATCGATGTTCTGATTGACGACGGTTTTTGACAGTCCACAACTCTTCAGAAATTGTTCTTCGTATAGAATTTGAAAGACCTGGTTCAACAAAACATCTGCAGAACTGTTCCGAATTGCAATGGATAAAGCCGGAATAGCCATGTTGACCGCCAACGTCCGAGGCGGACAAGCACGCTAAGAAGAAGAAACAAGAAAGTGAAACAAGTAACCGGTGCATACAACAAGAAGGGTAGTAGAGTCCTTCTTAATAGGAATGGTGACATTTTAGCGAGCACAGCAGAGAAACTGAAGGAATGCATGGAATATGTAAAAAAAACTCTTCTTGGATCGCAGAAATGAGGATCATGCTGCTTGGGCAGACGATGGTGTGGATATCACACGTGCAGAAGTAGAGTGTGCCATAAGAACAGCGAAGAATGGAAAGGCTTCAGGCCCTGATGAGATGTATGCTGAAATACTGAAACTGCTTGAGAAAGAAAAGTCTCTTTCATTATTAGTTGACTTATTCAACAGTATTCGCCGCAGTGGAACCATTCCTCGAGACTGGCTCAAATCAACTTCTGTAATATTGCCTAAGAAAGCCAATGCAAGATTCTGCAATGAATATAGAACAGTTAGTTTGATAAGCTATGTTCTGAAAGTATTCCTAAAGGTCTTGTAAGCGAGAATTTATCATAAATGAGAGGAGAATATCGGAACCTCACATTTTGGCTTCAGAAATGGTTTTTGTACTAGAGAGGCATTATTCAGTCTGCAGGTATTAGTCCAACGGTGCCGAGATGTCAATGTCGATGTTTTTGTTTGTTTCATCGATTACGAAAAAGCCTTCGACACAGTCCACCATGATGAACTTATGAACATTCTTCGATAATTAGGACTTGATGGGTGGGACATCCGTATTATTGGTAATCTCTACTGGAACCAGAGTGCTGGCATAAGAGTTGATGGTCGTGTCTCCGAAGAAGTCTCAATTATGAAAGGAGTTCGCCCATGCTTTTCAGCATCTATTCAGAAAAGATTTTTTGAGATGCTCCTTACGGAAAGACTCAGTGAGTTGTGGTTAATGGCTTCATCATAAATAACATCAGGTACGCCGATGACACTGTGCTACTTGCAACCAATCTCCAGGATTTACAGGAACTATTTAATGCTGTCACTGAAACCAGCAGCGCCATGGGCTTGAGGCTTAATGTAGAGAAGACCAAGTGGATGGTTATAAGTAGGAAAGAAGATGGCATTCGAGGTAATCTGACAGCAGCAAAGGACCAGATCGCAAAAGTGGCAACGTTTAAATACCTGGGATGTCACATCAATGATGACTGGGACCTTGCTCATGAGATCCGATGCAGAATTGAGCAGGCCAGAACTTCTTTTCAGAGATTTAGAAAACTTTTGACACGCCGTGACCTTTCCATTACACTACGGACACGACTACTCCGGTGCTACGTTTTCAGCATTCTGTTATACGGCGTTGAGGCATGGACACTAACCGAGACCATATGCAAGAAGTCGCAAGCATTTGAAACGTGGACGTACCGAAGGATGCTGAAGATACCTTAGACAGCTAAAATGATCAATATAGACGTTTTTCACCGTATGAACAAAGAACCAGAAATTCTCACTACCATCAAGAGAAAGAAGCTAAGAATACTTTGGTCATATGATGCGGAACAGTAAATACCACCTTCTGCAAGTAATACTCCAAGGGAAAATTAATGGAAAACGAGGTCCGGGGAGAAGTAGGACATCGTGGTTCGGCAACTTGAGCCAGTGGTTGAGGCGACAAAGCTTACTCTGTTCAGAACAGCTATTAACAATCAACAGATCTTGCTACTGATCGCCATCGTTCTGCGAGGACATGGCACATGAAGAAGAAAATTTACCTTTTAGTCTCGAGTTAACAGTTTAACTCAGGTGAAAGCAGATGCTAACTTAACCCCAAACTTAATCTAGAGTTCAAAGTAACTCTCTTTGATGAAACAGCGTTAATAGTCAAATTCAGAGTTAATACTGTGAAACACTGAATCTGCAGGAACTATTTCTTCAAAAGCCACGATATGATGTCTTACCCAAGGAATGAATCTTAACTCCTTCACTGTGTCCTAGTACGTACTCAGGTTTCCAATTACTGTCGTACGGTGTCAGCCCGAATACGTACTCGGGCATGTGCAGCTTTGCATTCTTCTTCTTTTTTTTCGTAATTTCCTGGACTTCGCTTGCGCGCTACGCTCAGTCATTAACTTGATTTTAGTAATACTAACTACCGACAGACAGAAATAGCTATTGAATACTATACATTGCTTGCATTAATTGCTTTGATTATAGCCAATTATGAACTCAAGCGCCGTCTATTGCTTACCGTTGGAATCACGAAGATATTCTCTTTGCATTATCTGCTCTAAGTATTTATCCTCCTTGCATTGCCGATCTAGAGACAAAAGAATGACGCCATCCGCTGTTTGTTTACAGTTTACACTATGGCTTCCTCATCGCGCGGTGTTTCGTGTTCTTTGCTAAATGACAATATTGAAAGAGAATTGTACCGTGATAATGATTTAAGTTGTGAAAGTGAGAGTTCAAGTGAACATAATGATGATGAAAATATAAATCTTGATGAAGACGACAACCGGCAACAGGTGGTGGTGACGGGACTTCTCCACACTAAATTCTCCAAATTTGTAGATTGTTTCTATCCTCGATAAACTGAACTTTAATGGGCAAGAAGATTTGAAAATATATATTCCTGATAATTTTAAGGAACTTTTTCCGAATGACTTTTATAGTTTTTAAGAAAATTAATTTTCTCTCTATGTTTGTATTTCTTGTTTATGTGCGTGAGTTTTTATAACACTATAGGGAAAGCAACTCTCAAGCCTTTTCTTTATGTTCTCGATTACGAAGTTGCTATTTTCTTTAAAATGGCTACCGTCCGAGCTATCGACAAGTTTACATAACACTCGATATCGGAGGTCATGCGAGATCCGGCCGTAAGAAGACGACGGTCACCCAAGAAATACGAGTGTCGCGCTGGGCTCAGTTTCCATCTGTAAAGCCAAACCCAAACATACTTTTTGTCTCTCTCTTTGAGAGGTTTGCACGTGCTGTTCACTTCCACAACCTGTCAGACAGGGTGGTTATGTTTTACAAACAGCTGGACAAGCCAGGGGAAGTCTGCGTTATGTTGTCTGTCCACTTGTGTCGAGGGTCTCCACTTGTCTTAGGTCGTGCCCCACACACCCTGCTACACAAGTCTCAAGTTCCTGCAGAGCTGACAGTAATCAGTACAATTGAATCGCTTATTTCAGAAAGGCCCTATGTCCACTTCACCTATTTTTAAGAAAAGGAAAACTGTTTTTAGGCTGCTTTGTTTACTGTACGGATCCTAAAGATGCTGTTATTTAAGTCTTCTTCTTCTACCGCTTGCCCATATCTGTGCGGTCGCGGGTGCGAACTGAGTTGCACATGAGGAGTTGGCCTATTTTAAGGCCGGATGCCCGTCCTGATACAACCGTGTATGGAGGGATTAATGGCGTATGGCTTTTAGTGCTGGGAGTGTCCGAGGACATGTTCGGCTCGCCAGGTGCAGGTCTTTCGATTTGACTCCCTTAGGCGACCTGCGCGTCATGATGAGAATGAAATGATGACGAAGACGACACATACGCCCAGCCCCCGTGCCAGAGAATTTAACCAATGATGGTTAAAATACCCGACCCTGCCGGGAATCGAACCCGGGACCCCAGTGACCAAAGGCCAGCACGCTAACCATGTAGCCATGGAGCCGGACTACGGAGGTATGTAATCACTATTGTATGTTTCTGTGGTAGTTGTCTGAATTTGAAGAGGAAAGTGTTGGGACAAATACAAACACCCAGTCCCCGAGCCAGAATAATTAATCAGATACGATTAAAATCCCTGACCCGGCTGGGAATCGAAACTTGGACCCTCTGAACCGAAGGCCTCAACGCTAACCATTCAGCCAATGAGTCGGACACCGTTATTTTTTAAGGAAAATAAATTCATAAAAACGTAACAATATTAAATTAAAGTGCTTGGACTTAGGGCCTTTCTGCCATAATTTAGTATTTGCTGGTCAAAAGGTTTAATTACGGTATTTCTTTTATAACGGTTTTCAGTATAACTGCAGATATTTATTTTGCACACAGTAAGATGCTATTGTTATTTTATCTGAGTCTGCAGGACACCTGAATAAATTGTTGTATGGTATGGACACAGTCTTTGAGAAGGAGGGCAAGATGAAAATAAATAGATCAAAACAAAAGTAATGGAGCCAGGTGATGCAGGAAATATTAGATTAGGAAATGAAGTCTTAAAGGAAGTAGATGAATATTGTTACGTGGGTAGCAAAATAACTAATGATGGCAGAAGTAAGGAGGACATAAAATGCAGACTAGCACAAACAAAGAAGGCATTTCTTAAGAAAAGAAATTTGCTCACTTCGAACGTTGATATAGGAATTAGAAAGACGCTTTTCAAGACTTTTGTCTGGAGAGTGGAAGTGAAACATGCACTACAGGCTAACTAGCTCGGAAAGAAAGAGACTAGTTTGAAATGTGGTGTTACAGAAGAATGCCGAAGGTGAGATGGGTAGATCGAATCACAGATGAAGAGATACTGAATTGAATTGGTGAGACGAGATCGATTTGGCGAGATTATTTTGACGAGAAGAGAGAATGACAGGACACATCTTTAAACACCCAGGACTTGTTCATCTGGTTTTTGAGGGAAGTGTAGGCGGTAAGAACGGTAGAGGTAGACCAAGGTACGAAAATGACAAACAGATTAGAGCAGATGTAGGATGTAAATAGTTACGTAGAAATGAAAAGGCTAGCCCAGAATAGGGCGCCATGGAGCGCTGCATCAAACCTGTCTATAGACTGATGACCCAAACAACAAGCATTAGTGCAAAACTATGAGCAAGGTACATATTTTTAGATCAATTTGTGCTTAAAAAACACAAAAGTACGAATAGTGCCCTCAGAAATGAACTGAATTTACCATTTTCTTCCACATTAGTGTCATTTGCTTTAACCATTTTATTAGTCATTCTCAGCCTTCTTCATTGCTTGTTCTTCATTCTATCGATCAATTTGCCTCTCCCACTCTTCGGACTTTATGTCATGTAGAAAAAGCTGGCGAAGTCTTTTGACTCTTTTTCACCGACTGCATGCAAGCTTAAAAAAGCTTCCCGGCGAACCTGGACACGATTTGTTTCAATAATGCAGTGATATTTGAAGGAATGGTTCTTTGGGTTCTTACCTTGTCTAGGTCTATTACGTTTAACAAGACCAGCATCTGTCAGGCCTTGTAGATAAATGTCCTGTTCAACTTTTTCGTACTGAAATCAAAGTGGCTAATAACTGGTGACAGTTACAAGGTGGTCCGACAGTTTTTGCAGGAATCAACTTGCCTTTGTGGTCATGATGTTGGAACCCTTTTACTTTCGAATATTTTATCACATTTTGATACCGTAATATGTAGAAGGATGCGTAATACCTCCTTTCCTTTTCCTGGTACATCTTCACCTTCTTGGAAAACTGACTCGCTTTCTCGTTCACTCATTATCACAATGTGGACCAAATCTGAACAACAAGCATACTCATTGGTTACTCCAAAGAGACTAGAGGTTTGTTTTTATTTCCATGCAACTCTTAGCCTTCTGGGAAGTAATCCACGTGATTTGTTGGGTAGTACTATTGCGCACCCTATTGAACCCAGAACTTATTGAGTGCAGAATTGCGCTGTGTCCTGAAGATAGGGCTTTTTAACACTCAACGCTAACTTCTCGTTGATATAGAAGCCGTCATTTTTTATTAAGACACTGGTTGTTCCTGCACTCAGTGGTGGCTCTACCCCTGAGGAAATATTTGTGAAAAAAATGGAAATAGGGCCTTTCTGAAATAAGCGATAGGCTGATGATACTGTCATATTAGGTGGAAGACGGCGTAACCGTCTAAAAGGTCCGCCTCCCCTTCAGGGGAGGAATGAAAACGTTTAGTAGTAGCAGCAGTATTAGGTGGAGGTTACAGAGTACGCTTGGCCCACAAGTAGCCACGGCTTGTCCGATAGCTCCGCACTCCAACCGACCAACTGAACAGAGCTCTGCCGTGGCTCTACATCTCTGTATTCGGGAGACGGATAAGGGCTGCTCCCCACCGTCGACTCTTCTATGAATGGTTTTCAGTGGTTTTCCATTCTTCTGCACTAAGGCGCATCATACCGGGACAGTTCCCAGAACAGGCCATGGCCGCCGACCCCCGAACTTCTTCACTGTATCAAATCCCCCGGCCTGAGAGACGGCATCGCCGGGGTGAGTGGCTCAGACGGTTGAGGCGCTGGCCTTCTCACCCCAAATTGACAGGTTCGATCCTGGCTCAGTCCGGTGGTATCTGAAGATGCTCAAATACGTCAGTCTCGTGTCGGTAGATTTACTGGCACGTAAAAGAACTCCTGCGCGACTAAGTTCGAAAACCGTCAAAAGTAGTTAGTGGGACGTAAAAACAATAATATTAATAATTATTATTAGAGACGGCGTCACCTTCACCACGAATGAAATAATCAGTTCTCTAAAGTGTGAGGAAGAGAGGCCTCTTACATAAGAGAGCCTTCTGTATGTCTCTCAGTCATGGCCATCTGGCAATACATCACATCACAGAACGCAAGATCACGCAGACCATATGTACGCTAACATCCTTCTTCGAAATACAGTAAACAAAATGAAGGGGGTCCACTGTCTGTAATTTCGTTTATTTTGCCAAATATTCAGATATTTATACGTTTTAGGCCAACTCAACACCGTATCAGTAGTTTTCAGCTTTCGTGTCTGTTGTCTGTTCCACGATCCTGGCGAAACGGCTCGACCAAACTTCACATTTAGAGTCTACTCATACAGGAGCAGGTTTGGATATGCTGAACCCATAATTCTACGATGAAAAATAATTGCCGGTATTTATTTCAGCTACAAATAATCTTTTTGAGAGTAGGCATGTTTTATTTCAAGAGTCTCGCTCCCCCCTGGGAACAGAACTCACCGTGACAAGCGAGCCACCATCTTGTGAAATGCCGGGATACTTCGGTTGACATTGAGTACTGACTAATGTAGCAATTTTGGAAAATCCTTCATAACGAGAGATTTTGGCGACATGGTTAATCTAGGAATAAAGGATCGAAATTATTAATAAACCTTACATGAAGATAGAATCCCCAGGGTGAATTTAAATGCAATTAAGCCTGGAGAAAAGTTGGCGTCATACTCGCGGATTTGCGACACGTGTCGATGTCATCTCTGAAGAAAGACCGCGAAATTACATGTCAGAAATAAATTTATTATGCTCGTTGCAAGTATGGGAAAAATATAAAATTAGCCCCATAATGAATTATAATTTTGTCTGAATTTGTGAAATAAATTTCAAGAAAGTTGGTCCAGTGGATGTGGAATTAGCAGATTGCACCACCAAGCTTCATGGTGAGGGTGGCGTCCTCTCAGAGGGTATAAAAGAAATCCCCTCCACCTACATTTACACACTCTATCTGAAGGTCTGGATGTTGGAACCCACGTCGCTCGTCTACAAGAAAGTGCGGGATTTATTTCTCAAAATAACTCAAGTTATATATATTCGTTTCAATGGTTCAAGTAGAGTATTAAATGGAAGGTGATAGAAATTTTCCTGAGCTTCCGCCAACGAAAACTGTGAAGGCATAGATATCTGTTTAAAATACGTAGCTGATTTCCTCTCTGTATTACATTGTGTGTGTTTGATATTGTCAAAAAGGGAGTCTGGAGGCTAGCCAGTGAGGTCTGATTTTTGTAATCTATTGAAACACCTGGCCGGTTATTAGGGTGAACTAAAGCAGAGTCCTGGGAAACAGTCGTAGTCGCCAGTAGAGAAGGAGGTCCGTCGCATGTTAAAACGCGAAGGAAGTGCGTCATTTACGGTGTTATCAATAGCGAGTGTAAAATCTGTGTATTTTTAAGTTATATATATATAAGAAGATGTTTCCTCTAGCCATGAGCGGCTAAATACGAGGTCAGCTGGCTGAATGTAGCCGGAATATCCAAGATGACTATTTTTACAGGTCTGCCTAAATTTGTATTACTGTTGTAGAATAGAATTTGTTTGTCCCAATAAAATTTGTCAGTGAGCGTGTCAGATTAGTAGTAAATAATGATCAGGCGAAAGTGTTATACTTCTAGTCGTCGTGTGGAATTCTTCAGGGCAGTAAAAATCACGTTGAGAAACTGTAAAATGCGAAGTTTAAATAATGTGTTAAAATTCTTTGAGATAGTGTTCAAATTGAGTAAAGTTAGGAGAGTGGTAACGATAATGTAGTCGTGGTGAATGCCATAATTTCAAATATCGTATGAATTCAAATATTTTTGTCGAAATAATAATAATAATAATAATAATAATAATAATAATAATAATAATAATAATAATAATAATAATAATAATAATTACAGCAGGATAAATTTTTTCTATGTTAAACGTGTATTTAACAGATATGTTGAGTAAGATTTGCGTTCGTCTCGAAATCCAGTGAAGTCTGATAAAGTTATATTTATTTGCGGGAAGTTAATTTTTGTGACGTCGTGTATGTCGGTTATATAGGAAATCACGGTGTGTTATTGTGTTCTTGAGGTCCGAAAGTTGTAGTAAAAATGAATGAGAAGATCCTTACAAAACTGTTCGTCACGGGAGTATTGAGGTTTGAAAAGTTTTTAAACAGGAAGAAATGGATTGTGCCGGAATGATATGTTGAGAGAATAGTTGTGTAGATGTTGATGGCATAGGAAGCCTGTATTTCATGAGTAATGCCGCCGTGATAGGCGATGAAGATGAAGTTGTGAGACAGGCTATATATTAAATGTGATATTTCTGAGGCAGGCCGTGTTGAGATTTCGTTAGCAATCCGGAACAGCTGACCGGGTGAAGGTTGGTTCGAAACGGGTGCTTTGTGACGCACATTATGATTTCAAGTCAAGAACTCCCCGTGAAAAACAATTTCTGTAGAAGATTGTAGCTCTTGGCAGTTAAGTCCAAATGACGATTTATGTAAAGTCAGCATAATGAATGTTATAGTACGCGATTTCAAGGATAGAAGGGCATTCTAAATACACGGTCCGTGTTATTTAATTGTTGTAACAAATTTCCGTTCAGTAAATGTCATATATTACGAGACGATAAATTATCATTAAATCGGAAACATTGTGGGATGAGATATTGGACGTTATTAAAGTGATAGTTTGGCTGTGTAGATTCACTGAATTTCGCTTCACTGGATATTTCGTGGATATGAATGTTTGGAATAATGAGGTGGTAGGCGATTTTTGGGCCTCACCCTAGAATTACAGTGTGGATTTTTGCGATGGTGATGATTACTGTTTTGGCAATATTCATGTAAAGTTAGACGTATGCTGAAATTCATTATTATTTTTCCAAACTTCACTGCGTATGTCGAGATCAGCCGTGCGTTATTTATTTTCAATTTCACGTTTTATGGACAAGATTTGGACTTAGTTGCTTTTCCAGACTTGAGTTCATTCAGTGGCAAGATTCGTTTCATTGTGTGCTATAGTTTCGACAAGGTTTCCAGCTAAATATCAAAGAGTGTGTTTGAAGTTACGATTTCGCCTGACATTTTAGAGGATGAGTAGACATCCCAGTTTCCACTCGATAATAGATTTAGGACGTTACGCGTTATCATAGGAATATACGAATGAGTAGACATCCCCATTTACGCTCAACGATATGTTTAGGATGCGTGTGTGTATATAGATGTTATTGTTAAGGTGTGTAGACACTATGTAGGCTTGACGATAGGTTTAGGGTGTCGTCTGTATATATTCAAGTCTTAGGTTAGGTGTTTTGCGAAGTGACTTGAACGATGGTAGTGTCTGCAGTAGTGTATGTAATGCGAAGAATGTTAGCAAAGTAATATTGAGGCCATGTTTCGGCACAGCCCTTACCAGCTGGAAGGTGTTTACATAAGATTATGGAGCCACTAGTGGCATGAACGTGAGGGTTGTCCAGCATTGGATACTGAACTAACGGTGATTGATATTTACTGCTGTTTGCCATGCGCGTTTGAGTTTATTGAACTGGAGTATTTTAATTTATTTCCGGATTTAATTTTGTCGTTCAGACGTCCGATTGCTTTGTTAGTGTGCGTGTTGACGCTTAGCTTATTTATGTGAAACTTAAGTTACGAATGCGGTTTCGATTCGTCAGCTGGGAATATATTTTATTTTCAATGTTCGTTCTTTCATTTTTTTTCTAATAGTTGACTGTGGTCTATCAATAACTTTTAGTTAGTTTATTGGGACAAACAATAAGTAGGTGGATCTGTATGGTAGTCATAGCTGTAAAGGAAAGAATTCCCTAGATTGTTTTGGTATTTTTGATTTTATTTTATCACCTGGACTTATAAGTTTATTAAACTTAACGTAACTGTTTATAACCTGAAAGTTGGTTTTATAAGAACATTTTTCAAGTGATTTACCACTTTTTCTTTAACTTCAGTGTTTTAGCATTTTTTCTAAATGCATGATGAATAAGTGTTTCCTGCATTTCGCAGTTTTGTTCCTTCATAACGACGTAACGTAAGATCCTCTCGTATCGAGTTGTTGTTGGTTCCTTCTGAACAGCTGTTTGGGTGATGCACGTTTCAGCATCGGGATTATTCTATAACTTAAGGGTGTCACGAGATGACAATACATGGTGGAATTTTAATTTTAATTATGACTGCTGCTGTTAACTTGTAGTGAACACCATGCTTTTCAGTAGTATTTCGCAACCTATCCAAAGCAACTGATAATCAGTTTGGTTCGATTAAGGGTCCATTCGGCGGGTGTTCCCATATCCGACAGGGTATTTGACTGGTGGATAACCTTAATAAAATGTAAATCTGGAACTCTGTTTGTTGAAGGTCAGATTTTCCACGGATCGTGTGGATTAATTCTCAGTTATAGTTTGGATCAATAAGTGCCCGATTTTCAGGTTTTATTTTCGTTGTTCTAGTTTTCGCTGTCCACTAATCTGTGATATTTCTACTTTTCTCCGAAGAAAGTTCTTCGATAAATGTAACTGAGAAAAATCACGCAATGCAATGTGACTGCGTTGAAATGTTAAATGATCAAAAAGTTTCTTGATGAATTATTTTATAACACTTTTTTTTTTAATAATTCAATAAAAGTTAGTAAGCACATATTTGCTTCTCATTTCAAGTAGTTAGGTTCTCTTCTGAACCCCATCGTTCGGTTAAGATCGTGACCGAAATATTCCCGCTACGACCCCAAGATTTAAGAGTTCGATATTGCTGTACTGCAGCAGCTGTGGCCGACCAACGATGGAATGGTAAGTTCAAGGTTTCAATGCACATGATCACTGAATAGACTGAGGGTTTATAGGAAGATCAAACGAGTTATTTGATATTTTAGCATACACTATTGATTTCCTGTGAAATCTGTGGATTATATGTGAAATGTCCCTTCATTTTAAATATTTTTTGTTATGTACATACTTTCTCTTACTCTTCGAATGACGGAGAAAGTTACTATTTTCTACCGGCTTGATGCTTCATGTCACGGACACCCTCGCAGATAGACAATGAATCTACCGGTTGCCATGGCAAGGTCTCAGACTGCTTGCCAGCAGGGAAGTACCATAATGCCATTTTCGTCATCATTCCAGTAAAATCGTGGTTAATCGTTGGGTAGAAGGCTCAGTTGCTAAATGGTTAGCAAGCTGGCGTTTGGTTCAAAGGGTCCCGAGTTCCATTCCTGGCCGAGAAGGGATTACAACCTTAATTACTCTGGTTCAGGAACTGAGTATTTGTGTCATATTCAATATTAGATTTTATCTTAAGCAGCGCCCCATCCTCATAGACGCGCAGATAGCCCATGGACGTCAACTCGAAATCTCTTCACCAGGCCTCTCCAGAAGCTATACGCCTTTATTATTATTATTATTATTATTATTATTATTATTATTATTATTATTATTATTATTATTATTATTATTATTATTATTATTATTATTATTATTATTATTATTATAATGTTATTTGTTTTACGTCCCACTAACTACTCTTTTAAGGTTTTCGGAGACGCCGAGGTGCCGGAATTTAGTCCCGCAGGAGTTCTTTTACGTGCCAGTAAATCTACCGACACGAGGCTGACGTATTTGAGCACCTTCAAATACCACCGGACTGAGCCAGGATCAACCTGCCAAGTTGGGGTCAGAAGGCCAGCGCCTTAACCGTCTGAGCCACTCAGCCCGGCTTATTATTATTATTATTATTATTATTATTATTATTATTATTATTATTATTATTATTATTATTATTATTATTATTCCTTTTCCCAATTTGTTGGAGTCGGTAATAGACGAGGATTCGGCCTCGTTTTACGTCCGGATGCCCTTCCTGACATCAACCCTGTATGGGGGATGTATTCACTATTGCGTTTTCCTCTGGTGGTTGGCAGTGTGGTGTGTTGTATGTAACAAGGAGCGTGTTGGGACAAATACAAATACCCAGCCCCCGAGTCAGAAGAATTAACAACCTTTCTCTCTTATCCGTTTGCCCTCCAGGGTTTGTTTTTCCCTCTTACTCAGCGGGGGCAGTGTCCTGGAGAGTGCGACTTCGAGTCGGGATGGATACAACTGGGGAAGAGGACCAGTACCTCTCCCACACTTCCTCACCTGCTATGCTGAACAGGGACCTTGTGAGGGAATGGGAAGATAGGAAGGGATAGACAAGGAAGAGGGAAGAAAGCGGCCGTGGCCTTAAGTTAGGTATCATCTCGTCACTTGCCCGGGAGGAAAAGTGGGAAACCAATGAAAACCACTTCGAGGATGCCTGAGGTGGTAATCGAACCCGGACCTCCGGGGGCACACTAACCGCTACCTCTACACCACATAGGTGGACAGAATTAGCAATACTAAAAAATGAAAACCTATAACCTGTTTTCCAGTCATTGACCTGGTCAGGGATGGAATGAATGAAGCCCCCATCTTGCGGCGAGGATAGGAATTCTGTCGGCTGCCGAGGCCTGTCGCACTCTGGGGCAATGATTAATGACTAACAGATGAGATGAAATTATAATGGAGAGTGTTGCTGGAATGAAAGATGACAGGAAAAACCGGAGTACCCGGAGAAAAACCTGTCCCACCTCCGCTTTGTCCAGCACAAATCTCACATGGAGTGACCGGGATTTGAACCACGGAACCCAGCGGTGAGGGGCTGACGCGCTGCCACCTGAGCCACGGGGGCTCAAAATTAGCAATACTACACAGTTAAAATCTTTGACCTGAATGGAAATCGAGTCCGGAGTGTTCTGAACCGAAGCTGATAATGCAGTCACAGAACTGAATATAATAATAATAATAATAATAATAATAATAATAATAATAATAATAATAATAATAATAATAATAATAATAATAATAATAATAATAATAATAAACGTTTTTCATTCAGACACTCACTGAACCTACACCATTTGTCCTGAAGTTTCACGATTACACTGAACGTGTTCTGGTGGCATATGAGCTTGCCATAACTGTCATACGTGGAGAGACACAGGTGCTGATTACCAGCTTATCCCGCATTTACTAGAGTGCTGTAGGTCTCTAAGAATAGGAGTGATGAAGCGCACAGTAGTCAGTCTGCACTAATCCTCGGCTTACGAGTACAGCCTGCAGTTTTCTTTGGCAGGCGATGAGCCACCTGTAGAGGATTACCAAACCAAAATAAGATCAGACCATCTCTCGTCCGTGGATCAAAAGATCTTAGTGCTCTGCATCCGGAATAACTCAGAGTAGCGCTTTAGATGGCTACGAACTAGTAGACAGTGACTCCACTTTAACATACTCTGTTTGGGAATGTTACAGATAGTTAATTTCCTTTCTACAAATAGTGGGGTAAACCAGATGAGTCACTTCGAATCCTTAATCATTTTCCTAGCCTTTTTCTTGATTATCTGAAGTCCACATTGATGTGGACTGAGCAATATCTTACGGCCGGGTGCCCTTCCCTGCCTGGCGCAAACCCTAGGGATGTAGTCACTATTACGTGTTTCTGTTTAGGTTACTAACCGATGCCTTGAACTAGAGGAATTAACCAGAAGAAGTTAAAATTCTGGACCCGTCCTGGAATCGAATCCACGGCCCTCTGAACCGAAGGCTACTAAGCTGACTTTTCAACAAAGGAAACCCGCAGCTGAAATGCAATATTAATACTGATATAAAATGAAAATCCACAACCTGTTTCCAGTCATTCGACCGGGTCAGGAATGGAATGAATGAGGAGTTTTCATTATAAAGATAGGCCCCTTTTCCTAATGTCAGTCACAGTCAAGCTGGAGAGATTTGAATATAATCGAGAAATGCAGCGCTATCTGCGGCGAGGATAGGAACTGTGCCGGCTGCCGAAGCCTGCCGCACTCCTCTGGGGAAATGATTAATGAATGACAGATGATATGAAATGATATTGGAGAGTGTTGCTGGAATGAAACCACAGTACCCGGAGAAAAACCTGTCCCACTTCCACTTTGTCCAGCACAAATCTCACATAGAGGGACCGGGATTTGAACCTCGGAACGCAGCGGTGAGAGGCCGGCGCGCCGCCGCCTGAGCCACGGAGGCTGCGGTCTATCTGGAATTAGGGTCATCAATTTCCCGACAACAATGTAACCATGGCAACCAGTGTTCGTCGGTGACTATACTAGCAAATGTGCCCGTGCTTTGCTACGGTATTGTACATTGTATACGCATTTGCCCGTAAATTACTGTAAAGGCAGTGAGTAAGATTATATTAAATTACATGTCGCTTAGCGCTATCCGAGAAGCAAGACAGGGGGGACACCATACTTTGTTTCCGACGTAAGGTAGGCATTGGGGAAGTTTTGTTGATAATGGCAGGCCACATTTCCTACCGCCAATCACAATCAAGTTCGGGAGTTCCTACTGTAACGGCAGGCTCACTTGACAACTGCCATTCACAATAGATATGGAGAGTTTTCATTATAAAGACAGGCCGCTTTTCTTAATGCCAGTCACAATCAAGCTGGAGAGATTTCAATATAATCGAGAAATGAAATGAAATGACGTATGGCTTTTAGTGCCGGGAGTGTCCAAGGGAATGTTCGGCTCGCCAGGTTTTATTTGACACCCTTAGGCGACCTGCGCGTCGTGATGAGGATGAAATGATGATGAATACGACACATACACCCAGCCCCCGTGCAAGCGAAATTGACTTGTGATGGTTAAAAATTCCCGACCCTACCGGGAATCGAACCCGGGACCCCTGTGACTAAAGGCCAGCACGCTAACCATTTAGCCATGGAGCCGGACATAATCGAGAAATGAAGCGCTCTCTAACGTATCAACAATTGAGACACGAGAATACAGTAACTCATAGGACCAAAGTTGTAGATCTCTCCAAATTGAACGGCGATTGTGCTATCTGTTTTGTAATACGATTTACCGTTTAGCCACCAACTACCACGAAACGGTCTACACCGTCATTAAAATGCATCCAAATTTCTATATTTTCCGGGGCTAAAATTTGTATATTTGTACAGCTTGGAATTTTTCCTCAAAGAAAAGTGTCCAGGTTTCGGGATTAGCACTCGCGTAGGCTACATACGGAGTAATCAAGGAAGAAAGTAATGCAGTTAAGGAAGTTGAGTTTAATAGAAAATAGGATACCAAGTGGATGTATTTGAATAATAAATTGTGATGGTATGAGTTACATATAAGAAGGCGGTAACAGAGGAGAAATTTAGGTGCAGGGATTCTTAGGTAAACAGATAAGAAGATGACTTATGGTGTTATTACATAAGCCTATAGAGGCAAGGCAGAGACAAGAAATTAAAGCGGAAAACAGAAGTAGAATAGAAATACAGTAAAATTTATAGCAAATAGCAGAAAAGACCTTACGATGTAAACTAATGGTCTACACTCCGCGGTACTGTTCAAATATTGACACCGCCCCTTAGTGCTATTCGTAGACGATTGTAACCTCCAACGGTATTCCGTCAATATCCCGCAGAATGGCCGATTGTCGTCTCTCTTGCTTTCTACCCAATGAACAACCACGATATTACAGGAATGATGACGAAAATGGCAATACTACGTTACTTCCCTGCTGGCAAGCAGTTGAGACGTTGCCATGGTAACCTGTAGGTTCGTTGAAGTTCTGTCGCTCACTCAATGAGACCCGCAAAAAGTAGTAATATTCTCCGTCATTTGAAAGGTAAGCGAAATTATGTATGTAACAAAAGTTGTTAATATAAGGGACGTTTCAAATATAGCCCACGAATTTTACAGAAAATCAATATTATAAGTGAAAATGGAAGAAAACGGTTGTGGTTTTTTTACAAACCCCCATCTATTAAGAGATTTTTTAATCATTTGCATATCAAAACCTTCCTCGGGATGAGTATATTTTAAATGTGAAGTTTGGTGGAGATCCATCCAGTCGTTTCATCGTGATGGTGGAACAAACAGACACCAAAAATAAAAACCACTGATACGGTCTTGAGTTAACCTAAAACGGATAAATATCTGAAAAATTTGCAAAACAAACGAAATTACAGAGAACGGACCCCTACAACTTTGTTTATACAGATGAATACCTACTAGGTCAGCATATTATATCAGAGATCATCCAGTCTACACCTTTGCAATATCTACCTGTAGGCCTACTCTGTAACATTCCTCCCCTCATCTTAGAAGACAAATGGCACTGAAAAGAGAGTGGCTTAAATGCCGTGAAAATTCTCTCCTGACAATACATCAGGACTGCTCACATCACCGTCTCAAATTTAGTTCAAGAAAACCATTATGGGTACTAGGTGAGAGACTGATCCAAGAAAAAATAAACGTGAATCAAACATGGCGCAATATGTGGTTCTCTTCAAACCCGGACAAACTAGGGTTAATCAAGAGTCCTCCTGGTTTCAGCCTACCCAAAAAAATCTGGACGTCATTAAGAACCCAATATGGCAGATGTCAATAGTGGAAGCATAACTGAGAACCCTTACTGTGACCGTGCAGACTCAGCCCACTGAACAATGCACGACATCCATGAGGCCACTGAAGAAGCTGTAAAATGGTTAAGCATGTGGGCCATTCAACTCTGACACTACTACATCATGTGATCTAAGTCTCACTCTGTATGTTTTAAGACTACTCAAATATGTTGTAAATAATTTTTTATCGTTGTTTGTAAACTTGTATCCTTCTGCCATACGAAATGTATAATACATATAGTAGTGTAATTTATGCGCTGGAGTAGGAACACAAGCTTCATGAGAACGAGAACCCTTTTCTACCTATCGTACTTCGTGGTGATTTGAAGTGATACGTTCGTCCTCGAATTAAACAACGACCCAGCCATTTCCTCTGGTTGGCGGATGCAGAGTAGGTTTTCGCTCACAAGTGGCCACGGCTGGTCCGTGGCTCTACGCTTCTGTATTCAGGAGATTGATAGGGGCTGGTTCCCACCGTCGGTTGTCCTGAGAATGGTTTTCCATTCTACTGCACTAAGGCGAATGCAGGGACAGAACCTAGTATAGGTCACGGTCGCCAATCATCTCACCTTCTCCGCACATTTCCTTCCTCGACATAAATCTCCTGGTCTGAGAGACGGCGTCACCGTCTAGGACCTGGCCCGATACTCGCCTAAGTGCAGGAGAATGGAAAACCACGCAAAACCATTATCAGAGCAGCCGACGTTGGTGACCAGCCCTTCTCCGTCTTTCGAATGCAGAAGCGTAGATCCACGGCAGAGCGGTTGCCACCCCTCCTCTGCTCGATTGGTCAGTCGGAGTGCAGAGCTGTCGGACCACGGACCACCGGAAGCCCACTCTGCAACCGCCGACCAACCACTTAGCAACCCAACAGTAGGTTTCGTACTTTTCCTTTCACCGATCATTCATCATCATCATCTGTTTACCCTCCAGGTTCGGTTTTTCCCTCGGACTCAGCGAGGGATACCACTTCTACCGCCTCAAGGGCAGTGTCCTGGAGCTTCAGACTCTTGGTCGGGGGATACAACTGGGGAGAATGCCCAGTACCTCGCCCAGGCGGCCTCACCTGCTATGCTGAACAGGGGCCTTGCGGGGGATGGGGAAGATTGGAAGGGATAGACAAGGAAGAGGGAAGGAAGCGGCCGTGGCCTTAAGTTAGGTACCATCCTGGCATTTGCCTGGAGGAGAAGTGGGAAACCACGGAAAACCACTTCAAGGATGGCTGAGGTGGGAATCGAACCCACCTCTACTCAATTGGACCCCGTTCCAGCTCTCGTACCACTTTTCAAATTTCGTGGCAGAGCCGGGAATCGAACCCGGACCTCCGGGGGTGGCAGCTAATCACGCTAACCACTACACCACAGATCACCGATCATTACTGAGTATAACTAACGTATCCAAACCTATGTCTCTACATTAATGTGTAAATACTTTTTTGTTTCATTCCATCAGTATTGAAATTTTTCTTCGTCAAAAAGAATTGAATCTCCACGCTCCTGTACTCCATTACAAACACTCGTACAGTTTCTCTGGTTCAAGGAAAAGCATAGAATTGTGGATATGAACTTGCTCTCGCGTCTTCTAAACCCAAAAACATATCCATGATGAAATGTACGAGAAAATTAAGAACATTTGTAGTACGCACAATAGGCTACATACATATCCCACGTGGTTCCATCTATACGAGGAGTCGGCGAATGAAGCCCCTCCGCCAACTTCTATCTTTGTACTTTTCTCCTTCTTCAATGTTGTCCCAGTCCCCTCCTCGTTCCTGAATGTCGTTTTTCACCATGTCTGTATATCGCATTCTGCGCCGCCCTCTTGGTCTTGAATATTTTAGCTGCAGATCAAACATTTTTCTGGATATGCGATCAGGATCCATCCTTCGCATGTGACCATACCATTTGAGTCTACGCAGAGTTATGTTGTCCTTCATTCTGCCAACAGACAGTAAATTGTGAACATCAAAGTCAGGCACATCACCCGAAGATATTTACTTATTGTTATCACCACCGCCAATTCAGTGGTTTGATCGTGCGCGCTGTCGACACGTCCTTGCATTCAAACCCGTGCAGCGGCGGGAAACGCCCAAAATTATACAGTACCTTTTAAGGTCTCTCTCGTCCGGCCCCGCGGTGTAGGGGGTAACGCGTCCGCCTGTCACCCGGCGGTCCCGGTTTCGATTCCCGGGCCGGGTCAGGGGGTTCTTAATTGTAAATGATTAATATCCCTGACCTGGGGACTGGGTGTTTGTGTCGTCCTCACATACAACACTCTGCACTTCCGTAATTACAATTACACGCACGCTCATATCATATGGTGGAAGTGGCAAAAGATATACGGAGGTCGACACCACGAACAAATATCATCAAAAGAAAAGGAATCGCACGAACAAGGAAACTTACGGATTTCAGAATCATACTGTGGACAGCTTATGTAACAATGACAGGCGTGCAGTGATGTTCTGATCATCCTAACAAGTTACATTGCATTCACTGCCTTCGATATACCACGTTCCATTTTATAAGCGCAGCAATAAATAAGTAACTTACTTCTTCATTATTTTTTTTCCAACATAACCGTACGAAATTGTCTGGCTCCGTGGCTAAATGTTTAACGTACTGGCCTTTGGTCCTAGAGGTCCCAGGTTGGTTAATTCGATGGCTCATCATGTGTGCCGTCTTCATCATTATAAATCATCTTATGTAGGGCCTCATCCTCTCATTATTATTATTATTATTATTATTATTATTATTATTATTATTATTATTATTATTATTATTATTCAGGCCTTTGTTGGCAAGATGTAGTGTTTTCAGTGCACTATGTCTTCTGGTATTGGCTAGAATAAAATTGTTACTTTCATTGATCTGTCTCAGTCTCACCCTCGGCTTTGACAATATGAAAGTGGCTGAGGTATGAGTGACGCTAGTAATGTCATTCCTTACGCAGCCAGTCCCTGCTATGAATGGTGTGAAAATGTTGCTCATAGGGTCGGTTGGTGCATGCATTACAGTGGGCTTGGCAGATTGATGTGCAATAGCAACTTCTGGCTCAGTGAGGAAAGCAACGGGAAACTACCTCACTCCTCATTTCCCTAGTACGCCTCTTCAGTGACACCTAGGCCATCCATGACAGCCAATGGTGAACCTGTTGAGGATCCAACCAGCCTTCGGGCTGAATACCCAACATACATACATAGGCCTACACATATTATTATTATTATTATTATTATTATTATTATTATTATTATTATTAATCGATTTACCGTTCACGGTTGGTTTTCCTCCGGACTCAGCGAGTGATCCCACCTCTAACCCCTCAAGGGCAGTGTCCTGGAGCGTGAGACATTTGGTCGTGGATACAACAGGTGTGGAGGACCAGTACCTCGCCCAGGTAGCCTCGCCTGGTACGCTAAACAGGAACCTTGTTGTGGTTTGGGAAGATTGGAAGAAATACGCAAACCGAGCTCGATAGCTGCAGTCGCTTAAGTGCGGCCAGTATCCAGTATTCGGGAGATAGTAGGTTCGAACCCCACTGTCGGCAGCCCTGAAAATGGTTTTCCGAGGTTTCCCATTTTCACACAAGGCAAATGCTGGGGCTGTACCTTAATTAAGGCCACGGCCGCTTCCTTTCCACTCCTAGCCCTTTCCTGTCCCTTCGTCGCCGTAAGACCTATCTGTGTCGGTGCGACGTAAAACAACTAGCAAAAAAAAAAAAAAAAAAAGTACGCAAGGAAGAGCGAAGGAAGCGGCTGTGGTTTTAAATTAGCTACCATTCCGGCGTTTTCCTGGAGGAGTGCAAAATCACGGAAAACCACTTTGAGAATGGCTGAGCTGGGAATCTAATCAGTTGACTTCCCGAAGCTGAATGGATCTCGTCCCAGCCATCGTACCACTTTTCAAATTTCGTGGTAGAGCCAGAAATCGAACGCGGGGTTCTTGACAGCTAATTACAGAGACATAAATACCCATGTTCTTCGTGGAAGAGTGAAACCAGGGACGGGCTATTCGCTGACAGCCAAGAAAAGCAGTCACTTCCAGTCATAGGCTATATGAGACGAGCATTCTAAGCCGCTGGATGTTTAGCCGTTACAAGGGATGTGTGCCTAGAACGAAGTATGTTAGTATGAAGATGAAGAGAAGTGTCTTAGGACGTATACAAATACCTAGTCCCCGAGCTAAATGCAGTTAAAATCCCTCCTCCTGTACAGTAGCGGCGATTGGGAGTTAGATGTTTAGGGGGTGGGGTGGGGGATGGGGAGAATGTGCAGGGAACAAAAAGTACCTGACTTTGTAGTATATAGTGGGGCGGGGGGTAGTAGGGGGTAGCTCCCTGAGCGAATTTCGACACAGAGGTAAAGGCTGACCGTCTACCAACTTAAGTGCGGTAATAACAGCTTTTTGGAATTTTGATTCAATACTGTACAATACGAATTTCACCAATGGAGCAATATTACACATGTTTTGCAAATAAATAGAAGTACAGTGTGATTATGCAATTAAAAATAATTTAGTATTTGACTACGCGCTAAAAAACAAACTTCTTTTTGTTTAAAGGGGCCTAACACTAACAAACTAACAGACACTAAAGACTGAAGAATGCCCGCGGGAAGCAGATGAATGATGCCCGTGTCCATGGCCTTGGCAAAAAATGTACTCCGCTACCCTTCCTCACATAGATAGACCACGCGTCTCAAAGGACATAATGGGCAGGGCCCAAGTCCATTTGAGCATTAAAGCCCTTCGGCCTTTTCGGCCTTGAGAGGTGCTTTCGACAGGTGGTGAATGAACTGAACGGTTTGGAAGGTGGTGGTACCGTTGTTTAGATATCGCATTGGTCAGGATATGATCTGCACCCCTAGGGGGTGAAAGAATGGCCTGGGGACGAGCCCAGGGTCGTCATAGTTTCCCGAAGAGGGATATATAATTAGAGTTCAGGATATCTAATTCGGTTGGATGTAGAGCAGATGGAGGGCGAATGGTCACCCATCCATATGCTGACCATGACCACTATTGCTTAAATGTGAGAATAGCGGAATGAAGAACACTCTGGAAAGGGAGGAGATTGAAAGGAGGTCTGATAGGGCTTTACCAGGTAGATTACTTGGTAACCAGTTGCTTGGTGGGGTTAGTTTAGGATTAATTGCTTGGCAGTCCTCACAGCACGTGCAGAGTCTCCACTACTTGATGTGGCGCTATTCAAAACGGTTGGCCGCAACGAACGAAATTTCTGTGCGTTTTTCCATTAATAGTTTTGTTATTAATGAAAGAAGATAAAGGAAAGAATTAGGTGATAAGACAACGGGTTTTGCACAAATTGCTTTCTTTCTTAATGAAAATCCACAGCCTGTTTCCAGTCATTCGGCCTTGTCATGAATGGAATGAATGAAGCCCCCATCTTGCGGTGAGGATAGGAAGAGTGCCGGCTGCCGAAGCCTGTCGCACTCCACTGGACAATGATTAATGAATGACAGATAAAATGAAATGATAATGGAGAGTGTTGCTGGAATGAAATATGACAGGAAAACTGGAGTACCTGGAGAAAAACCCGTCCCGCCTCCGCTTTGTCCAGTACAAAACTCACATGGAATGACCGGGATTTGAACCACGGAACCCAGCGGTGAGAGGCCGGAGAGCTGCCGCCTGAGCCACGGAGGCTCTTTTCTTTCTTTATAATTCCTATAATTCCTAGTTTCAGCCGGCTAAAATGGAATAAAAATGGTATGTTTGCTCCAAAAAGTTGGGGGGGGGGGAGCAACTGACCCTCCTTGCCCCCCTAATCTCCGCTACTGCTCCTGTACGTGGGGGCGGAAGAATAACACCCACGCTATACCCTGCCTCTCGGTAAGAGGTGGCCCCGGTAGCTCTTAACTTGGTAGGGTGAGTCGACGACCACGTGGCCTTCAGCTGAGTCGAAGCATTGCTTCCACTTACTTGTGCCAGGCTCCTCACTTTCATATATGCTATTCGACCTCTCTTGATCAACGCTTGTCCTTTTCGGCGGTATTAGGTTTGCGAGGCCGAGGGAGACTTTCATTTTCACACCCTTTATGTCCCTTGTCTTCCTTTGGCCGATACCTTCATTTATCGAAATTTCGAACCTCTTCTATTTTTTCCTTTGATTAGAGGATGCTTGCCCAGTTGTAGCCTACTTCCACTTGAAACATTAATCACTACCAGTTAAATAAAATCTTCGACACGGCCGGGAATCGAATCCGGTGTTCTCTGAACTGAAAACGAAGGAGTCTGACACTTTTCCCTACAATATCCCGTGCATGATGTCTGTCTGCCTGTCGCAATAGAAATCTCTGTCACGGCTCAGTCTGAAGTCATGTTTCCAGGCTTTGCAGCGAATGGCAACGTCGCGGTTTATGACGTATGCCCTTTACCCGCAGTTGAGCTAATTATCGCTGCAGGGCGTAAGGCCAATAAAACAAGGTGTGTGGGGCAAACACACAAGCTGTTTACTCTGCGCTCGTAAACCTGTCCGCCATACTCACGAGTACCGTCTTAGAAAACAAATGAAGAACATGTCGCGAACATTTCAGGGGGCAATAAGACAGTACAACAGCCCGCCTGGTGGCCATGATCGTTAAGGCGCTGAAGTCTAAAACGTTCTAACACCGAGGTTAGCCGGTTCGAGTCCCGTTGGTCGAAAAAATTTTCACCATCAGAATGTTGGCCGGCAGGGTAGGGGAGGTGGTGGTATACAATTTCTAATCACTAGATTGCGTGCCAAAAGCCTGGATTAAATTCCAAACCTCTCCGCAGTGCTCATATGGAGTGAGGGCATATGACGCTGTTGATGGTGATTCGTCCGTCGGATGGGGACGTTAAGCCTTGAGCAGACCCCTTGGTGCTATTCGACAGGAGTAGGCTATGTGCCGGCACCGGGTTTCACCCTCTCCCTACTATCATATATCACGTCATTCATTTCATCTCCCATTAACTCCTCTGATGAGGTTGACGTCAGGAAGGGCATCCGGTCATAAAAAACCGCCACGACAAATTCATCTCACCTCATACCCGACCCCGTAGGGAAACGGGACAAGGGTTGGACAAACAATAAGACAGTACAACCTGATTCTTATTTATTTATCAGGCAAATCACGCAATCAGTGGCGTACGCAGATTTTTCGTCAAAGAGGTGGGGTTGGGGAAGCGTTTGTAGGACTCGTTATTCAATTATTTTAATTATGGTTACTACTAATGTGTTTGAAGCACACCTATCCACAGGAGCGTTAATTTTGGGAGCCGGGGCTGGTGACCTGGGGCTACCTAGCTCAGGCTGGTATTGTTTAAACTTACTTGTGCCAGGATCCTCAGTTTCAGCCCCCTATAGGTGGGGAGAGTAGAACAACACCCACGGTATCCCCTCCCTGTCGTAAGAGGCGACTAAAAACAGCCCCACGGGCTCTTAACTTGGGAGCGTGTGTTGGTGACTACGAGGATCTCAGCTGAGTCCTGCAATTGTTTCCACTTACTTGTGCCAGGATTCTCACTTTCGTCTATCCTATCCGACCTTACCTAGTCAACTCTTGCTCTTTTCCGACCCCGACGGCATTAGATTCTCGAGACCTAGGGAGTCTCATTTCCACGCCCTTCGTGGCCCTTGCCATTCTTTTGCCCATATCTTAATTCTTAGCAGTGTCGGGCCTTTTCCATACTGTCCCTCTGATTTGTGTTAATAGAGGATGGTTGCCCATTAAAACAGTAATCACCACCACTACTCAGAAACACCCTATGAATAGCCTATATTCGTAATAAACATTTTTGGTCCACCTCTGTGGTGTGGTGGTCAGTGATCACCCCCAGGGGCTCGGGTTCGATTTCCAATACTGCCCAGAATTTAAGAATGGTTCTACAGTATATAGTTAAAATGCTACATGCATCTCACCTCCATCGGAGGTGTACCTGAATCGAGTTCACTTTGTCCGGTTTCATCGCTAAATGGCTAGTCCAAAGTCTCCCGGGTTCGATTCTCGGCCGGGTAAGGACCCGGGCGCTGGGTATGTGTGCCGCATTGCCCCAGGTGCACAGGTCAGCCATGAAGCGTCTACTCGAAAGTCCTGCACCGGGCATCTCCAAAGACCATACCCCATTATAATAATTACTCTATTGATATCGTGGTTAACATCTTTACGAGACATCACCGAAGATTTTGAACTCTTCTCGAAATGAAGGTGAATTGCTGCTACTACTTCAGACATCCCTTAAAACATTCCTTTTTTAAAGACTCCTCTTAAAAACATATTTTTGTGCATTCCCTTTTACATGAATTATTTTAAATGTGCCTTTCATATTACCCCAATGGATGAAATACCTTTTACTAAATCCTTGACATTTTGTTTCTTCAATGACGATATGGAGATAAAGTTGGAATTCATGAGGACAAACTGGGGAAAAAATCGTTTATAGGAAGAGTGATTAGGGACTGGAGTAATTTACCAACGGAGATGTTTGATACATTTCAACATCCTTGATATAATTTTGAAACATGACTAAGTCAATAAACGGTAGGGAATCTGCCATTTGGATGACAGTCCTAAATACAGATCAGTAGTGATTGCTTGCTTGCTTGCTTGCTTGCTTGATTTATTTATTTATTTATTTTTTATTTATTTATTTATTTATTTATTTATTTATTTATTTATTTATTTATTTATTTATTTATTTATTTATTTCAAATGCCGGATCCATGGCTAAATGGTTAGCGTGCTGGCCTTTGGTCACAGGGGTCCCGGGTTTTATTCCCGGCAGGGTCGGGAATTTTAACCATTATTGGTTAAATTTGTGGCACGGGGGCTGGGTGTATGTGTCGTCTTCATCATCATTTCATCCTCATCACGACGCGCACGTCGCGTCAAAGCAAAAGACCTGCATCTGGCGAGCCGAACTTGTCCTCGGACACTCCCGCCACTAAAAGCCGTACGCCATGTCATTTTTTATTTTTATTTTTTCATTTTTGCATTGAGTTCAAATGTTCAAGGGGCTGGGGGATGAGGAAGTTTAACCCCGGAATGACAATATATTCCTGTAGGAGAGTCCACATGCAACATTTCTCGCCGAAGAAATAAATCACCGAAGGGGAGACTTTCTTGTCACGGAAGTGGCGAGGACTCACAAATCAGCAACCTCCGGCCACCTGCCAGACCCCTTGTCAAACTGCCTCTCGTCACTTATGACCTGGCCTACGAGTTAATCAGATGACGATGAGCAGGGGGTGGTGATTTGTGACAACAGCGACATTTCACAAAATGCATAAACTTTTTTTTTTTCACGGCCTGTAAACCACTTTTTAATGTGTTTTGAAAAGTAGAAGAAATGCGAAATTTACTTAAAATAAATGGAAAAGAGACGATTATTTGAAATGAAACTGTGTTTATATTTTTAATTTTTCTTCTGGAAATGTAAACCGGGGATTTTGTACTCAGACTGTCTCTAGCTCGGAGAATGGATGTTTGTGCCGTCTTCAACATTAATCAACATTAATCACAACACGAAGATAAAACTGGAATTCAAGAGGACAAATTGGGGCAAATATTCGTTTATAGGAAGGGGAGTTAGGGATTGGAATAACTTACCAAGGGAGATGGTCAATCAGTTTCCAATTTCTTTGCAATCATTTAAGAAAAGGCTAGGAAAACAACAGATAGGGAATCTGCCACCTGGGCGACTGCCCTAAATGCAGATCAGTATTGATTGATTGATTTTCTTTAAATAATAATGTTATTGTCTTTATGTTTCACTAACTACTTTTGACAGTTTTCGGAGATGCCGGCGTGTTGGAAATTAGTCCCGCAGGAGTTCTTTTACGTGTCAGTAAATCTGCCGACACGAGGATGACGTATTTGAGCACCTGCAAATACCACCGGGCCGAGCCAGGATCGAACCTGCCAAGTTGAGGTCAGAAGGCCAGCGCCTTAATCGTCTGAACCACTCAGCCCGGCTTAGGATTTGAATATCGTAACGTATCTTATTAGAATATGAGATGAAAAGATTGTGAAACCGGCAAATTTTCATAATTTATCATAATTGATTTAATTTTTATTATAGACCATGGCACTATACGAATATGTTAGATCTTTTTATCTCCTTTGCAGCGAATTGGATTTAAAATGAAATTTTGAATTTCGATTAGATTTTGAGGTCACGTGTTGTATGGCTGCTATGTACTCAGTAATGAATGTATTTCTTTTCCGATACTTATTTTCATCGTTAGCGGTATTGTGGTTACGTAGCGTGAGTGCAGTAAAGGAAGGCGTTACTACACTCTTTTGAGTATCGTATCGTAATGTTAGACTTTACAACATTAAATGATTATTACGGCAGAGTGTCCATTAAGTTTGTGGTAAGTTAATTGATCACCCTACCAAGTTTTATTGCAGTCTGTCCGGTCCAAAGCAAACAGTTCCCTTGTTAGCATCCTTGTGAAGAACTCGACGTCGCCTCGCTCTCCCACATGGGGGTTCCAGGAACCCAATGTTCACCTCTGTGTGATCCTAAGCACACAGCAGTCGGTGATAGACGCGTTCGTAAATCTTACTGACACCCTTGAATTGCCATCGCGTCTTTCTCGTCTGCTGTATGTTAACCGAGAGTGGGAGGGCCGTAGTACATCCAGAAAGTGCATATACTGTAAAAGTCGGGAAACCTGACGGAATATCAGCCCCCTGTTATTATTACTAGACACCCAAAGGATCTGATGAATTGTGTCAATATGAACGAGTGTCATTGTAACCGTCGAATGAAGCGTTGTTCGGCTCAATGGCTGAATTGTCAGTGTAGTCACGTTCGGTTCAGAGAACCCCGGGTTCGATTTCTGGTGGAGTCGAAGATTTTAACCTTAAATGGTTAATTCGCCTGTCTCGGGAACCAGGTGTTTGTAATGTCCCCGCATCACTACAAAACACAACACACACACACACACACACACACACACAACACTATCCTCCACTACAATAATGCGGGGTTTCCCGTACTCGGCAGATGCCGCCCACCCTCGTCGGAGGATCTGCCTTACAAGGGCTACATCAGGCAGTCGCACGGAGTTATTATTATTGTTCTTTCTTTCTCCGTTAGGGTCTTCTAGAGACCAGACGACAGTTTAATTACTTCATCCTATCTTGTTCCTTCAATACTCTTACATCTTCTCACTATGTCTCCTTTTCCTCTCCTCGGACTATTTTGAGCCTGTTTTCTTTCCCTCACGACCTTGGAATCCTCCGTTGCTTCTTCTTATTCTCCTCTTATATTGTTTCTTTCCCAATCTTCCTCAACTTCATGCATCCAGGTTGTTGTTGACTTCTTGTTCCAAAGATATTATTATTATTATTAATATTATTATTTTTATTATTAATCGATACGGCCACCTGTGGGCCACGTTTACACAATCTTCCTTCTGTCACGCAGACTAATACCCTTCTCTTTACACTCTCGCCAAAGATTCTTGAGTCTTTGACTTCTTCTTGCTCGTTCTTCCACCGAGATGTTCCATGGCTTCGCATGTTGCTCTTCAGACGCATACCTCAATCCCGCAACCTTCTTCCTAAATGATGTGCTTCCTTTTATATCCTCCTCCTTGATATCTATTTCTGCCAAGTCATTGTGCACCTGTGTAAGCCATCCCGGTTGTTTTTTCCACCTTTCCTGCAGAAGAAGTATCCTGTTGGCCAATCTCTCAGGGTTCATTCTTTTCATATGTCCATAAAACGCCAGTCTCCTTTTTCTCATCACAGTCGTGATTCTTTCTACTGTCTTGTAGAACTCCAAATTCGATCTTAACCGGAATGTATTTGGGTCACTCGTCGACTTTCTAAGGCCTAAGATTTTTCGCAAGAATCTTCTTTCTCTTTTTTCAAGGACTGGGTCAGCCATCCTCGTCAAGGTTTCTGCTCCTTAAAGCCACTCTGCTCTAACCACTGTGCAGTAATGTTTTAACTTGGCCTGAATTGAGAGAGACTTGGACTTACAGGTGTCATGACATAGTCTGAATGCCAACTCCATCCTTCTCACCCTCTCCTTTAATCCCTCCTTTTCATCTCCATTGGGGGTGAGTATTTCTCCCAGGTATTTAAATTTTTGCACACGCTGGATATCCCCATACAATGTAACAAGTCTTTCCGTGTCGCCTTTTTTTTTTATAGAATCCATGAATGCTGTTTTTTCGAAAGAGATTCTTAACCCTGTTTTGACTGCAACATTTTTTAGTTCTTCGACTTGTTTCTTGGCTGTTTGAAAGTTGTCTGTAATAAGAACGACATCGTCTGCGAAGACAAGGCAATCCAACATCATCGCATTTTTTCCACAACCTATCTTTACCCCATTCTTCATTCCATTTTCAGTCATTCTCAGCCTCCATTCCATAATAAATTTTTCTAAAATGCAATTAAAGAGTAGTGGAGAAAGGCTGTCTCCTTGCCTCAAACCCGTTTTTATCTCACATGGATTTGAGAGTTCGCCCATAAATTTTGCTTGAGAAAAAGTGTTTGTAAGAGATTGCCGAATTATGGCCAGAGATTTCTCATCCACTCCAAACTCCTGCAGAACGTTCATGAGCACTCCACGATCTATGGAATCATATGCCTTTTTGAAATCAACGAAGGTTATGATTGTCCTCTTCTGATTTCTCATTGATTTTATCTTTATAAGTGATTTTAGAATATAAATCTGCTCAGCACATGAACGCCCTTTCCTGAACCCTGCCTGGTATTCACCAATTTGTTTATCTAGATGTGTTTCAAGCCTCCGCTGCAATGCTTTGGATAGAATTTTGTATGCTATAGGAAGAAGAGAGATACCTCTGTAGTTGTTGACGTTAGTTTGGTCCCCTTTTTTGTGTAAAGGATGAATGAGTGCACTTTTCCAATAACTTGGTATTTCTTCTTTTTCCCAAATAAAAGCGAATAATTCCTCTAGTTTTTCCACTATATTTTCACCTGCAAATTTGAATAACTCTGCAGTAATTGAATCTTTCCCAGGAGCTTTGTTGTTTTTTAGTTGCTTAATGATGTCCCTAATTTCTTCCTTATTTGGTGGTAATGAATCCTTCAACTTGAATTGAGGCTCTCCAAACAGCAATCCATCTTCGGGAGGTTTACAGTTCAGAAGATTCTGGAAATAGTTGGCCAGATACTCGCAATTCTTCTTGTCACCAATAATGAGTTTCCCTTGTTCACTTTTAAAACATAGATTATCAGGGGAGAATTTTTGATTTTGTTTTTAAACCTTCTATAGAAATCTCTTGTGTTGTTTCTCTTGAAATCTTCTTCTATGTGGTGCAGCTGTTCTTTCTCGTACTTTCTTTTCGTATTCCGAAGAATTTTTGCTGTGTGTTTCCGTTGTTCCTTGAAGTCTTCGAAATTCTTGTGATTAGTACACCATTTATTCCACGCTTTAGACCTTTCCCGTAAGGCTACTTCACAATCGTCATTCCACCATGGATGTTTCTTCTTTTTGGCGATCATTATAGTCTTTTCAGCTGCTTCTTGTATCCTCCTTGCCATTTCGGCCCAATTCGAAGATTCCAAGACCTCAAGCTCTCGTTTATAGCCCTCAACAATCTCTTGGTTTATCTTGAGTTCATCAGTTCGATATTTCTTGATTTTGGGTGAAGGTCTTTTGAAGGACTTTGGAATAAATCTTATATTGACTCTAACAAGGTAGTGGTCAGAATCTATGTTTGCACCTTTTTGCACTTTAACATTCAAAATCTCTGCAGGGTTCGATGTGGCTACATGGTCTATTTGGAACTCCCCTAACATGGGATTTGGTGAACGCCATGTCATTAATTTCTTCCTTTCTTTCTTGAATTGGGTGGACATTAACTTGAGGTTGAATGCTTCACACACTTCAATAAGCCTTTCCCCATTTCTATTGGTTCTTATATGCCCAGGATAACTGCCAACTATTTTTCTGTATTTTATTTCCTTGCCAACTTGAGCATTAAAATCAATCATATGTTCCGGAGTTTCCAACAACTCTTTTTCCAGGAGAGACCAGAATTCTTCAACTTTATCTGGATTTTTCTTGTTGTCCTCATTAATAGGTGCATGCCCATTGAAGATAGCATATGATTTGTTTCCACTCTTCAAGGTTAAGATGGAAAGCCTAGGGGAAGGTGATCGAAAATCAATGATTGCATCTATAACTGAATTGTGAACAAAAAATGCTGTTCCTAGAGTTGAAGGTGATTTTCTTTTATTACCCATTTTATATTCCCTGATCGCTGGTTGTACTTGCCCATCATAGATACTTCATTTGATGGGAATCTTGTTTCCTGTACAGCGAGTAGCTTGATCTGATATCTCTCCAGTTCTTTGATAAGTTCCATCTGTTTACCGACTCTTAGGAGGGTATTGACATTCACTGTACCAAAGAAGTGTTTTTTCTTGGTCCTGATCTTGCGGGGTGAGGGATCCTCCGACTGATTCCAACATGATGGTGCAGGGCCCCCAGAATCCAATGCCCTGTTTAGACCAGACTCTAACTGGCCCCGGATTTTACCGGCTGGGGTAGTTTCCGATGTGCGTTGTACCATCATGGTAGATTGTGTGAATCATTTCACATGAGGGTGGAACCCGTAGGTCTCAGAACAATTAGAACCAGATTGGTAAGACCTGGAGCATGCTTAAACAGCCGACCCTGACCTGGATACAGACGCTGACCACAACACCGTCCGCTGCGGGATCAGACATGTGTGGATTTACATTTCAAAGATAGTTCTTCCACCTTTTTCACCGTTGGGATCCAAATTCCTCATTCGCTGCTGAAGCTGTTGACTATCTTCGTGAATGCTTTTTATTACTATCCCAAAAAGCAAGGATGCCTCTTCTGCCAGTTCCGCCGTACCAATGATCTTCATCTCCGCCTTCACTGCCGTTGAGGTCTTCACCCGTAACCCTGAGCTGGGACCCTTACCAGATGATACACACCGGGTCAGTGTGCTCTGGGACTCACATAGGCAGGGGCGCCACTCCCTGGGTAGGGCTGCCTCCGAAGAGGGTCCCTACCTGCTATTATTATTATTATTATTATTATTATTATTATTATTATTATTATTATTATTATTATTATTATTATTATTAATAATAATAATATTATTATTTCTTTCTTTCTTTATTAATCTGTTTACCCTCCAGGGTTGTTCTTTCCCATGAATTCAGCGAGGTATCTCACCTCTACCACCTCAAGGGCAGTGTCCTGGAGCGTGAGACTTTGGGTCGGGGTTACAACTGGGGAGGAGGACCAGTACCTCGTGCGGGCGGCCTCACCTGCTATGCTGAACAGCGGCCTTGTGTGTGGGGGTTGGGGGTGGGAGCAGATTGAAAGGGATGGACAAGGAAGACGGAGGGAAGTAGCCGTGGCCTGAAGTTAGGTACCATCCCGGCATTATCTGGAGGAGAAGTGGGAAACCACGAAAAACCACTTCGAGGTTGGCTGAGGTGAGAATCGAACCCACCTCTACTCAGTTGACCTCCCGAGGCTGAGCGGACCCCGTTCCAGCCGTTGTACCACTTCAAATTTCGTGGCAGAGGCGGAAATCGAACCTGGGGGTGGCAGCTAATCACGCTAACCACCACACCACAGAGGTGGACATTATTATTATTATTATTATCATCATAAGTTTTGAATTGATGTTATTCATCGATATCGAATGAACGATATTGTTGTATCTCTATGGCTGTGTCTGTGAATATTCTCAAGTATCGTACTTTGTAAACAACAATGGCGCTGTCAAGTCGTGCGGTGAATGAAGAAGATATAGTTCGAGTTATTATTAGTGTCGAATGAGGTAGTGAAGACAATGACAACAGTATACAGAATACAGCAATACTTTGATTCGTAAATTATATGAGTGTTAGTGGGTACAAATAGCCCACAAACATTGTGAACATAAGAACCATAGGCCGGCCTAACTCCCAGACGCTCGAGTTTAAACGAGTCAGCATCCAGTGATCTGGAGATAGTGAGTTCGAACCCCACTGTCTGCAGCCCTGAAGATTGTTTTCCATGGGTTCCCATTTTCACTCAAGGCAAATGCTGTGACTGCACCTTAATTAAAGCCACGGCCGCTCTCTTCCCATAAGACCTTTCTATGTCGGCGCGACGTAAAACAACTTGTAAAAATACAATTTTTAAAAAAACATAAATTAAACGAGGCATATTGTTTTTGCTGAGGCGTAGTTCTTGTGACCTTTCTTCTGTCTTCCTTGTGTCCTTCCGCCTGTCCGTCACTCCTGTACAGCGTCGGGAATTTTCGAAATAATACGCGAATCATTATTGCATCCACGTGAATTGTTTTGTTTAATGAATAAGAAAATAGGCAGCGGATAAGCTACTACGATCAACATAGGCCTAGTTATCTGTCGCAAGAGGTGATTGAAAGTGTGCCCCTGGGAATTTTAGTTTGGGAGCATGTGTTGGCAGCCACGGGGCCACTAGCTTAGCCTGTCATTGTTTTCACTTACCTGTACCAGTCTACCGAGATTCATTTCCCCAATCCGACCTTCCGGGGCCAACTCTCGTTTCCTTCTGACCCGGTTTTAGCTTTGCGAGGCCAAGGCAGTCTTTTATTTTCACACCCTTCGTTGTTCTCACCTTTTTGCTGACATCTTCATTCTTCGAAGTGTCAGAACTCTTTCAATTTCTGTCTGATTACTGTTAAGAGTGTATTGTTGCTGTTGCTCAGTTGTATGTTCTCTTAAGATAGTCGCCACCACCATTTGATATCCTCGTCTTTGTCAGGCATGTAAGGAAGTCAAGGTAACTTAATCCTCGAACTGCACAGTCACTGCAAGGCCTGCGGTGGTGTCTCCACTAGCCATCAGCGTCTTGGAGAGGTATGGGAGGCCAATGCTACACTGGGGCGAAATGGTGCCCATTTCACGTTTGAATACTTTGATGTACTTGTTCGTTAACGGTTATCACCTGCTGTGAGGTAACTGTTGTAGCACTGCGGTCCGTCATGTTTGTACTGCAGGTGTGTTGTTTTGCTTGTGTCCCGCAGTGTGGGCGGAGACCAGCGACTTCCGGGACAGCGCACACACAATGGCGGTGGCAGCCATGGACCACAGTCAGCTGACGTTCCCCGCTAGGACCAGGACTCGCGACAGGAAAGGTGAGTCCTCGCTCTGGCTTTAACACACAACATAATTTCAGCATGGACAGAACGGCTTAATTAATTCGTGCTAAATAGATGTAGATTTGAGAGAAAAGTTTGAATAACAAATGTCTAATATCTTGTGTTACCCTCGTCTAGCTCTTGTGCATATTTGTCATACGACAAAGCAAAAGGCGTGTCATAGTGCCGGTCGAGACGTACTAGGAAGGCGAGAGAGGAAGTGAAGTTGACAGACGCGTCTTCCTTGCTGAATCGTTCCGATCTTCAAGTTCGTCGCGTACGGTTGCAGAAAGTGTTGCCAGACTGGAGGACATTTCTCACTGATGAGGGAAGAATCGACGTGGTTTTCAAATCATAGGAAAAAGGAAATAAATAGATTGTCTCTAAAAGGTGGGAAATGTTATCGTCGCTGCACCCTACTCAGGTTCACTGAGACGTACAAGGTAATAACAACAACAACAACAACAACAACAACAACAACAGCATCAAATAAAACAAGTTGATACTCACTTTGTCTCAGTCGCATTAAAACGAACAGATATCGTGGAACTGGGTAAAATAAAATTGAAGAGCCTAGAAAATACGGCTCGCTTACAAGAAAAATTGACGAATTCCCTTAACGAAATATAATAATAAATAATATTATTAGCTTTATTCCCACAAACTTCTTTTACGGTTGTCGGAGACGCCGAGGGGCCGGAATTTAGTTCCGTACGAGTTCTTTTACGTGCCAGTAAATTTACCGATACGAGGCTGACTTATATGAGCACCTTCAAATAAGTTACCACTGAACTGAGCCAGGATCGAACCTGCCAAATTAAGTCAGAAGGCCTCAACTACCCGAGCCGCTCAGCCCAGCAATTGCGATGAAATGAAATGGCGTACGGCTTTTGGTGCCGGGAGTGTCCGAGGACAAGTTCGGCTCGCCAGATGCAGGTCTTTCGATTTGATGCCCGTAGGCGACCTGAACGTCGTGATGAGGATAAAATGATGATGAAGACGACACATACGTCCAACCCCCGTGCCAGCGACTCTGCCGGGAATCTAACCCGGGACTCTGTGACCAAAGGCCAGCACGCTAACGATTTAGCCATGGAGTCTGACAGCAATTGCGATATAGTAGGCCTATAGTTTGATAGATCCAGTTTCTGCTCAAGCCCTGAAATTTACAGCCAGGTTGCAAAGTTTGAAAGATGTTGTAAGTGTGTAACACAAATGCAAGTAAATACTGGGTATCGTCATTGAAGAAACAAACCCCTGTATCTCACAAACTTCTTCCTATCCATTATTCTCCTCACGCCTCCCAGCTACGTCTCGATATGCAGTCCATCAAAACAAATTTCGCTGTGTTCATTTACCTATGCAGGTGTGAACGTTACCGCTCGGAACTCTAGGAATGCACGTTTCCGTGACGTAGGCCTATTTACGCGCTCCTACAGTATAATGTAGCCTACTTTATTTTCCTTTATACCGCCTCCGTGGCTCAGCAGCCAATCTCTCATCACTAGGTTCCGCAGTTCAAACCCTGGTCACTCCATGTGAGATTTGTGCTGGACAAATTGGTGGTGGGATAGATTTTTGTCCAGCTACGTCGGTTTTCCGTCATCTTTCTTGCCAGCATCTCTCTCCAATAGGGGCTGCCTGGCCAAGGCAGTAAAGGCGTGCTCGGTTCTCCCGGAAGGACGTGGGTTCGAATCCCCGTCAGGAAGTCGTAAAATTTAAGAAACGAGATTTCCACTTCCGGAGGTGCGTATGGCCCTGACGTTGACTCAGCCTACACCGAAAATGAGTACCAGGTTAATTCCTGGGGGCAAAGGCGGCTCCCCTGTGGGTGGGGGCGGTAGAATAACACCCACGGTATCCCCTGCCTGTCGTAAGAGGCGACTAAAAGGGGCCCGAGGGGCTCTGAACTTTGGAGCGTGAGTTGGCGACCACGCGGTCCTCAGCTGGGTCCTGGCATTGCTTCCACTTACTTGTGCCAGGCTCCTCACTTTCATCTATCCTACCCGACCTCCCTTGGTCAACTCTTGTTCTTTTCAGACCCCGACGCTATTAGGTTTGCGAGGGCTAGGGAGTCTTTCATTTTCACGCCCTTCGTGGCCCTTTTCTTTCTTTGACCGATATCTTCATTTTTCGAAGTGTTGGATCCCTTCTATTTTTCCTTCTGATTAGTGTTATATAGAGGATAGTTGCCTAGTTGTACTTCCTCTTAAAACAATAATCACCACCACCACCACCACCACCACAAAGGCGGCCGGGCGTAGGAGCTAACCACTTCACCCCATCACGTGCCGAGGTTACAAATGGTGGAAGCCTTTACCTTCCACTCCTCCAATGGCCTTCATGGCCTGCACGGAGATGACTTTGCTTTGTATCTCTCTCTAATATAATATCATTTCATCTGTCATCATTGCCCCAGAGTAGTGCGACAGACTTCGGCAGCCGGCACAATTCCTGTCCTCGCCGCTAGATGGGGGCTTCATTCATTCCATTCCCGACCCGATCACTGACTGGAAACAGGTTGTGGGTTTTCCTTTACACAAGTGAGAACAACGAAAATTGCTCTAATGGACTGTATATCAATATGTAGCTGGGAGGCGTAACCAGTCTTAAGGGAAATAATGGACAGGAAGAGCATTGTCACAACCGCGGTTTTGGCATAGGAGTGACGAAATTGAACTAGCAAAAGTCATCTCTGTACAGGCCGTGGAGGTAAAGGCTTCCACTATCCATAACCTCGGCAGTTGGTGGCATAAAGTGGTTAGCTCTACGCCTGGCCGCCTTTGCTCATTTCTGGTATAGGCTGAGTGAATCTCAGGGCCATGTTCAGCTCCGGAAATGGAATTCTCTTTTCTTAAATTTTTCGTCTTCCTGGCGGCGAATCGAACCCACATTCTTCCATGTGAACCACGCACGCCTTTACCGCCCACTATATTTTACTAAGAAACAAGACATTTACCTACGGGAAAGTAAAAGTTGCTTCCACTCTGTTTTGTTACTTTATTCGAAATTTGATTCTCGAAACAGCTCAGTGAGTCTCACTGTTGGACAGAGTTCAATAGTGCAATAGTTTATCATTGATTTCGGTTCTAAATTTAGCTGTGAAGAATAATGTCATATTATTGACCATCAATAATGGCATTGCTTTCACTTTGGCACGTTTCATCATTACAATCTCCATCTTCTCTTCGATACTACTGAAGAACCTGGTTCTTTGAGCAACTTTCTGTACCATATTTGTAAAATTCCAAACGGTTTGAATGTTTGAAATTGTACTGAACACTCATCATTGATTTGATTTGCTCTTTGTAATATCTGAAGCCATCTCTTTTCGGTTTCAACTCAGTTAATTTATAAATGTTCAGTTCTTCATTAGGCTGAAACTAATTTTGAACGATAAATTTATGAACTATCTGAAAAAGAAAACATGTTTGTTTGTTTGTTTGTTTGTTTGTTTGTTTGTTTGTTTTGTTTCTTTGTTTTGTTTGTTTGTCCAACCTTTGTCCCGTTTCCCTACGGGGCCGGGTATGAGATGAGATGAATCTATCGTGGCGGGTTTTTATGACCGGATGCCCTTCCTGACGTCAACCTCATCAGAGGAGTTACTGAGATGAAATGAATGACATGATATATTATAGTAGAAAGGGAGAGGGCGAACTCCGGTGCCGGCACATTGCCTACTCCTGTCGAATAGCACCAAGGGGTCTGCTCACGGCTTGACGTCCCCATTCGATGGACGCATCACCATCAACAGCGTCATATGCAGTGTTGCCAACATATATTTTCAAGATCCGCTAAATACTACTAAAAATCCGCTAAAATTCCGCCAAGAAATCCGATCTCAAAAAAAAAAAATAATAATAATAATAAAAATACCGGGCGAGTTGGCCGTGCGCGTAGAGGCGCGCGGCTGTGAGCTTGCATCCGGGAGATAGTAGGTTCGAATCCCACTATCGGCAGCCCTGAAAATGGTTTTCCGTGGTTTCCCATTTTCACACCAGGCAAATGCTGGGGCTGTACCTTAATTAAGGCCACGGCCGCTTCCTTCCAACTCCTAGGCCTTTCCTATCCCATCGTCGCCATAAGACCTATCTGTGTCGGTGCGACGTAAAGCCCATAGCAAATAATAATAATAATAATAATAATAATAATAATAATAATAATAATAATAATAATAATAATAATAATAATAATAATGTGAGGAAAATTCTCGGCCCCCGAAAAACAGAACATGTATATAGACTGAGGTCACGCAAAGTGACAGAAGAGCTTTCCAACATTGCAGCAGACATCCGCAAAAGACGTCTGAATTTTTATGGGCACGTTCGCAGACTGCCGGCAAGTAGACTGACACACACGATTCTCACCTACATAGAACATCTAAAAAATATTCCATGGGTACTGGAAGTGAAGAAGGATCTGGAAAAAGCCCACACGAACTCAAATGACACCGCGGACAGAAACATCTATAGGAAAAAAATTAATGGATGGAAAGTGCAACCAGAGAACGAAGTGTACAAGAAGACTGGAGCAAAGTGGACAGAAGAACGAAAAAGGATCCGCGGAGAAAGGATGAGAGCTGTTTGGCAACTCAGAAAACAGAATCGTTAGAGCTTGCGTGATCCATTGGGTCCATACGCACATAATAATAATAATAATAATAATAATAATAATAATAATAATAATAATAATAATAATAATAATAATAATAATAATAATAATAATAATAATAATAATAGTAAATGTCTGTACTCACCTGATCTGTGAGTTCCACTGGGATTAACCCCCTGCCTGCGAGTCGGCGAGCTAAAACTTGTAGGCGTTTTACTGCCGGGTGCAAACTAGGTGAATCCCCTACCTCAAGGGCCACACACAGAACAGGCCAGTTCATTAAACGGTCTTCCTTCATAGCATAAATATAAATGCTACTCTCTCAGTTTCATTATCTGTCGTCATTCGTCAACTAAGAGATAAGTAACCTTTCCTCACTCATTACAAATTTATGATTCCACGATCTCATAACATCAAATCCAAATAACATGTTTTCCTCGTGTGACTGCTAGCTCCTGACAAGAAATACCGAATAGCTCAGAGACAGACTGGAGTACAATTTTTTAAAAAAAGTAAAATGGATAAAAAGCTAAATTCCGCTATAATAAATCTAGAATTCCGCCAAAAAATCCGCTAAATGATATATTTCTCCGCCGACAGTCTTCTAATTCCGCCAAATTTAGCGAAAAATCCGCTAAGTTGGCAACACTGGTCATAGGCTCTCATTCCATATGAGCACTGTGGAGAGGTTTGGAATTCAGTCCAGGCTTCTGGCACGAAATCTAGTGATTAGAAATTGTATGCCACCACCTCTCCTAGCTTGCCAGCCAACATTCTGATGGTGACAATTTTTTCGACCAACGGTACTCGAACCGGCTAACCTCGCTGGCATAGATAGAATGACTTGTTCCATTCTTGAAACATCATCATCGGATTCTATCAAAATCACTCTCAAAAATTTAGAAATGTAAGTTTACGCTAGTCAAAAATGTGTTGCATATTGCAAGATTGTGTATTTCTGAACACGTCCAGTACATTACGTTGCAGCTCTTTGTTTTGTATGATCTTTCAAACGAGTTACATTTGTTTTCCTGACAATGTGCTCATACATTCACTATTTGGTAGAGACTCTGATCAGTTGAGAAGATCAGATGATGGAGTACAATTGAAAAGGAAGCGATAAGTACTGTTTTACTGTGTAATTTATTGCATCACAATAACAGCAATGTCACGGCACACGATTTCAGCAGCGGATAGAGTTCGAATAGTGACTTTAATGCAACATGGTCAAATGATACAAGCGGAAGTAGCTAAAATGGTGCGTTGCAAACGAAGTGACGTTTCCAGACTGTGGCGGAAATTCCAACAGACACATTCCATAGCTGATAAGCCTAGGACAGGTCGAACACGCAAAACAACCGCTTCTCAAGACCGATACATCCGTAGGAGCACCTAGGAGCACAGTAATCACTTTACGGAGGGAGCTTCGAGTGGCTACAGGAGTCACTTTTTCTACATAAACTGTTCGAAATCGAGACCACAATGTAGGACTAAGTTCTTGAAGGCCATTCAGGGGACTACGACTCGAATATCGCCACAGACGTCAACGTGCACAATGAGTAAGAAGATATGAAAATTGGACCCGGGATCAATGGGCCCGAACGTTATTTACAGATGAGGTACGCATTTCGTTGCATCCACATGACAAAGGTATTAGTGTCTGGAGGGCAAATGGTCAACGTTTAAACGTTTAAATGAAGATTTCATTGTTGAACGCTACCAGCAAGGTGGTGGTTCAGCACTCTTCTGGGGAGGAACAATGATGGGTCGCCGCATACCACTAGTCCACATCCAGGGTGTTATGACGTCACAAAAATACGAGGAGAACGTCCTTGAACCCATTGTTTGTTGATTTAAAGCTGGCATTGGAGCAAATTTCACTTTAATGGACCACAATGCTCGTGCCTACCCTCAGTCTGTGAATAGGTTCTTGGAAACACATGGTATTCAAAGGATGGTCTGGCCACCATCGTCTCCTGATTTGAATTGCGTGGGGCATGAATGGAGATTACTGAAAATAGCATCTTCCTACCGTCCCCAATCACCACGAGCCCTACAAGACCTTGTGCTTGCTGCCATAGAGGAATGGGACAAGACGTACTGGATACCCTGGTATTGAGCATGCCACATCGCCTACAAGAATGTCGCAGGGCTCATGGAGGCCACACACATTACTGATTGCACAGACAATTCACTTAAATTCTGGTTTAAAGATACGTTGCTGTATGACGAAAAGATTCCTTTTTGCACATTGGCTTCTGTGTTATCTCTAATATAAAGCGATTTTCTGTTTGTACTGTACACTATTATAGGATAAACGACGGTCCAGAAATTCAGAATCTCGAAATATGCAAAACTTTTTGACCAGTGTATAAAAATTTATATTTATTTAAATCGTTAAAAACTTGACATTTGCAACTTACCTTAATGAACTCCTCACTTCTGTACGCTCCAACACTGCGCTAAATACAATAAACATACATGTTTATACATTTCTAAATCATTTCGAATGTGATTTGATAAAATCTGATGATGTCCTTTCAAGGACGAAACATGTCATTCTATTTTAAAGTTGTTTCTTGTTTAGGTAATTTATAAATTTATTTATTAAACATTAGCTTCGGCAGACTGAAGAACTGCCGGCCCCGTGGTGTAGGGATAGCGTTACGTGCCTCTTACCAGGAGGCTCCGGGTTCAATTCCCGGCCAGGTCAGGGATTTTTGCCTGGATCTGAGGGCTGGTTCGAGGTCCACTCACCCTATGTGATTAGAATTGAGGAGCTATCTGACGGTGAGATTGCGGCCCCGGTATGGAAAGCCAAGAATAACGGCTGAGAGGATTCGTCGTGCTGACCACACGACACCTCGTAATCTACAGGCCTTCGGGCTGAGTAGCGGTCGCTTGGTAGGTGAAGGCCCTTCAGGGCTGTAGTGCCATGGGCTTAATTTTGGTTAGTTAGACTGAAGAACCTAACAGTTATAAATTGATTTGATTGTCTCTAATTTAAATTCGTTCTCTTTTGTCCATTGGGTGTTCACGAAAGAAAACAATACTTCCACATCTATACTGCAATGTCTTCAACCGTGACCCAGTCTTTGCTGTGGCTTGTGACTGTACGTCGTCTGCCGGAGGCAACGTTAGCTATTTAAATTAAAATGTTGATTTAAATTTTAAAAAAGCAGAAGAACATTTACCTAAATTTCCAAAAATCCGCCCGGACGTTTCTTTTGTCCGATAAAAGAGGACGTGTCCGAGATAAAGAGGATATACTGTTTGGTCATCGTAATTCCTGGACACGTCAAATATTTATATGTGCGTAAAAATGTACTGTCGGGTGCTAGAAATAATTAAACTGGCGAGCGGAGGGAAGAATATTTGAAAGTCGCGTGTTGCTGCAAAGTGAAATGATATGCCTGACGTGGGATCTCCCTCCCAACAATAAAAGAAGAGCCGGACGAATACGTGCAAAGACGAGGGGCACAAACACAATCTCTTTTCCTATTACTGTGCGTGTTTGAAGAAGCGGCACACGAAATTACATTCTCATCCTTCGACGGGATCAGCGCCGAGGATTTGTGACGGATGAGAGCACACCAAGATGTACTGTGCGAGGGCGCCCTCCATATCGTGCTGGAGTCTACCAAGACACCATGACAAGTTTTAAGAAACTGGTTTGTTACGGAACCGAAATTAAAGTATCCGAATACCTCCCTAACGTAAAGACGAAAAATATGACATAGGCCCCTACACAGTCTAGTTTTCCTTGCTCTGAAATACTTTTAATTTGAGATAAATAAAAGACCACCTAGTTAGTCTGTATATTCCCTTCCCGCCTGAATCACACGATCGTGCGAGTTGTTTCTTTCTCGTCTGTCGGAAATTCTCCGATGTTACATTTACTCCAAGAATAACGGGTTTTAACGGCGGAATTTAAGTAGCTAGCGATTCTCGGAGCAATACCTAGACTTTAGAGAATCTATGGGTTTCTGACAGTAGCGGCTCGTGGCTCAAATAGCACGTGGGACTAATGTGGGTACTATTATTACACTGTCATCTGTTTCCATTATTATTAATATTATTATTAATGTAGTTTTTGTTTCTTCTGCTGTTGTATATACACCCATATTAAACATTGTCATTCCATTTTTATTATCAGTATCCCTACACTTAAGCATGCTTGATTCTAATGCATGCTAATAATAAAATACTTTAAAAGTTACTTCATTTATAACGGAAGTGCACTCTTCTATTCTTCTGGGCTGCAAACTATTCACTATTTTAAACGCAACATTTTAATCACTGTTGAACACAAACTATCCAGAACTTATGCTCTCCACTCCGCAGCTGCTAAAAGCGAACTTGTAAACTAAAATTCGAAACGCGTCGAGAGCTTCACTCTGTGAATGGTCACCAGATCATGTTACACGAGGTTGGAATAATACCAGTGAGTTTGCAATAACATCGCCGTAACACCCACCGCTACACCTTCGTCTATAGGTTATTGTTTTTTTTTTTTTTTTTTTTTTTTTTTTTTTTTTTTTTTTTTGTGGTCATGTCAAAACTAGCCCCTAGCTTGACGTTTTAAAGTGCATTGAAACTTTCACTCCCTCAAAGGTTCACTGATCTTCAAAATAGTTACCAATACTCACTGTGAGGCATGAGAGCGAATTAGCCCCTGTGTCAATATAAAACATGTAATACAATCATACTTTCATTCTCCCATACCATTGATTACTTCAGAATAGTGGTATTCAGACATTAATTTGGTCTCATTTAATTAATTATCTAAAATATAAATAATATAACATTTCTAAACTCGTTATGTCCGAAAATCTGGTGGAGCTAAGCCCCTTTAGCCCTTAATGACACCCGGTTTCTGAATAGAATTCTTAGCTTAGTTTGGGCAGGCAATCCGCGGAACGTTTATCAAGCGCTGTGTTTACATTTGGAAGGTACAAACCGGTCTCAAGCAAATCAAGTGGGCTGAGCAATACTTACATTTGCACGATTGTGAAATAATGACTTCAACTCGAATGAAGAACTTGATTCGGTAATTGAGTATGCGGGGACTTTGGAAATATCCAGTGAATCTGAAGTTCAAGAAGGCAGGTAGCAGTATAGACTAGCCACACATTTCTAGAAAAATAATGGACTACTAGTAAAGTCTGACCAGCTACACAAATTCCAGTACTAAGAGAAAACATCTGGTGTGTTTACGAGTTAATTTTCCCATATCCATTCGGACTGCAATGGTTGTGTGGGTTTCGCAGAGTGTTTATATTGTTTCTGTAGCTGAGTTGGCCAGCACGAGGGCCTCTCTAAGGAAAAGAACTGTTTTGAAACATTTCACATGTTGAGAAATGACCTGCTAGAAACAGAATAACTGGAACGTGTAACGGAACATTGTCAGCAATGCCATTTATTGTCATTATTTTTGTTTGGTATTCCCTCCCCGCGGAATTAGTTACGAGTTATTTCATATATTTTACTTGCATCATTCTTTTGTGTCAAGTGATGGGAAAAACTTTCTCAGTAAACATCTAACCAGCGCCAGTGTGCTGGAACCTTTCCAGAACGCGTATGGCGGAAAGCATTTTTAGTATAGGCCTACCGGTATATTCTCTTTCTTCAGACTTAGTAAATTAGAGTATAGTTGTGGTGTATGGGACCGTCACCACAAGTACTTGATGTGAGAACTGAAAAAAAAAATCCAAAGGAAATCAGCACGATTTGTTCTGGGTGATTTTCGATAAAAAAGAGTAGTGTTACAAAAACGTTGCAATCTTTGGGCTGGGAAGACCTGGGAGCAAGGAGACGAGTTGCTTGACTAAGCGGTATGGTTCCCGTTGTTGGTGGAGAGATGGCGTGGAATGACGTTAGTTGAGGAATAAGCTTCAGTGAAGTTTTGAAAAATAGGAAAGATATTATGCTGTATATAATGAGATTCAAGGAGACAAATTGTAGCAACTATTTTTTATTGGAAGAAAAATTAGAGATTAGAATAATTTGTTAAGGTAGATAATCGATATATTTCCGAATTAATTTAGGAAACGACTAGTTAAACAACTGATCGGGTATCTACCGCCTCAGCGACAACCCTAAATAGAGATGATCCCAAAAATGCATTTTCAAAGAAAACATTCGATAATTTGTCTTCAGATATAGGCTATACGAAACATAAACTAGATATGTAACAATATAATAATAATAATAATAATAATAATAATAATAATAATAATAATAATAATAATAATAATTGTTACGGAGCTACTCGTGGACCAGCAGAGGTGAAAGAAGGTGCCGGGATGAATGGGTCTAACTACAAAGTCAAAGTTAATTTAAAATTTTAACAAAGGTTATATTTTCGAAAAACAACAAAACTTTAACAACTTTTCACTTAGTGAGATAACAATGTCATAGCAATTTAGAAACAAGACTTAGAAAGATCCAAGGTTCCAGAACTTAAACATTCTTGGGCTACAAGCCCCTAGTATTACAATTTTTGAGTTCCCAGCTCAAATTTTACCAAGAGTACAAATTTACAAAAGGGCAGAAATCCCCTAATACCTGGAGCATTTGCTCCCAAAAATTGCAATATCAGGCCTCCCAGAGGCACTTTTACAACGCTTGAAAAGAGCTGACACGCTCTCAGTTTTTCAAGCCTATACAAGGCATTATCAGAAAACTTACAATTACTTGCCACCAAGGCACAACTTAAAAATAAAACAGGGGTATCTTGTACCCAACCTACTGGGCCTTCATGGAACACGAATAATGGTTATGACCCTACACACAAATAGAATGGAGGCGAGTACTTGCACTCCTAGAACAGAGTTCTTAAAACCTAAGGGACACTAGGCCGATGAAACAGGGGCTATTCCCAAACTATGGAGGTGACTCTATAAGAAAGAAATTTAAGACACTACGGAAAGGAAGAAAACCAGTTTCAAAACGTAGTCACCTCAAACCAATATGCAGGGGAGCACGAGAGGGTACATCACTTTCCATCCCCGATTTACAGTTAAAGGTTGATGAAATATTACATTAGCCGGCAGAACTTACATTTTAGAGAAGTTGGTTCATAGTTAAGGTTTCGGACCTTTCCCTCAGGTTAAACTGCGGAGCTAGCAAAGAAATAAAGATGTTAATTGGCCATTACCTTGCTGAAGAACTGCTGCCTGATGAAAGAGGCGCCTCCTGTCTCCTGCTTGACACACACACTTAGTTAGATGTTGATCAAATGGCCAAGAGACGTGAAAATCCGCAGTTTATAAACCCTCGGGGAACGTTCGAGACCTTTCATGAATTATCAAGACACACCCACATAATTTTATTGGTTACATTCAAAAGTTACACTCAAAGTCGAAGATGAAATACGGGATTGGTTGGAAATTAATTACAAAAATTCGTGATTGGCTAAGTTCAAAACTGGCGGAAAGAAAAGATAAATATTGCCAACCCAAAAATGATGGAACAAAATTTAGTAAAGAAAAACTTATGAATACAAAATTTCTTCAACACTGTTCCTTCACTTCGCACCATCGAGCATGATCATAGTTTTTTAGCAGTGACATCTATGAGAGAATGTCCAAGCTTCTTGATCAATTGAAAACAAAACAAGTAGAAATTCACACAGTTCTGGAAACTCCACAATAAAAAAATTACGTCCAATTACTGTAGTGACATCTTCTGAGTAAAGGTTTAAGGAGGTCTAGCTTTCAAGTTCACTTTTTCTCCTGTAGAGGAGTTCATTTAGGCGCAAGATTTAAATGTGCGGCGTAGACGTGTACCACCCGGTACAATAATAATAATAATAATAATAATAATAATAATAATAATAATAATAATAATAATAATAATAATAATAATAGTTTTACGTCCCTCTAACTACTTTTACGGTTTTCGGAAACGCCGAGATGCCGGGATTTTGTCCCGCAGAAAGTTCTTTAACGTGCCATTAAATTTTACCCACACAAGGCTGAGGTATTTGAACATCTTCATATGTCACCAGACTGAACCGGGGTCGAACCCACAAAATCGCGCCGTTATTTGCTGGCGAGATGTAGTGTTTACAGTGCACTATGACTTCTGGTATGGGCTAGAATAAATTTGTTACTTTCATTGATCTGTCTCAGTCTCATCCTTGTCGCTGTTAGCAGAGCAGCCCATTGTCAGATAAAGGAATGTATGAGCGATGCTAGTAATACCATTCCTTATGCAGCCAGTTCCTGTTGTGACTGGTATGAAAATATCGCTCATAGGGTCAGTTGGTGCGTGCATTTCAGTGCGCTTGGCAGACTAATATGGGAGCAACTTCTGACTCGGTGAGGAAAGCAACGGGAAACTATCTCACTCCTAATTTCCCTAGTACGCCTCTTCAGTGATGCCTACGCCATCTATGACAGCTGTTGGCATAGCTGTGGAGGATAAAACCAGCCTTCGGGCTGAATACCCAACATACATACGTCAAGTGGATGCTGGGATGGCTACGGCCCCAGACACACTCACCATCTCGACCCCTATGAAGCTAGACAGTTGCCAGAGGCGAAGGAATCCATCAAATTGTTGTCAGCTCCCACCTTAGAGTCCGGAGTCCATCCCCTACGCTTGGCGAGCTCACAGGAAGTGCACATAAATATTCTTCTCGTAGCAGCTGTGAAAGCTTTATAATTTTGTCCCTGTTTGCAGAGCAGCCCACTGTCAGATAAAGAAATGTCTTTAACCACAACTGTGGAAACAAGACTTCGTGCCTCTAAAAAAAAAATATTAAAAAACCAGCCAGCCCACAGCAGTGAGTGGAATAATGTACCACCAGCCACCATCGAGCAGGAGAGCAGAAACCTTCATTTGAACCAGGCCAAGTAGACTCAAATATTTACCGTATTTATCTTCTCCGCCGCGCCGCGCCGTGTTTATTTGTTACACTCTTATTGTTGCTGTCCACAGACTGGTTTGATGCACCCCTCCATGGCACCCTATATTGCACTAGCCTATTTATTTCTATGTAAGTACCGCATGTCTCTAACGTGTTGATCACATTCAGTCTACACTTCTTACTTCCGTCAAAAGCTGAACAATTCCTGGGTGTCTCAAGACTTATGCTGTCAATCTGTCTTCGTCCCTCTGTGGATCAGGGGTAGAGTGTCGGCCTTCGGACTCCCAGACCACGGGTTCAAACCCGGCAGGAGTGGTTGGAGTTTTGAAGGTCGGAAATAATGTATAATTGGCACTCCAAGTCATTGCCGGTATGTGAAATATCTCTGATGATACTTTTGGTATTTACCCGACAAAATTAATGAAAACTCATCCATAGAATTCAAGCTTACTCTGCTATATGGTAGAATAAGCGAAATTGACACGTAGGCAGTCTAGAGTGCGTCAAATCAAAATGCCTTCAAACGGTAGCCGAAGACATATTATTATTATTATTATTATTATTATTATTATTATTATTATTATTATTATTATTATTATTATTATTATTATTATTTACGATAAGGCCTGCTAGGGACCACGTGCCATTTTCAGTTCATCCTTCCTTGCTGTTTGCTCTTCCTTTCTTTGTAGCATTCCTTCATCATTGCACTAGGCTTTATTCTTTTCTCCTCACACCACTTCGGACCTGGTTTCCTCTTCATTCTTCCTTGGAATCCTTCCATTCTTAAAACCCTATTTCAAAAAATCGCTCTTCCCATAAGTTCCTCTTCTCTTCTCTTCTCTTCTCTTCTCTTCTCTTCTCTTCTCTTCTCTTCTCTTCTCTTCTCTTCTCTTCTCTTCTCTTCTCTTCTCTTATTTTATTTCTTTCTAAATCATTCTTGACTCCTTGTTTTCAGCTTCTTATTCTCCCAAAAGTATTTGAACATCTGTTTTGTCAAAAAATAGGAATCTCCTTTTTCTAATTGTTTCTGTCATATTTTTTATGTTCTGATGAAAATCCACAGCCTGTTTCCAGTCCTTCGACCGGGTCAGGAATGGAATGAGTGAAGCCCCCATCTAGCGGCGAGGATAGGAACTGTGCCGGCTGCCAAAGCCTGTCGCACTCCTCTGGGGCAATGATTAATGAATGATAGATGAAATGAAATTATAGTGGAGAGTGTTGCGGCAGTGAAATATGACAGGGAAAACCGGAGTACCCGGATAAAAACCTATTCCGCCTCCGCTTTGTCCAGGACAAATCTCACATGGAGTGAGCGGGATTTGAACCACGGAACCCAGCGGTGAGAGGCCGGCGCGCTGTCGCCTGAGCCACGGAGGCTCCTTTTGCTCTGATATAACTTATTTCCTTATTGCTTCTTAATTTCCATTGATCTATTGTATTCATTGGACCTAAGATTTTTCTCACGATTCTTCTTTCTAGTACAGTACTTAAAGTTTACGTAAATTGTAGTTCAGAACTAGATATTATTATTATTATTATTATTATTATTATTATTATTATTATTATTATTATTATTATTATTTTATATCTTTTTCTGGTCATATTGCACCATATCTTTCGCCTATAACACTAGTCAACAGCCATTTTGCATCTGGAATGTGATACATCAACTAGTATGTATTTTGGTGTGTAGAATCCGAATATACCTTTCAAAATGTTCTAGCACGTACCATTTTTGAGTTTTTAAAGTTTTTTATTTTTGCATTCAGTATTTCGCTTTTTGCTGTCTAATTGTTTCTTATTGATTTGCAGAGGAGAGCTAGAAGATCTACAAATCGTCAGTAAATGGTTGGTGTGGTAATCCAGTGGTGTGAAAGAGATCCTCAGTGAGTGTTTCCTGTGAAAGATAGTGCAAACTTTTCGTGTTTAAAACTTACACTAAGAAAAATGGCAACTAGTAAATCTCATTGCTGTCTAAACGACCCCGACAACTTTTGTTATGTGTGTGGGAAATTCACTCCAAAAGCCCAAAGAAAACCAATCACTGATTTGGTTAAGAAGGCATATAAATTGTATTTTGATTGTCCTGTTGGTGATGAAGATAAAAATTTTGCACCTCATATTGCCTGCATAACCTGTACTACAATCTTAACCGAGTGGTTGAAAGGAAAACGCCGAGCCATGCCATTCGCTGTTCCGATGGTGTGGTGTGAGCCTAAAGACCATTATTCAGACTGTTATTTCTGTCTTACAAATATTTCGGGACATTCAAGTAAAACTAGACATAAAATAATGTATCCAAATGTATCTTCAGTGCATTTGCCTGTGCCTCATGATGAGGGGTTGCCTGTTCCTGTCTGTAACTTGAAAGCCACGGAACCAGACACAATGTCAAGTGAATCAGAAAGTACTGAACATATAGAAGAGTACTGCCCTCAATATCATGACACTTCACCTCAGCTCTTTAATCAAGAGGAATTGAACGATTTGGTTCGCGATCTAAAACTTTCGAAACAGCAAGCTGAACTCTTGGGGTCGAGACTGCAGCAACGTAACCTTCTAGCTCCAGGGTAAAAAATTTCCTGTTTCAAATCAAGAGGTGCTTCCTTCGCTCAATATTTCGATATGCAGAATTCAATGTGTGTATGTAGAGATGTCAATGGTCTGATGATGCAGCTAGGTGTACAATATAATCCACAGGAGTGGCGACTATTCATATCAAGTTGGGCCTTATCAAGAACTTTGTAAAAGCTCTGGATAAAGAAGGTGAGGCCTTCAATCACTTAAAAGAAAAGTTTTCCAAATAAAGTGAGGCAAAGCTGAAGGAGGGTATATTTGTTGGACCACAAATAAGAAAATTGCTGAAAGACCCAACCTTTGATACCAAACTCACAGATATCCAATTAGCTGCTTGGTTTTCTTTTAAAGCAATTGTGAAGGGCTTTTTGGGTAACAGGAAAGACAAAAACTATGTTACCATTGTGAATGATCTGTTGGACAACTATAAGAACATGGGGTGTAGAATGTCGCTTAAAATTCACTTTTTACATTCTCACCTTGATTTCTTCCCGGAAAATTTGGGAGCCGTAAGCAATGAGCATGGTGAACGTTTCCACCAAGACATTCTTACCATGGAACAACGTTACCAAGGCCATTGGAACTGCTGGGGTCTTGTTAGGGAAAGTGATGAAACGGCAAACAAAAGAAGAGCTCCGTCGTCGCATTTTTCAAAAACCAAAGACGATTAAAGGTGAAAACATCTTCTGAACTAATTTGGACCTTTTTTTGGCATCATGCCCATATATACATACAAAACAGTATTGATTTCAAACGTTCTGAATGTGTATTTTTGTTTGACTAAATTGTGTCAATTTTCGCTATTGCCATTTTTTATTCTGCTGTATATCTAGGAAATGTGATGTCATAGAGAAAAACTGATTTTACCAGTGTATTCAGCACCCCAAAATTAGGCAAATCCACCCATTTACAAACCAGATGCAAAAAAAAAGTTTAAATTTGTTAACTAGTGTAACCAACCTCATGGGTGGAGTATCTGTTCATCTGTGATCCGATTTATCCATTTCACCTCCAGGCTTCTTCTGTAACACCTCGTTTCGAAAGCTTCTGTCCTCCTTCTCCTCGTTAGTTTATTGCCAATGACTGGGCGATTTGCCCGTGCGCTTAGGGGCGCGCAGCTGTGAGCTGGCATCCGGAAGATAGTGGGTTCGAACACCACTGAACACCCAGTGGTTTTCCATTTTCACACCAGGCATTTTCACACCTTAATTAAGGCCACGGCCTCATCAATTCACTCCTAGCCCTTTTCTATCCCTTCGTCGCCATCAGATATAACTATCGGTGCGACGTAAAGCAAATTTAAAAAAATGTATTGTCAATGTTTCTCTTCCATACAACACCACATTCCAGAGAACATCTTCATATCAATGTTTGATGCCAGCACATTTCTTTTCTCAGCTCTCGAACTGGCGGTCATTTATTCTATAGCAGTAGGGATTGTAGACATTACCTATAAATTCTGCCAAAAAACATTAAAATAGCATATTATAGATATATACTTCCTAAAATTCCAAGCAAATAAAAGCTATGTTACTGATACCATTATCTAACTTGAAAAAGCTTAAATTAAAAAAATAGGCCTACAACTATTGAATTTGCTTAAATTATTCATTTTTGAAAACCTTTGACTGTATGTTACATAATTATATGTAAAAAGTAAAAATACAAAAAGAGCTTCATTTTATACCAACATTTCACCCAGGATCCGTTAAGTGAGTTTTCAGTTATTCCTACATGACTGTTAGGCCTCCAGAGGTGTTCTGGCTTGTGATAACAGTGCTGGAGCCAGTGGTGCGTACCACTATTACACCCAGGACGCTAATTTTATTATTCCCTTCTTCTCAATAAACATCCTCCAGCTGCACTTCATCATCCTCGATCTCAAAATCTAGCCCCTCGTCATCACTGAAATCGGCTTCGAGTAATTATCGAACTTTAGTGATATGATCCCATTAATTATCAGCTACAATACAGTATTTGCACATTTAAAATTTGAAACTGTGCACACGTCTACAACATGTAGAAAGATAAACACAAGGAACATCATCAACAGGGTGTCATTAAGGAAGAGTAGTGAAAGACATCGAAATATGATGGTTTCTTGACAGTGCTTCACAAATCATTAATGCAATATTCGATTGTAAATCGTCGGTGAAGAAAGAAAACCTCGTAACTTATTTCACAATGCTCTTCCTATCCATTATGTTCCTGAAGACCGACCACGCCTCGCAGCCAGATATGGATATGCAGTCCAACAGAACAACGTTCGTTGTGTTCCTTTTCCTATGAGAGCATAAGAGAGTAAAGGAGTATGTGTATGTTATAGTGAAAGTGGATGACCTTCCCTAGTGCATGTATACCATTACTAAAATGATCAGTGAACGCTTACCATAAAGCGTGGATGTGTTCAATAGCAGATTTTTCATGAACATGGCCTCCTATCAGCGTCTTTACGGAAAGAATCAAGGAGTTGTGGTTAATGGTTTCATCATAAATAACATCAGGTACGCCGATGACACCGTGCTACTTGCAACCAATCTCCAGGATCTATAGCAACTACTTAATGCTGTCACTGAAGCCAGCAGCGCAATGGACTCGAGGCTTAATGTAAAGAAGACCAAGTGGATGGTTATAAGTAGGAAAGAAGATGACATTCGAGGTAATCTCACAGCAGCAAAGGACCAGATCGCAAGAGTGGCAACATTTAAATACCTGGGATGTCATATCAATGATGACTGGGACTTTACTCACGAGATCCGATGCAGAATTGAATAGGCCAGAACTTCTTTTCAGAGACTTAGAAAACTTTTGACAAGCTGTGACCTTTCCATTTCACTACGGACACGAGTACACCGGTGCTGCGTTTTCAGTATTCTGAGGTATGGACACTAACTGAGACCACGTGCAAGAAGTTGCAAGCATTTGAAATGTGGACGTACCGAAGGATGCTGAAGATACCTTGGACAGCTAAAATTACCAATATAGAAGTGTTGCACCGTATGAACAAAGAACCAGAAATTCTTACTACCATCAAGAGAAGGAAGCTAGAATACTTTGGTCATATGATGCGGAACTGTAAATACCACCTTCTGCAAGTAATACTCCAAGGGAAAATTAATGGAAAACGAGGTCCGGGGAGAAGTAGGACATCATGGCTCGGCAACTTGAGCCAGTGGTTTGGGGTGACAAAGCTTACTCTCTTCAGAACAGCTATGAACAAACAACAGATCATGCTACTGATCGCCAACGTTCTGCGAGGACATGACACATGAAGAAGAAGAAGAAGAAGAAGAAGAAGAAGAAGAAGAAGAATGGTACTAAGCATCGGCATGAATGTAATTGTCGTCGGTTGGCTATTGTTATGTTATACAGCAGTGCAGCTATGGTTGAATCAGTGAAGTTCTATAGAGTGGAATGAAGAAACCCCAATTGTAACCGTGTCTTCATGGACAGAGAGTCACGTATCAGCAAGGTTAAATCACTAAAATCTGAACGAAAGAGTGACTGCAACGACTACAAGCTTTTGAAGAAATATGAAGTGCTCGAGGGGAATGGAATAACGAAATTAATATAACCTGTTACTGAAGAAGGCAAGATTAAGTACAATGTTTATGATGATGAACTGAATAATACTCTGCACGATGTTCAATTCTGTTTACTTTTCCATAAACTTTCATGATATTTTATGTAATATGACTATGTTTTCAAACTGCGAAAATGCTAAAATGGCTAAAATGCAACTTTCGAAATATGGGTATGTTTTGTTATTGCAGCACCATGGTTCACGTCCGTTACCTCTTGACAGTGAAGGTGTGCCATCACTAGCGATGGTGCAGTATCCGTAGTGAATGTGTACTGTTTGGTAAAACTGGTATTAATAATCCACTTTCACTAAAAGGGTCAGTGATGGTGTAGCTTCAGCACACGTACTGTATGCGACCACAATGATCCTAGTAGACCCACGAGTAGACGTAATGTTATTACTTGGAAAATAATAAAATATTTGTATGCACAAATTTGCCTTTGCTGGCGGGACCTAGTGTTAACAGCGCACTATGTCTTAAGGTATAGGCTAGAGCAACTACCTGTCTCTGTCTTATCCTTGGCTTTGACAATGTGAAAGTGACTGAGGTATGCTAGTAATGCCATTCCTTATGCAGCCAGTCCCTCCTATGAAATGAGTGAAAATTTTGCTCATAGGGTCGCTTGATGCATGCATTTCAGTGGGCTTGGCAGACTGATATGTAATAGCAACGGGAAATTACCTCACTCCTCATTTCCTTAGTACGCCTCTTCAGTGATGCCTAGACCCTCTATGACAGCTGATGGCAGAGCTGTTGGGGATCCAACCAGCCTTAGGACTATCTGTTTGGACTTTATGGAATGTAACACATTCATAGGGTATTATCACACAAAGTTGCCTAGATTAACAATTATAAAATATATAGATGGTGCAGAATGCTTAACGAGTCTTTGATAATGGATAGGAAGACCATTGCCACATACGTTTTGTTTCTTCAACGACGAAATGTATTTTCTTAAAGATGATCGAACATTTTCTCTTTCGACTGATATTCAGTTAGTACGATATTCAATAAATACTGTCCGGCTCCATGGCTAAATGGTTAGCGTGCTGGCCTTTGGTCACAGGCGTCCCGGGTTCAATTTCTGGCAGGGTTGGGAATTTTAAACATCATTGGTTAATTCCGCTGGTATGGGGGCTGGGTGTATGTATCGTCTTCATCATTTCATCCTCATAACGACGCGCAGGTCGCCTACGGGTGTCAAATCGAAAGACCTGCGCCTGGCGAGCCGAACATGTCCTCGGAGACTCCCGGCATTAAAAGCTATATGCCATTTCATTTTTAAAATAAATAAATAATAATAATAATATGATTACTGATATTAAATAAAGAGCGTACCCAAACGCCCGATACAAGACGCTGCCTCTCTGCGAAAGAAGCAAAAGCCTGACGTCAGGGTTGTGCCAGCTAGATGTCTTCCTTGCTTGTGCTGGTCTACATTTTATATCCGCCTCATCTCTGCCATCGTTAGCTATTCTACTGCCTAACTCAGTCTTATTTCACACAAATATCAATGCTAATAATTCAAATATCAAAGACTACATTTTGTGACCTGAAATACTGTACATAGCCTAGTAAAGAGGAGAAAGGAATAGTAATGGCTGCAGGAATGAACATAGTAGAATATAAAACGTAATAAAACTTACATTCTATTTCTAAGGTATAAATTGCCAGTGCCATTTCTCTGTGTGTGGTGACAGTAGAATATATCCACGATATCGCCTACATGTGAGAAGCGAGTAAAAGGGAAATCTCCAAGTGGGATAGTTCTCGAACTGAGTCTGGCATAGCTTCCACTTGTGTCATGTTTCTCACTCTCATCTTCCCTAAGTGACCTCCATTAGTTTACTCTTGTTCTTCTCCCACCCCGACAGTATTGTTTCGCGCTTCGTGGTCGTTCGTTTTATTTTGCCGATACCTTCATTTTTATAAGGAAAACACCACTGTCACTCTTCCCTTTGATTAGAATCCAGAGAGGATGCTTATCCACGTTGAACTTCCTCTCAAAACAATAATAACCACCATGATAATTTTTTTTGCTAGGGGCTTTACGTCCCACCGACACAGATAGGTCTTATGGCGACGATGGGATAGGATAGCCCTAGGAGTTGGAAGGAATCGGCCGTGGCCTTAATGAAGGTACAGCCCCAGCATTTGCCTGGTGTGAAAATGGGAAACCACGGAAAACCATCTTCAGGGCTGCCGACAGTGGGATTCGAACCTACTATCTCCCGGATGCAAGCTCACAGCCGCGCGCCTCTACGCGCACGGCCAACTCGCCCGGTCCACCAGGATAACTCTTGCATCACACAAATATTAATGACACTTCTCCTTCAACTATTTTTCCCCAAGCTCTATTGGACTCGGTCCAGTTGTACGGTAGAATGCCCTTCCTGACACCAATCCTACAGCATGTGGAGGAATGTACCGTATACACTCCTTCGTGTTTCTGTGGTGTTTCACCAGTGTGCTGTGTGAATATGGTCAGGAGTGTGCTGGGACAAACGCGAACACCTGGTACCTACACAAAACAAAGGAATTAACTAGACGCGATTTAAATCCCCGACCCGTCCGGGAATCCATCTCGCGACCTCCTGAACCGAAGACTTCAATGCTGCACATTCAGTCAAAGATTTGGACACAAATATTAAAGCTGCATTGCTACTAATTCAAATGTCACAGAATAGATTTTGTACCTTACACCTGTTTCTTGATACGGGCTATGGGATGAGATAAGATATGGCACGGTTTTACGGCTGGATGCCCTTCCTGACTTCAGCCTCATTTAGGAGCTAATGAAGATGGTGAATGAAATTGGGTAACGAGCTGGAAGTAATCAGCTGTGGCCTGTGAATAGGAACTGTCCCGACATTTGCCTGGAAGTGAAAATGGGAAACCATTCTCAGGACAGCCGACGGTGGGGTTCGAACCTACGCATCTCCCGAATGTGGAGCTTGGCTCCATAGCCAAGTGTGGAATAGATTCTGTATCTAGTAAAATAAATGTGAGAGTAAAGCCAACTCCGTACAGACCTTGTACAACAACATGAAGAGTAATAAAACATTAAAGTACACATTCACCGTGCCAAATGGACGGGGGGCAATGCTCTCTGCATTCCTTGACATCACACTTACTGGCAACAGCTTGTCACTTCAGTCGCGGTTTGTTAGACGTACACGGGTACAGGTGTGGTGCTACAAATCTCTTGGTGCGCGCAGTACCTCCACGTCAGCAGGCGGAAGGATATATGTGGCTGCATTAGCGAGTAAACGAACCGTGTTGGGCCAACACTCAAGTTAACGTTCAGTAGATAATGTTATCAACACAAATCTATCTTATCTCGGGTAATTTATTGCTGCTCCAAGGACACTGCGCCCGCCCTAGGCCTGATTGGCACATCTCCTGCCTGCCCTGCTCTTTCCTTAACATATTATTATTATTATTATTATTATTATTATTATTATTATTATTATTATTATTATTATTATTATTATTATTTATTGAGAAACTCAAAAGGCCTCCGTGGCTCAGGTGGCAGCGCGTCGACCTCTCACTGCTGAGTTATGTGGTTCAAATCCTGGTCACTCCATTTGAGATTTGTGCTGGACAAAGTGGAGATGGGGCAAGTTTTTCTCCGGGTACTCCGGTTTTCCCTGTCATCTTTAATTCCAGCAACACTTTCCAATATCATTTCATTCCATCTGTCAGTCATTAATCATTGCCCCAGAGGAGTGCGACATGTTTCGGCAGCCGGCACAATTCCTATGCTCGCCGCTAGATGGGGGCTCCATTCCTGACCCAGTCAGATGACTGGAAACAGGCTGTGGATTTTCATTGAGAAACTCAAGGACTTTCCAGACATTCTGAATTGCCACAAGGACAAAGTTTAACTACTACTACTTAAGTTTACAACCCTAAGGTCGGCTGGCAGCAGCTCTCGAAAGGTTCCGGTTTTGTGCCATTCTCTCCATTCTCCACCAGCTGTCCAATATATTCCAGTCTAGGCCTTCCTCTACAATTTCTTCCTTCCACACAGCCCTAGTAAACGCTCATATCTGATTATATGTCAAATCCATGTATTTCTTCTTTTCATATTCATTGACAGGCTTGGGGTTTCTCCAACTCTTTCCATTACTTCCTTATTAGTAACTCTCTGTCCACCCCTCCCCCCCTGCGGGTGGGGGACGCACATGTAGAAAACACCCGCGGTATCCCCTGCCTGTCGTAAGAGGCGACTAAAAGGGGCGACCAAGGAGTGATTGAATTAGAACCATGAAACTACTTTTGATTAGTACCATCACGCGCGGAACACCATGGGTCGCTTTTACTTGCGAGTAGTACCACTCTGTTAGGTACTCAATAGTTTTGTGATTCGTAGCACTCAAGTGGGGTTCAGTGTGGGTTTCCAGTACCCGTGAGTAGTACCCATGTGTGCAGCACCACGGGTCTGGGCGTTGCCTGTGAGTTGCACCACTATATGAGCGACACCGTAGGTCTGCGTTGCCAGTGATTCGTACCCACTATGTGAGGAACACCACGGGAATACCGGCGCCCGTGATTAGTACACCTAGGGGAGGGACCCCATCGGTTTGCGTTGGCTATGAGTGGCGCCATTGTGTGAGAAACACCATAGGTCTGCGTTACCTGTACGATGTACAATACTTGTGAGTAGTACCTTAATGTTTGGAACACCGTGAGTTTACGCTACCTTTGATTAGTACCGCAGCTCATGACAAATACCATGGTTCTACTTTACTCGCGACATGTACCATTCTGTGGGGCCTTAGACTTGGATTTTGCACCCCTTTAGACATCAAGCATCATGGTGTTTTATAAGTGGTCCCTTGGTCAGTAATAATATGATTTACGATCTTTTTTGAGTCTGATCCACTGTTTTTTGTATGTTTGTTTGCTGTTTTCTTTTGTTTTTTTTGTTGGGTTCATGGCCATCCATTCATTCTTCATGACATTTTTTATTTTATTTTGGTCAGTGGATGAATTTGATTTTTTGTTATTTCATTTCGTACCATTAGGGGCCGATGACCTCGATGTTAGGCCCCTTTAAACAACAAGCATCATCATAATCATCAACTCTCTGTCCAAGGAATTTTCGTTATTCACCTACAGCATCATTGTTCAAAGGCTTCTACCCTCTTCCTCTCTGCCACCCCTAGTGTCCAGATTTCACTTCCGTACAGAAATAGGCTCCATACATATGTCTTAACTACAGTAGAAGTCCGATAGTCCGGCACGTTCGGGACCGGCCCGGTGCCGGATTACCGACAATGCCGGACTATCGGGCGGTTAAGGCGTACAGCGAAAACAGCTGTAACACTGCGTTTTGCAGTAAAGTGTTGATCAGCAGTATCATTAGTTTAATAACACACTCCTCTTTTCAAATGTGTTGTTTCTTATTGCCATTCCATAATAATGCCGGAGTTCATCGATGTTTTTATCTGTAAGTCTTCCTTTAACATTTAGAGTCTTTCCATCTACAACTTCTCTTTTACTTCTGTCCGCTTCTATGTTTGAAGGCATGTTCCATCCGTTTTTGAACGTGGCCCATACATTCAATTTTTAAAATCTGTTTTTTATCATATGGCTGGCTTTCCAGTACTCCGTATAGCACACGGCCTTCTAGGCTGAGTATTTCCAGAGATACTGTAGAGATACTTAAGTAAGTCAATGCATAACAACTGGATTGTATCAGATACATTTGCACTATTAACTTTTAAATAATAAAAATACACTGTGATTGGTTTCGACAAACAATGCATCAAATTGTTCACGAGAGATCATTATTAAGAGATAACAAAATTTAAAAATCCTGGAATGGTGCCGGACCATCGGGCATTCCGGACTGTTGGATGCCGGACTAATGTAATTCTACTGTAATTGTTTCCCCAGTTGTAAGCTGCTATTTTTATTGAAGGTTATAATTCTTCTGACCAGATCGCTCTTACTTGGTTGTCAGCTGTTATTTTCATTCGTAAGAAAACTCTTGAACATTACTCAGCTGGTTCCCACGCAGAGCTATCTTAATTTTTCCTTGTTGCTTACGTATCACCATTACTTTTGTTTTGTTTGAATTTATTTTCATGCTATATCCATATGTAAAAGTATTGTCCATTACTTCTAGCATTGTCGTAATTGTTCTTCACTCTCCGCTATTATTGCTATGTCGTCAGCGAAACGAATATTGTATCTACTACATCTCTTTGAATCTTAACACCACTTCTTTGTCCTAGCTTCTCCCTTGTTTAATCTAGAGCTTTCTGGATGTATCCTTTGAATAGTACTAGTGAGAGGGCAAATGTTTAACTACATTTTTCAAAAATATAACAAAATTAGATTTTAACAATTAATAATACATTATAAAATCTATGGCGTTAAATATTCCGAATTACAAAAATAATTAAAGAACAATATATTGATTATTAGGACATTAAAGAGAACTACTGTGAATAGGCCTACTGATGAAGATCTTCAAGTGGCGATCTGTTCCAGAAATTCATAAGAAAAAACTACTTATGGAGCTACGCGCCCCTGCCATTAAATCCAATACTTGCAGCTCTTTTAAATGGTACTTTTCCCTGTAAAATTCGCTTGTAGATGGTCGGTGTGGTGCTCCATTCTGATTGTGGTTAAGAGAAAACCACTATCGTTGGAGTCATGGTAGGAAGATTAGTGGCAAAACTGAGTTAATGAAAACAACTTCATCTGTCCTGGTATTATGGGATTATGATAGAATATATTACATATATGTAGGATATTAATAACAATTACCATAAAACTATTGTAATATACTGAGTTTATTTACAAACAAGAAATGATCATTGTTTCGGTATGTTTTTTGAGGAATGAAGTACGTTCACGCTTTAAAAGCTAAGCCTAGTCGCTGCAACCACCGAGTTCTGTCTCAAGCAGTTCGCTTTAGCTCTAATTAAGAGCTAGAGAGCATTCTAGTGGTCAAGATTTTGAAATAGGACGCTCTTCATTTGCCGGGCCGAGTGGCTCAGACGGTTGAGGTGCTGGTCTTCTGACCCCAACTTGGCACGTTTATTCCTGGCTCAGTCCGATGGTATTTGAAGGTGCTCAAATACGTCATACTCGTGTCCGTAGATTTACTGGCACGTAAAAGAACTCCTGCCGGACTAAATTCAGGCACCTCGGCGTCTCCGAAAGCCGTAAAAGTTGTTAGTGGGACGTAAAGCAAATATCATTAATCAATTAATAATTAATTAATTAACCATCTTTATTTGAGCCGCTGGTCTTTGGGTGTTAACGCGCAACAGCTAAGCCTACCGTCGGCTATCCTTAATAATACTTTCTACGGTTTCCCGTTTCCACTTCCAGGCAAATGCTGGGACAAATCCTATCCATAGACCACAGCCGATTCCTTCCACCTCATTATCCAATTCCATTCACTATCATCAACTTCATCTTCATTGGCGTCTATCTCCTTGGCTGAATGGTCATCGTAGTGCTCTTCGGGTCAGAGGACTCCGGGTTCGATTCCTAAACGGGATGGAGACTTTAACCTTAAATGGTCCACTTGGCTCGAGGACTAGGCGTTTGTACTGTCATTAACATCCTTGTAACTCACACACCACACACAACACCATCCTCCGCGACAATAACATGCAGTTTTCTATACAGGGCAGTTGCCGCCCACCCTCGTAGGAAGGTCTGTCTTCCAACGGCTGCGGCAGGCTAGAAATATCTACACGAAATTACCTTCATTAGCTCCTCAACCGAAGTTGGTGCTAGGAAGAGCGTCCCGCCGTAAAACATGGCACGTAAATGAATCCTATCTCATCCGTGACCCCGTATCAAGAAGCGGGTCTAAGGGGTAGACATGTGTTATTATTGTTGTTTGAGTCATCAGTCCATAGACTGGTTTGATGCAGCACTTCATGCCACCCTATCCTGTGCTAACCTTTTCATTTCTACGTAAGTATTGCATCCTACATCTGCTCTAATCTGCTTGTCATATTCATTCCTTGGTCTACCCCTAGCGTTCTTACCACCTACACTTCCTTCAAAAACCAACTAAACAAGTCCTGGGTGTCTTAAGATGTGCCCTATCATTCTATCTCTCCTTCTCGTCAAATTTAGCCAAATCGATCTCTCACCAATTCGATTCAGTATCTCTTCATTCGTGATTCGTTCTATCCATCTCACCTTCAACACATTATTATTATTATTATTATTATTATTATTATTATTATTATTATTAACAACAACTACATAGTGACTGAGAGAGATTCTGGTAGGAACGCCTCCTTACTGTATTAACAGCAAAAGCAATCTCCGTACAGACCATGAAGGCCCTTGGAGGGGTGGAAGGTAGAGGCTTCCACTATCCGTAACCTCGGCACTTGATGGGGTAAAGTGGTTAGCTCTACTCCCGGCCGCCTTTGCCCCCAGGAATTAACCTGGTACTCATTTTTGGTGTAGGCTGAGTGAACCTAAGGGCCATGTGCACTTCCGGAAGTGGAAATCTCGTATCTTAAATTTTACGACTTCCTGACGGGGATTCGAACCCTCGTCCTTCCGGGTGAACAGAGCACGCCTTTACCTTTACTGTACTGCAACAACGAAATTAAATTAATCGTTAAATGACCGAGCGATTTCGCTACGCGGTTTGGATCGCGTACTTGTCAGCTTGTATTCGAAAGATGGAGAGTTCTAATCTCACCAGTCAGGAGTCCTAAAGGTGGTTTTTCCGTGGATTCTCATTTTCACACCACGCAAATGTTGTGCGCTGTACGTTAATTAAGGCCACGGCCGCTTCCTTCCCACCCCTAGGCCTTTCCTATTCCATCCTCTCCTTAAGATCTATCTGTGTCGGTGCGACATAAAAGAAATAACAGGAAAAGTAAAGCACAAATTCAATATCATCATCATCATCATCTGTTTACCCTCCAGGTTCGGTTTTTCCCTCGGACTCAGCGAGGGATCCCACCTCTACCACCTCAAGGGCAGTGTCCTGGAGCTTCAGACTCTTGGTCGGGGGATACAACTGGGGAGAATGACCAGTACCTCGCCCAGGCTGCCTCACCTGCTATGCTGAACAGGGGCCTTGTGGAGGGATGGGAAGATTGGAAGGGATAGGCAAGGAAGAGGGAAGGAAGCGGCCGTGGCCTTAAGTTAGGTACCATCCCGGCATTCGCCTGGAGGAGAAGTGGGAAACCACGGAAAGCCACTTCCAGGATGGCTGAGGTGGGAGTCGAACCCACCTCTACTCAGTTGACCTCCCGAGGCTGAGTGGACCCCGTTCCAGCCCTCGTACCACTTTTCAAATTTCGTGGCAGAGCCGGGAATCGAACCCGGGCCTCCGGGGGTGGCAGCTAATCACGCTAACCACTACACCACAGAGGCGGACACAAATTCAATATCAACAAAATATTTAGATCAACGATTTAAAGATAAGAGGTATAGAACTTAAGGAGTCCACAGAACTAGTTACAAATAGAGGATTGTGGCGGCGATTAGTCTGAGCGCTGAAAGGCACAACAGTCTAATGAAAATGTATGTCTGTATTTTTCACACTGAGCGTTTTTCCTTTCTCCTGGAAAATTTTACTTTTGGATTTGATACCTTTTGGTATCAAACTTCTTATCTGGGCAATTTATAAATTTCAATTTACAAATTGAACATCTTCCCGGAATACTCTTCGGTAGTGTCTTGATCAAGTTGTTCCAATGAGTTCCGTGATGTCGCAGAGACGATGTTCCGTAAGCTATGCAAGGTCCTCAATTGTTGATAATTTTTTTCCTTTCTTCTGCTGCTTCGTTCAGGGTTTTCAAAAAACCTTTCGAGTGCGAACTGGAGACTGTGGGGTGATTCTGTAAACGCTGCATGTGTACTGTATAATAGACTCTAAACTGTAAATATAGTGGATGATGTCGATCCTACGGAAGCTTTAAGTAAAAATCAAGTCGTCGCTGCGCGAGCAATACCGCTTATGTCCCAATGCTCTTTCTATCCATTATTTTCTTTAAGAATTGTCACACCCCCCAGCCACATATGGATATGCAGGAAAATAATGGTTAAGGAAAAAATTGTCAGATACGCGGTATTGCTCGCGCAGCGACAAATTGTTTCCTTAAGCGGCAAATAGAATAAGGAATTCCAGTGAAGCATTTATACGTAGTACAGTCATTACATTCTGAGACTGACCGCACGATGGTACCATGCCCGTTAGTTTCTCGTCCCTGCAAGAGATAGTTGAGTGCATGCACTGGAAGCAGACGTGATTTAAATGCGCCAGTCGGACCTTGACATGCCACAGTTTGAGCAACGGGCAAACATCAAGTTCTGCTAGAAATTAGGCAAAACCGCTGCCGAAACGTTTGAATGATACAGCAGGTATTGAGTCGCAGAGTTGTATTTGGGTGGCACCGACGTTTTATGCAAGGACGGCACAGTTTGGAAGATGATGTGCGTACTGGTCGGCCACAAACAGTTCGAACGGAACGCAAGATCCAAGAAATTGCAAAGTCGGTGCGTGCTAACCGCTCCCAATCGGTAGACGATCTTGCAGCAGCAATAGGGGTCAGCCATGGTACTTGCCACAAAATTCTGACGGATGACCTCAACATATCTTGTGTTACCCAGCACAGTGTGCCATGAATCCTGTCGCAAGACCAACGTGATGATCGCATGACGATTTGTGGTGACCTCATCAGTAATGCTAACGGTGATCCGACATTTCTCAACCGGATAATAACTGGAGACGAAACACGGTGTTTCTTTTACGATGCGCAACTGAAATGACAATCCGCCACCTGGAAAACGCCATCATCACCACAACAGAAAAAGAATACGACAAGACAGGTCAAAAGACAAGGTGATGCTGCAACTGTTTTTTAATCCAAATGGAATCGTTCACATGGAATTCCTCCCAGACGGTGCAACGGTAAACAAAATCCGCTACAAGGAGATCCTTGGCCGTTTACGCGATGCAATTCGCCGTAAGCGACCTAGGCTTTGGCGTACAAAGAATTGGCTGTTGCTACACGACAACGCCCCTGCACATCGCTCTGCCCTGTCCAAGAGGAACTTGCAAAGCAACAGGTGACAGTTTTGCCACACCCTCCGTACTCACCTGATCTCGCACCTCGCCTGAAAGCACTCCTACGTGGGCGCAGATTTCAGTCGTCCGAAGAGGTCATGACGGCCACAAGAGAAGCCATACGGGACCTTCCTGCTAACTGCTACCAGCAGCTATACCAACGTTGGCAAACGTGCATAACGGCCAACGGCGAGTATTTTGAGGGTGGATGTAGTTCTTTGTAGGTGTAAGCCGTGTAATGCGGCATCGTGTGGAACATACAGAGTCGTGTGGGTGCCTATCCTCCAGGCTTCAAGTCTCAGAACTTACTCTAATGACTGTACTACGTATTTTAATTCAACTGCAGGGAGTACTTTCTGGCAAGAGCGCTTTGTTCAACGAAGACAGTATTGATCCATTTAGCATTTAGCAAATAAGATGAAAACTCATTACTAGTACTACTTCCAATGCAATGCTCAAAATTGTGAGTTTAATGAAAGTTCTATTGTGTTTGATAAGCTAAGAGTAAACGAATTTGATGAAATGGCGTATGGCTTTTAGTGCCGGGAGTGTCCGAGGAAATGTTGGGCTCGCTACGTGCAGGTCTTTTGATTTGACACCCGAAGGTGACCTGCGCGTCGTGATGAGGAGGAAATGATGCTGAAGACGACACATATACCCAGACCGCGTGCCTGCGGAATTAACCAATCATGGTTAAAATTCCCGACCCTGTTGGGAAACCGAACCCATGACCCGTGTGACTAAAGGCCAGCACGCTAACCATTTAGCCATGGAGCCGGACAAATGAATTGTGTCATATATGGATAGGTTCATTAAATAGCTGTTTAGTCCGGTTCCATTATCAACAAATAATTTATTTTTAGATTTTCTTTCAAACTTTGCTTTAGGGCAATGAATGCCACTGGCTATATTGTCACAAATATATCTTTTGGCTGGGGTTCATCCGAAAATTTGTGTAACGTGACGCGACAAAATCTGTGACGGAAGTGTAACCATAGCAACCGTTCAGGCTGTGATGTAAGGTGTGGATGGTAGGTCAGGCAATGTTACCTAGCAACCATGCAGACTATGTCTTATGGCTGTTTATCTTCTGAAATTATCAGCTGTTGATGGATGGCCGTGACCCATATTTATGATCGTTTGATTTTTGCAAAGGGAAAAGTGGTTTCTTTTTCCTCTGTCCATATCTCATCCTTCACTTTTGTCCTGGCATAATCTGCATGTGTATCAGGGTATTCTCTCTCGATTCCATACTTTCTTGCTGTCACACTGGCTCTGCAGAGGAAACTGTGTCCGTGGCACAAAGGGAGCACAGCCTCTGCCTGTCCTCTCCTCTGCTGCGCTCCATGCTTTCCCAGCTGCCCTGCGCTGTCTTCAATACGCGGCCGGTGTGGGGTTGTCGTCACGCTCACCACGTAACCCTGCAGACTCGTTACGCTTCCTTCTTCTTGCCCCATTGCTGTGACAGCACTCTAAGTTCTAATGATAGCAGCCACTTCACACGGGATACATATTTTCACTTCATCAATCATGTCAAGTAATTGGGAATGATAATAAAGACAAGATTGGTGAGTCTCTTCGTCACTGATGACAGGGCGATGTAAACAAGCAAGAGTTCAGCTTGTAATTCCCGCTGTAAACAGCTACGTTGACGTGTTTTATATTGATGCTTTAAGCGCAGTGGCAGACTGCTTATTTACAGAGTTAGCGTTTGGAGATCACTTTATTATTAGGAACACAACGCGTAGAACTCGTTTTAATAATGTAGATTTACATTACAAATCTATCTCCATAAACTTTGTTTTTAGGTTTAAATGACTTTTACAGTGCCGAGCTGAGTGGCACGACTATGGAGCCAAGCTCTGCATTCAGGAGACGCGTGGGTTCCAACCCCTCTGTCGGCTGTCATGAGAATAGTTTCCTGTAGTTTCCCATTTTCGCTTCCAGGAAAATGACGGAAGAGTTCCTATGCCACAGCCGGATCCTTCCACGTCCTGATCCAATTTCATTCACCGTCATTAATTTCATGTACATTAGCTTCTCACTGAGGGTTATTTATTTATTTATTTATTTACAAGTGGCGAAGTTAAGGCTCTTGGCCTTCTCTTAGGCTAGGCGCACACTTGCGATTTATAATCGCATGAATGTTTAGCCGCAAAAATGAAACACATTGCTACAAATACGAATACACATACATGCGACCTTATAATCGCAGCGGTTAGATAGATGGAACCGGAGCTATTTCTTTGGCGACGCGACTGTCGCGCTCTCGGAATGAGTCGCATAGAAAGGAATGAATCTGCGCGCACAAGCGACTATTCAGTCGCAGTTCAAGCAATTGCCTTCATTATCTGACTGCATGAATTTTAGAATAGCGCCAGAAATATCTGACAACGAATCAAACGGTGACGATGTCCTTATAAATAGTGTGCCTGATACCGACAGATTGATACTGGAGATTGGAAAACACAAGTTCTTTAAAATAAAGAACTCAAAGAATGTAGTGATCCTAACCTAAAAGAAAAACTTCTGGGAGAAATCTGTTTCCGTGTCTGTCGAAATTGGAATAAATCTTCCGGGGTAGAGAAGAAAAATAAAGGTGTGTTCGATATCCTATCGGTGTACAGTTTAATTATTTTACATTTAATACGGTGGTGGCGGTTGTGTAATGCTAGATTATTGTAGTGTTTCAAAGACGATGGGCGTAATGACCTTTCGGGCAAATGATATTAGGATCATGTTCTTTTATTTCTTATAAGTACCGGTTCGCACATATGCTTTTCGCACACAATGAAATAAAACCAATAAACAGAACAGTATGATGAGTTAATTATTAGCATATCAAACATTAAAACCAATAAACGGATCCAACAAAAATAATTTTGATCTTGGGGCACTCCAAGTAGGCTAATTAGTACGAGTGCAACGCTGAGAAATTAAGGAAATTAATTAAGTTACGTTCAACATAACATACTCAAATAATTGAAGTAAGAGATCATTAATCATGCTTTAATGTTGTTTGAAAATCATATTCTCCAGAAGAACGTTTCTAAATGTTCTGAAGGAGGCCATTGCCCCCACTGGAGCAAAATTCTAAGATGAAAAGTAAACAGTTATTTAATTAATTTCTGATTTAGCAAAATTTTAGGTAAGCAAAGTTCAACAAATTAGCACATCCATTGTGCAACTGCAAAAAATAAACGATTTATAAGTCGTAGTGCGCATATAAGAATAACACACTGCGACAGCGATTTTTCTGTCACAGCGACCAGAAATGGCGAGTGCGCGCCTAGCCTTACACTTAACCGTGTTCTATGTTAAAGGTTAATTGTCTATTTTTAACAAATTAATAAGGTTAAAATTATGACAATATTGATGATGATTGTAATGGAGGAGAGCAACTTCTACAATCTGATGTTGTGGAAAAAGTGGGTATGCGATAAAATGTTGACAACAATTTGTGTGTTCGCGTCAGGAAGGGCATCCGGCCGTAAATCAAGCCCAAATTAAGAAACGAGACTAACAGTGCATGTGTTTTATGAAGGCAAAAGTTCCCGGTAACTTCAACCAATGAAACGAAAAGAAATTAACTACGTAACATTTTCCAATAAATATTAATTTGAATATTACCTAAAAAATATCACTATTTCAGTATTTTCAAGCAGAGAAAATTTAATTTTAATATTTTGTATGTATGTGTGCCAGTTAGACCCGTGTCTGATACGGGCTTGGGGATGAAGCGAGATTAAATTTCACGGCCGGATGCCCTTCCTGACACCATTCTCAGTCGAAGAGCTAATGAAGATGAAATGAATGAGGTTGGATAAGGAGGTGGGGGGAATCGGTCGTGGCCTATGGATAGGAACTGTCCCGGCATTTGCCTGGAAGTGAAAATGGGAAAGCACAGAAAACCATTCTCAGGACAACCGACGGTGGGGTTCGAACCGGCTCATCTCCCGAATGCAGAGCTCAGCTCCTTGGTCGTAGCGCGACCACTCCACTCAGGAAAACCCAAAATGTATTTTAAAAACAAAAATCAATTACAAAATTCAGAAGGGAAGGGGATAATTAGAGACACCTGCTTTTCGCAAAGTGCAAAATCACGAAATTTTTGCGAAATTTTACAAATTCGGCTCAAAACACGAAACCTTAAAATAATCGCGAAATAATCCACGAAATTATGGGAAATTACTGTTTGATCCACGAAGCATAATGTAAGGTGAAGTAGAAAATGATGAATGCTCTCGTCTAATAAAGCAAATTCCCATCGTACGGGAACTTTCAACCAGTGTTTAGGGATCTAGTTGGCAGTTAATGTAGAGCAAATAAAGATACTGACGTGACTGCCATTCTTCTTTCCTTGAAATCAGAACGTGGGCATTTTGTGGAAGCTACAGTGAAGGCTTTATGGATCCCGGTCAGCGATGTTGATAGTAAGCGGTCATTTTCAACGTATTGTAATGTAATATCTGATAGGAGAACAGCTCTGACTCCCAGTAATATGGAACTCATGTTATCTATGTCTTTTTCAGACTAATGTGTGAATTATGTACATAGGATAGGCTCCACTTGTTAAAGTGGCAAGATAATTTTTTTTCCAAGTATCCTTACTTTGATATAAATGTATATGGTTTTTCAGCAGAAGAATGACTCTCGTGTTCCTTGTAGATATACACTGTAAATATGAAATATTTTTTACTGCAAATATGCTAACAACTACCTTTTGGTTTGCCTTTTTTTGCTGTAATAAAGTGGAAATAAGAATTTAGTGAAATAATTGACAAAATAAAATAAAAATAGCGAAAAATATATCGGGAAGACATATTTTCAAAGACGAAATATATTTTGGTGGCATTTTCTTCACCTGCGGTCTTTCTTTGATAGATAGAGGATTTTTCTTCTGTCTCTTGGCGCAGGCAAGAGCAAACAGTAGCTTCCACTTAACTCTCAGTCTTATTTATACTAGGGACAGCATGAGATATGGGTGGTGCTACTGAGCACAACTAGTGCGTCTGGGTGCTGTAATAGCAGTTTTTGTTCCAGTGAGAAAAGTAATGATTAACTACGTCTCTCATCATGCCTTCGCACTTCTCTTTATAGTGCCGGTATATTTGGTTTCTTTATAACCAAATACGCACGAATTTAAGTGGGACATAACGCCTACCTTCTTATGATCTTTTGTCACACAGAAGAAGTCCATTTATATGCCGTATAGATTTGCGATTATCTTGTTATATTATCTGAGTGTGCAGGAGATCTGGAGAAATTGCTGAATGGTGTGGACACAGCCTTGGAGAAGGAGGGCAAGATGAAAATAAACAAGTCCAAAGCAAAAGTAATGGTGTGCACTCGAACGAAGTTAGGAAGTATGGAAGTGAAACATGGACAGTAACTAACTTATAAAGAAAAAGAATTGAAGCTTTTGAAATGTGGTGTTACACAAGAATGCTGAAGGTGAGATGGGTGGATCGAACCACGAATGAAGTGATATTGAATCGAACTGGTGAGAGAAGAACGATTTGGCGAAATTTGACCAGAATAAGAGAGAGAATGGTAGGACACATCTTAAGACAGCCAGGACTTATTTACAGTAGTTAGTTGTTGAGGGAAGTGTAGACGGTAAAAACGGCAGAGGTAGACCAAGTTATGAATATGACAAACAGATTGGAATACCGTATATGTAGGCTGCAGTAAATAAGATGGCGTAAAGCTCTTAGTTTCGGGAATATTCGAGGACATGGTCGGCTCGCCAGGTGCAGGTCTTTTGATTTAACGCCCGTACTGAGCATGAAATGATGATGAAGACGAGACGTGCACCCAGCCCCTGTGTCAGCGGAATTACACAAGGATCGTAAAAATTCCCTACCCTGCCGGGAATCGAACCCGGGAACCCTGTGACCAAAGGGCAGCCATGGAGCCGGACTATAATATGTGTAGTAGTTACGTAGAAATGAAATGTTTGGTACAGAATAGGGTGGCTTGGAGGGCTACATCAAACCAGTCTATTTACTGTTGACCGAAACAACAAACACACATATTAAACTAGATTTTTCATTAATCGTTTAGACACGTTAGTGTTCTGAAACTTGCGCCTATGCATGAAAATGATTCACCACATTCTGTACATTAAGTAAAAATAGGATTGCTACATTAGTGGTCATACTGGGAAAAATGCCTACTGAATACAGACCAACAATATCTTCTGAACTTCTTATCGTGGGTTTAGTAGCAAAACATCGTAAGTCAGTTTCGAATTCTTGATCTTTTCACACTGTTCTATGTAATGTGTTTCGCTCTATTCTCTGGTGATGTTCATTAAGTCGTACGAGCTCATTTTGATTACTGAATCTTCTAATTTTTATTATCTTGCTAAGTCTGAAAAGAGGAATTTAATCAGATAAATTACACTAATAGAATTTCAGTTACACTACTCTGTTGTCCGTTCTCTAACAAATTTATTGCATAACTTTAGAGATAAAAATTTCCAATATTCCGAGAAAAGGTAACTTATTGGCAATGAGAGCCTTTATACCTATTTTCTCAGAAGTGAGACTTTTGGCTTGATATGTTTTACTTGTAAACTCACCATCATAGGTAAATACATTATATCACAGTATTCCGTATTGAATGCAAAACAAAAGCTAAAAGGTTTTCACCTATTCAATACTCATTTATTGTAACCTAAAAAGTTACATATATTTTAAACTAGTTTCGGTCTTCCTATAGACCAAAAGTTAAGGCAAGACATGAATTATAATAGGTATAATTTATGAAATAAGAGTGTGTTGTTGACATTCGGTGGTAAGACAAGTATATAGTCGAATGATGATGTTTTCTTCTAATTTCAAGAATTCACTTCTTAAAAGACTAGGTTAAACACTTAAAACATTAACACTTGGAGAATCTTCTTGAATTCGGTTCAGTTAAATAGGTGTGAACATTAACCTTCTCCTTGAGTAGGTTTTGTTGATATGTACAATCGTCAAGGAAGTTTGTTCCGTGATGCGTGGGGATTATAATTTTGTGATTTTTTAAACTGGTGTGGTGTAAGGAATATCTATTGGGAAGTTCAACCCGTAGTCTTACGTCTGAAATGGGAGTCGATGGATTGCTTGCTGATATGTTTGGAGTGCACAAACTAGCAGAAAGGCATGTTACACTAAACAACGATGCTGTTTCTGACCCTGTTGACCCTATTACTCAATTTGTGTGTGTATTTTTTTACTCATTTTATCTCTACGGTTAATTTTTCTAATGATAAACCGAACTGTATTCACTCGTGAGTTTTATTGTGTTATGTAGATTAGCCTCTTGCCCCTTCAATTCCTTAAGAGGCCCATTCCCAGCTCACGGCCTGTCATCCACCCATTCCTAGTCACGATCATTGGACTCAACGCACATCCCGTTGTTACTCTTATGTATTTCTTGCGATATGCTATCATCCTCATGAACATTATTCTGTTCACACTTATTTCAACTGAACTAATTTCAAGAAGATTCTCCGAGTGTTAATACTGTAAGTGTTTAAGAAGTGCATTATTCAAATTAGGAGAAAACATTATCATTCAACTCTATACTTGTCTTACATTGTATGTCAACAACACACTCTTATTTTATAAATTTTATCTATTATAATTTATGTCTTGCCTTAACTTTATGATTCTGACTGATGATGGTCTCTAGCAAGACCGAAACTAGTTTCAAATATATGTAATATTTTTAGGTTACAATAATTAATGAGTATTTAATAAGCGGAACACTTTCAGCTCTGGTTTTACATTATTCTTCATTAAATTCATGATATTATGTACATTTATACTTCAAATTGCACTTTTTTAAAGGAGGAACATGCTGTTTATAAGAACAAGCGTGTGAAAAAATGGCGTATGTTCCTTGCCCCTCCCATCCTTAAATCTGTTCTGGATCCGCCACCGTAACATTGTCACGTTTGAGGATGGAACCAGCCTCCTGGTTGAATATTTAACGAACGACTTCTGGTAAAGGCATGTCTTCTCGTTGTGTTGCCAGTCCTCATTGCAGCAAATTATACCAAGGTGAAGACGTTGTGAGTGTCACGGCGACAACAATGAGTACTGTGTGAGGCAGCGCGCTATCTCGGAGATAAGCACAAGTCTCTCATCTCACCGACCATCCATCTCGCGCCCATGACACCTCTGTGGAGCACCTCACCGACAACACTACACACTGAATTGTAGTAATCAAATAGACATCCAGAACTTGTTCTACCGCCGGCAATACTGTAGACTGAATAGTAGTCATCAGATAGAGCTTGTCAACTGCATCACGCCGAAAAGACTGTAAATTGAATTGTAATGAACAAAATGACAGAAGTTGTCTACAGCAGTACAAACTGCATAGTAGTGATCATATACAGCGTGTAGGCTATCATAACTATACCGACAAAAAAAATATCAGAGATGCTCTTCGTATCATGGTGCAATCGGATTGGCGGAGAAATGTTTTCTTTGCGAGGAAATTAGGATACTTTGTTAGTTTCGGGTGCGCGATTCAAATGGACGAACTCGCCGTGTAGGGAAAAAGCCATTGCCGTGCTTCAGGGAAGAACAGAGGAGGGAGGAGAAATAGGGTGTGTGATGGCGACAGAGATAATGCACAAGTTTCCTCGTTCGACTCGCAGAGGACTGTCCTTGTCTCTTACAGGCAATATCCACAGATCGTTTATTAAACAGCCGTAACTGCACACACACACACACACACACACACACACACACACACACACACACACACACACTGTAATTAAGACAGACTTCTCAGTCAAGGAATGAACCAGATCGTTTCTTCTCTCGTCAATTGATCGCCACAACGTTCTTCATTATTTAACACGCTCGAATATGCAATGCTGCCGCCCCACGATTGTGTATTCCTTCAGTCATAACATCATAAATGTAATGCAAAACGCCCAGTGGTTTGAGTACAGTAGATGTTCATTATGCCCCCTCCTACTTCGATGAACAATTCACAACGGTGTAGGATTGACCTTTGGATTCTGTTCAGGATGTGTGGTGTGTCGCGCATTACCTCTGTCTCCCACTTCCCACTTCCCCTCCCTTCCCTTCCCTCCTCTGACTCACAGCAACAGGCAGCGGCATGACATATACGTAGACGTCAATTCGAATCGCGCGTCCGGAACTAACAAAGTATCCTAATTCCTCGCAAAGAAAACATTTCTCCGCCAATCCGATTGCAGCATCGTTCTTACAGTAACATGACACGAAGAGCATTCCTCAATTTTTTGTAGGTAGAGTTATGATACACCCTCTAGACATGCTTTGTCTACACCACCTCGCCGACAAGACTTCAAACTGAATGTAATTATCAGGTAGACATAATTTGTCTACTTCACCCCCCTCGACAACAGTACAACTTGGATTATAGTCAGCAAATAGGCAGGACGTGTGTGCAACACCTCATAGACAAGACTACAAACTGATCTGTTATCATCAGATGGACAGAACTTGTTTGCAACACCTCACCGACAAGAATAAAAATTGAATTGTTGTCATCAGATGGACCAAACTTGTGTGCAACACCTCGCCGATGAGACTACAAACTAAATTGTCGTCAGATATAGAGAATTTGTCTACTTCATCTCCTGGATAAGACTACAAATTGAACAGTAGCCATAAAACATAGAGAAACTGCCTACTCTACCACGCCGTGCAGTGCTTTGAAGTTATGAGAAATGAGGGGGAAAATAGAGGTGTTCGTTTCACCAGCGTATTAAGTTTACGATTTCACACTGTTCGTGGCCCTTCCCTTTCTTTGGCCGATACCTTCATTCTTCGAAGTGTCGGACCTCTTCCGTTTTCCTTTTGATTAGTATTAAGAGAGGGTGATTGTCCAGTCGTACTTCCTTTTAAAACAGTAATGACCACCACCACCACCACCACCACTACCACGAATCATTTCGGAAAAGGCTAGGAAAGCAACAGATAGGGAATCTGCCACCTGGGCGACTGCCCTAAATGCAGATCACTATTGATTGATTGATTGATATTGATTGATTGACCACCACCACCACCAGAATCCTCCCGAGGTGATTCCCCTGTGGCTGGGGCATTAGAATAACATCCACGGTATCCGCTGCCTGTCGTAAGAGGCGGCTAAAAGGGGCCCCCCTAGGGGCTCTGAATTTACGAACGCTAGTTAGCGACCTCGGCGCTCTTAGCTGTGTCCTGGCATTGCTTCCATTTACTTGTGCCAAGCTTCTCACTTTTATCTATCCTATCCGACCTCCCTTGGTCAACTCTTGTTCTTTTCCGACCCCAACGATATTAGAGCATTCGAGGCCTAGGGAGTCTCATTTTCACGGCCTTCGTGACCCTTGTCTTTCTTTGACCGGTACCTTCAGTTTTCTAAGTGTCGGATTCCTTCCATTTTCCTTCTTAGTTGCGTTAATAGATTATAGTTGTCCAGTCGTACTTCCTCTTAAAACAGTAATCACCACCACCGCCAGAATGCTTTCAAAGTGAGTGGAATGCAAACAGATCATGTGATGTTTCGTTCTTTTTCCAGGTGGGAGAGTGTTGGCCGTGGAGCCCGTGGGCAGTGCGGCCGTGAAGACTGAGGCGGGCGTGGACTCGGCGGACGGCGGGGGTGGTGGGGACGACTCCAAGAACGAGAAGAAGAACAAGCGACAACGCCGCCAGCGGACGCACTTCACGAGCCAGCAGCTGCAGGAACTGGAGGCGACATTCGCGCGGAACCGCTACCCCGACATGAGCACCAGGGAGGAGATCGCCATGTGGACCAACCTGACGGAGGCTCGAGTGCGCGTAAGTACTTGTCATGTCCTTGTTGCACTGAGCGGCCACCTCGTGGTCCTACTTCGACTGCTAGATCAAAGACAAATGAGAAGCTAATTTCCAAAAGGTACCAAATCAAAAAATTCAAAATTGAGATTATGATGGAAAAGATACGTTGGTAGGAGTATCCATAATGTGAAAGAGAAAGAAACAATCAAAGTGGCTCAAATCCATGTCAAACCGGGCGTTGAAAATGACGTTTGATGCCCAGAAATACCGGATCCCACGGAGTGAATTGGCTGAAACATAACGTATCATGCAGCCAATGAGCAGCCATTTCCAGGGCACGTAATGCCAAAAAGTATCATGTCCATTCTTTTCCTTGAATATTTCTTAAACTACAAAAGTTTTAACAGAAATAATTTGTAACTTATAACAGTGCACACAAAAAAATTTGCTAAAATGAATTTTCGATTAAGAAGTTTACACTATGAGCGGTTTTTATCTGTGAGAATGGATTATTCAAGCACATATAAATTTCATGTAGAAACAGTCGCAAATACAGAAGATATTAGGTAGGGGGGGGGGGTTAAGAAGCATACGTATCACAATTCAGTTCGTTTTCACAAAATTGCCCGCTGTAAGTAAGCTCATTTTTGTTTCAGATAAGCAATTTAAGGAATACTTTTACGTAATATGCAGTTCAGGAAGTGAACCATTTTAAAACTTACTTTACGCGTACCGGTTTGTCAGCTGCGAGCGTCGCTGCTATTACTACTGCTACTAAAATGTGTTCATTCCTCCCCTGAAGGGGGAGGCGGGCCTCTTAGACGGTGACGCTGTCTCCCAGGCCGGGAGATTTGTTACGGTGAAGGAGATGCGCGGAGGTGAGGGGCTTGGCAGCCGTGGCCTATACTCGGAACTCTCCCGGCATTCGTCTTAGTGCAGGAGAACGGAAAACCACGGACAGCTGACGGTTGGGGCCAGCCGTGTCGTCCAGCCCTGTCCAGTCTCCCGAATGCAGAGGCGTAGAGCCAAGGTAGAGCGTAGTCATCACTCCTCTGCTCGGTTGGCCGGTCAGAGTGCAGAGCTGTTGGACCACGGACCAGCCGTGGCCACTTGTGGGTCGAGACCCACTCTACATCCACCGACCCTGATGTTTGGAGCGAACTACTCAAGTTCATATCGATATTATGATGGATGTGAAGTTACACTAATCCGTTTTAATCGATCTTGTCTCATACTTGATCGTAGATATGTCTTCACTGTCCATAAAGTAGAGAATATTGTCAGTTGTAAGATAGCAAGTAGATGTATACTGCGTATTGGATAATGCAGGCCTATATCGCCGCTGCGCGAGCAATACCGCGTATCTGGCAACGCTCTTCTTATCCATCATTTCCCTTAAGACTGGTCACGCCTCCCAGCCACATACTGATATACAGTGCTTCAGAACAATGTTCGTTGAGCACATTTTCCTATGAGCGCGTATCAAGGAAAATGAACCTTAAATACATCATACTCTAGGAGTGGGTAAATATGTCATGCAAACATACGTTCGTACAATACGATACAGTAAGGTTCATTTTTAATTACACACGCGTATAGGAAAATGTACTCAAGGAAAATTGTTCTGAAGCACTGTCGCTCCTATGCCAAAACCACGAATGTTACAATGCTCTTCTTATCCATTATTTCCCTTAAGACTGGTCACGCCTCCCAGCCAGATACTGATATACAGTGCTTCAGAACAATTTTCCTTGAGTACATTTTCCTATGCGCGTGTGTAATTAAAAATGAACCTTACTGTATCGTATTGTACGAATGTATGTTTGCATGACATATTTACCCACTCCTAGAGTATGATGTATTTAAGGTTCATTTTCCTTGATACACGCTCATAGGAAAATATGCTCAACGAACATTGTTCTGATGGACTGCATATCAGTATGTGGCTGGGAGGCGTGACCAGTCTTAAGGGAAATAATGGATAAGGTCGCACAAGGGAGGTCTTCAGAAATCCACTCTCCAAGATACATCACAGTTTTGGCTCTCTTGATATGCTTAAATTCATGCCTGAATTTAAAGCAGAAATCTAACTTCTTGAAGCAGAGCATTTCGAGGACGTTGGGACAGGAAACTCCTGATAAACGTGTGACAGTAGTGAAATTTTTTGGCTGCCACTACAGTGAATCATTAGTTTGGACGACGGACGTCTTCCTCATGAATTCCGAGCCGAATAGATGTCATTGCTTTGTGGCAGCAGTTGCTGGCCACACAGCCTAGAAAAACTAGCACAGTTTATGAAAGACAGACATAAACTCGACTGAAATGTCACAAAAGAAAATTGAGAAATCAAGTCTAACGAATTTATTTGCACCGTTTCCTCCTCGAGCTACAAGCTGTCCTCATAATTATGCTTCCTTATGTTTTTGTCGTTATTTCTTGAATTTGTGAAGAAAAAACTTTGGAACTTAAACGTGAAGGTCTCTTAAAATACTGAGGTATTATCATCGAGTAGAGAGAGTTTATAACTAGAGAACCTAGACGCGTTGTAATGCAAGGGGCCTTACAACCTAGAGATTTATAGTATAGGTTTCAAACTGAATTTATCCGGAATTTATCAGGTGGGACTGAGAGTGGACTAAATGAGAAATGATCAAATTTAATGATCGAGTGATTTGGCCGCGTAGTTCAAGTTGTTTATCTGAGATCTTTGCAGTCGGTAGATGATCGGTTCGTATCCCATCGACGCGTCGGTACCCTGGATGTAGTTTTCGGTGGTTTGCCATTTTTACACCAGGCATATGCTGGTGATGTGTTCTAATTAAGGCCACGGCTGCTAATTTCCTAATTCTATCCCTTCCCCATCCCTGTGTGGCCAAAAGCCTTTGATATGTAAGTATAAAAAATAAAAAACATATAACGAAATTAGACAAATGTATCAAAGGAAGTGTGATGCGGTAAAAGGACTTGTGATACATCGTCAGATTCAAAAGTACGGATAGGCCTACTCAAGTTTAAACACCGATAAAATAAGAACGACTGGACCAGTCTCAAACCTAACACATCTGAAGTCTTTCTGCATTTGAAGGGTATACAACTTTTTTCTTTACATTTTCATTCTTCGAACGAAAAGAGAGCCTATTTTCCGCCCTCTACGGGTAACTAGCGACTTAACACTCTTTAAAATAAAAAATATGTCATCCGATAATAATAAACTCTTAAGTGGTCTTAGGAAAAGTTATAAAAATTACAGACTGTTTTCGTCATTACTTGAAATAATGTTGTCAATTTAATATGGAATGTGTTTCTCAGCAGTCAGACGAAGTTGTGCTTAACACTGTAATTACGTTTTTGCTATCAGTGTTCACAGAAAACGTATAATAGTGCCTCCACTTAGTGTATTCAGCCTAATTATTATTATTATTATTATTATTATTATTATTATTATTATTATTATTATTATTACAATGCGAGTCTTAGTCGAGTTGCCAGTTATTCTCTATGCCGTGTCTGGGAAAGTGAATGCTGCAATAGCTGCTGATCCATACAGCTCACCCAATGATTTCATGGTCTCAGGTAGTCTGCGATAAGCTTCCGTATAGCGGACAGTGTGCCAGTTCTTGTACAGTAGTAATTGATCTGTTAATTGAGTTTGATAGCTTCCGAATGAAGAGTTTTAAATGCAATACGCGCGGAAATATTGAGGACTAATGCTGTTGAATTACAGAGAGGGAACCGGAATATCATCTACAAACTGAGAAAGAGCGTTTCCAACACTTACTGTAATGGGGCAAGTTTTATTGTTTTTCTGTCTGTTTTTTCATTCTGATTATCCATTCGAGGAAGTCAATCAGTTTTCTATAGACATACGGGTGCGGTGTGACCATGACCGCACTTTCCTTTCTCGAAACGCAGCATCCCGTAGGGGACACGTGCACGCAATCCTTCAAAGCGAAGATTTTGTTTTTGCTGAAACTGATAGCTTATTATGTTGGGAATCTAAGACCCAAAAGGATTTAATTGAATTCAGTATCTAAGTGCACAAAATTCCTAACACATGCGCGTCAGGTGCCATGCCCCCTTTTAATCTTCGCTGAACTCTTTACGTCTGTTTTGTCAGGCAGTTGACGGTATCACACCTAGGAGTATTGAAGAAGGGTGTGGAGTATCATTTCCGGTAGGTCATGCATGGCGTTCACCGCGGAAAGTTAGTTTTTATTTGAGAGATACAGTCAGTGGTTTCGTGTTGTGAATTTCAATCGTCGTTTCCTAGACTTCCTTTCTTTTATGACAAAGGTACCTTTTTCTCTAGAACTTCTAAAGATATTAATCTGAAACTTGGTACACAGGCAGACTAAACACTTTCCTGTAAGGAAATTACCACATGTATCATTTTATGGACCTGAGAGTTTAATATGTAGGCCTAGTCTATGTATATTTTGTGAAGTTTTCAAAATGAAAAGTTCATATGATTTTAAGAAATTAAAAATAGGCACGAAATTAAAAATGCCTGCTGGCACAAAATCATCATGTTCTTAGAAAACCCTGCGACTTCCTAAACACTAGGCGATACGAACCTCCATCGCTAAGTCATTGAAAGACGCTGATTACACAGGCACGAAGAGGTCCATGGTTTGTCAGAGAACGGCAATACCCGTAGGATTGATAAGATAGCCTTCAACAAGATCAGTGGATATATTATTGATCCTACGGTTCGGTTTGAATCGCACGCTAATCAGCCCAGTGAAGTACACGAGGAAAAGAAGAGCATTTACTAGCCAACTATCCCGTTCTACCCCCGTGAATACGGACTCTATAACATTGAGGTGATAGACCTCATGATCGGTGCAAGAGGAAAAAATTCCTAAGTTCTTTTAGGAATTCCGCCCAAGATTAAGATTACCAAACTCGATGACGAAGAATGTGGTCCTAAAATCCTTGAAAGGTTCGTTATCAGTACTGAGCCATCGTCTATATACTGTAGTCATTAAAGGGGTTCGGAAGTTTATGAGCTAAAGAAGTACAAATTATGCAAGCAAATATGCCCTAAAAACTAGCAAAATACGACCTTAAAAAGGGTAAAATATGACTTAAGCACTTTAGGAATACGAAGAAAGTGTTAGAGTATTACTAACCTTCAACGTTCCGAAAAAAAAAAAAAAAAAAAATCTGGTGATTATTAGCGATAAAACAGCATGCACAATGATGCAAACTGACAGGCCTGCAATAAGTACGTCAAATCTTTATACATTTATCGATTTTCATAGTCCTGAGGCGCACAAACACAAAACCAGAGAATAAGCATGACTTTCGGTATCTGCTGGCGTACGTTCGTAGTACATTTCTTTCTTGGAATCACGTCTTCTAAACCTGTCTGCTTCGGGGAAAGAAGGAAAAATATATTCACTACAGTATTTTGAAATCTTGTGTTTGAAACTCAATGAAGATAACATGTACCTTTTTAAAAACGACGCCTCAATTTAAATAAAAATGCTCAAAATATAATTAATTAATGTTATTTGCTTTACGTCCCATTAACTACATGCACAGTTTTCGGAAACGCCGTGGGGCCGGGATTTAGTCCCGCAGGAGTTCGTTTACTTGCCAGTAAATTTACCGACACGAGGCTGACGTATTTGAGCACCTTCAAATACCACGGGACTGATCCAGGATTGAACCTGCCAAGTTGGGGTCAGAAGACCAGCGCCTCAACCGTCTGACCCACTCAGCCCGGCATTCAAAATATTAAAAAAATACTTATATCAGTAAAGTGAGCAAAATATGACCAAACCTATAAACATGGCTGAAATATGCATTTATATGCAATATAAACTTTCTGTAAATGGGGTTAGGGACCAATCATTCGCAGTTATGTTTCAGATTTCGGGTGAAATGAGCTCAGGAAAGAAATATGACTTTACCTTAACACCCGAAGCTTAGTTATTAATGTATTTAGTATAGTTGTTCCTCATGGGGAGAGAGTTTATTCTCTGAGTATACATATTTTAAAAACAAGGGACTTCTTTGACAGGATCTGAGTACGTTATGTGTAAACATTAATATCGTTGGTTTATTAAGAAAAACGTGTATCTCTCAAAGCTCTTTCTATCCATTATTATCCTTAATGTCGGGATCCATGGCTAAATGTTTAGCTTGCTGGCCTTTAGTCACAGGGATCCCGGGTTCGATTCCCGGCAGGGTCGGGAATTTTAACCTTAATTGGTTAATTTCGCTGGCACGAGGGCTGTGTGTAAGTGTCATCTTTATCATCATTTCATCCTCATCACGACGCGCAGGTCGCCTACGGGAGTCAAATCAAAAGACCTTCATCTGGTGAGCCGAACTTGTCCTCGGACACTCCCGGCAGCCATACGCCATTTCGTTTCATTATCCTTACGACTGGTCAGGCCTCCCAGCCAGATATGGATATGCAGTCCATCTGAACAATATTCATTGTGTTCATTTTCCCGTGCTAAGGTGTAAAGAAATATGAACCTTAATTACATTATACAGTAGGAGTGTGTAAATACGTCACGCAAACATATATTCCTACAGTGCGGTACGGTAAGGTTCATTTTCCTTTACACATCTGCATAGGAAAGTAAACACAACGAAAATTGTTCAGATGGACTGTATAGTCCTACTGAGATGCGTGACCAGTCTTCAGAAAAAATAATGAATAGAGGTAGGATTTTGACACACGAGGTTTTGTTTCTTCAACGACGATATTATTATTATTATTATTATTATTATTATTATTATTATTATTATTATTATTATTTCTCTTTTCGAATTTGGCCATCTATGGACCGTATAAGAACTTAAGGCTTCTTGGTCTTTCTTCTCTTCTCTCCCAGAGCCTCTTCATTGTTTCGTTTCTCATCTTTCTCTCCTGTTCGGAAATGATCCATTCGGGTCTCCTTTTTTAGTGGTTTCTCTTCAAATGATTTTAAACTGTCGCCTCTTCTTCTGAACTCTCTTCTATTGTGGATCATCTCTAGTGTACTTCCACTTTCTTCTGCATCTCTCTTGACCTCTTCTACACACCTGGAGGTGACCTTTATTCCCACGATGTATTTGAAGATAGTTTTGGTCAGCCGTTTGTCATCCATTCTTACCAGGTGTCCGTAGAATTTCATTCTTGGTTTCCGCATTGTGAACCTTCCAGTGTACTTGCAGAGTTCCTACTTTCTCCTTTTCTTCCAAGTCCCATCAGAAGTCTTCTGCAGTTCCTGAAATTTTCTCAGAATCTTCCTTTCTTTCTTCTTGAGTTCGTTCAGCTCCCCCATTAAAACAATTAAAATAAGGCACTCTGAAGTGTACAATCCTTCCGGTTTTATTCGTGACTTATAATGTCGGATTTTGGCCTTGTAGGATATTGCCCGTTTGTTGTACCTGTTCTGTGTTACCTTGCAGTCCAGATCTAATTTTCTGGCTCTTGCCTTGTTCGCCTCTTTATCCAGTGCTTTGGGTTGCATCCATTGTCCCAGTCATTTGAACTTCTCTGTCCTTTTAACATTCGAAAGTTTTACCTCCATATACGTATATTATTATTATTAGTATTATTAATTCGTGTTGTTTGCAGCCCGAATGTGCTTGGTATGTTGGAGATAAGCCAGAATAAGGTACTTAAGAGGGAGCGAAGGGGGCCAGTGACAAGTTGTCTTTAAAAATAAACACGACGAATAGCTGAGCTGCATTTTCAAAATAATAATTTCTAAACACGTATGAAGAAGTGCGCCATAAATAAGACGGTCTGTTTACAGACATACATCACGTTGATGGACGCGGTAATGCTGCGGGCTTTTGTCGTTATAAAATAGCCTGCAAATGGGATTATAATTGATTGGATTATATTTTATGATAAACAAATTGAAACATTTTAAGAATATTATGTCCAAAACATAATTATATCCCCATTTTAATGGAAATCACTCTAAATACGAATCCCATATTAATATTCAACTGTAATCTGCGCGTAATGAACATATAAACATGGCAAGATTGTTTCAGGAACAATTAGCATTAATAATAATAATAATAATAATAATAATAATAATAATAATAATAATAATAATAATAGGTTCTAATAATAATAATACTAATAATACTAATAATAATAATAATAATAATAATAATAATAATAATAATAAATAATAATAATAGGTACAGTAAACTTGCGTCGGAACCTGTTTCTCGCAACACCCACTGGCGCAACAGTTTCATGAACTGCTAGCCAGGTTAAGTGATGCTGGCCTCAGAATCACTTTCGCTCGGATTCCAAGCCACGTTCGGATTGCGGGAAATGAACTTCCGGATGAAGCCGCAAAGGAAGCGGTACTTTTACCTCCAAAACCCATTAATGTACCTGCTAAAGATATTTCGTCGTTGCCGGGACAAAACCTCCTATGTGATAATATTTTTGGAGATATACTGACCCGCAGCACATACATTATGAAGAGCGAGAATGCCTTGACAATATGCACACAATTGCACCTTAGATGACAGAACCTTACCGGCCAAAGTTCTAAGCTAAAATATTTCACATAGGTGGTTTTGTCCCGGCAGCGACGATTTGTTCTCAGCTGTGTCGAACCATCTTGACGTCCTGGGAATCGGAGTGGCTAGCTATCTGAACTCCCAACAAGCTGAGAGCAATTAAGAAGACAACTACTGTGTGGCGGTCCTCTTTCCGGCCTTCACAGAGAGACGCCGTAGTATTGCGTAGGTTGAGAATAGGTCACAGCCGATCTACGCACTCTTATCTACTAAAGAGGGAAGACCCCCCCCCCCCAGCGTGTTCTTGTGATGCCGTATCCATGATTTTCTTTAAGGCTGGTACGCCTCCAGGTATTTAGTCCATCAGAACAATAATTGTTGTGTTCATTTTCCTATGCGTACGTGTAAAGGAAAATTAACCTTATCGAACCGCGCTCTAGGAATGACTTATTTAAGCACTCCTACAGTATAAGGTACACAAGGTTGATTTTCCTTTACACGTTCGCATACGAAAATTGTTCTGATGGACTGTACTGTATATCTACATGTGTCTGGGAGGCGTGACCAGTCTTAAGGAAAATTAGGCTATGGATAGGAATAGCATTGTTTTACATGACCTTTTGCTCGAGCAGCGACGATTTGTTCTGATGAACTGTAAATCATATGTGGCTGGCAGACGTGACCATTCTTACGGAAAATAATGGATAGGAAGGGCATAATTCGATTCCCGGCAGGGTTGGGAATTTTAATCATGATTACAGTAGTTAATTTCGCTGGCGCGAGGACTGAGTCATTCCATCCTCATCACGACGCCCAGATCGCCTACGGGCGTCAAACTAAAAGACCTGCACCCGGAGAGCCGAACATGTCCTCGGACACTCCTGGAACTAAATGACATACGCCATTTCATAAAAATCTCCGGGCAAATATATCACACGGGTTCAGAGCACTTGAGTTCGGCTCCATGGCTAAAAGGTTCTGGCCTTTGGTCCAAGGGCCCCTGCGTATGATTCCCGGCCGGCTCGGGGATTTTAACCGTAATTGGTTATTCATCTGGCTCGGGGGCTGGGTGTTTGTATTCGTCTTAACACACATCTTAATTTACATATAGGCTAACACATCACACTACATGCAATAGTGAATACGTCCCTGCGCACAGGGTTGGCGTCACGAAAGGCATCCAGCTATACAAACGGCCACAATCCATATTAAATGCCGATCCCAGGTGACTGGGTAAAAGTCAGGAAGAAGAAGTCCCAATGGCTCAGAGTGCAACAGACATCCGGTGTCGCCCATGCGCTCTGTGTTGAACTGCTCTTACTGCCCAATCTGTCTATTATTTGCCAGTGGTTTTGGTGGTATTGGTTTTTGTATGTCTTCTTTATGGGAGCCATATTTTTGATGTAACAAACAAATTTTATGAAGTTTTTAAAAAATTCACACAAACGTGTTCTGAGACCTTTAATTTAAGCTCTCACTCATTTCTGCGTCCGGCTCCATGGCTAAATGGTTAGCGTGCTGGCTTTTAATCACAGGGGTCCCGAGTTCGATTCCGCAGGGTCGGGAATTTGAACCATAATTGCTTATTTGCCCTGGCACGGGGCTGGGTGTAAAAGACATGCACCTGGCGAGCCGACGTCCTCGGACACATCGCGGCACTAAAAGCCATACGCCATTTCATTTCACTCGTTTCTGTAAGTTTTCAACTTTACAACTCTAAGTATCGCACTAACGATTTCCGTGGTCTATCTATGTAATGACGTCATGTCTACAAAATATTAATTCTGAATAAATGTTTTGTTTTATAGAATTGCGACACTGTTGCTGTGTAGACCGCCCTATTTTTAGTTGGGAGTAGATGTATATGTATGAAGCTATACGTTTTTGAAATTAATATATTTTTTAATGTTATTGATTTTATAACTACGTTTGACGGTGTATGGAGACGCCAAGCTGCCAGAATATTGTCCCGTAAGCGTTCTTTTACGTTCCAGTAAATGTAGGACACTAGGCTGACGTATTTGAGCACCTTCAAGTACCACCACAGTGGGCCAGGATCGAACCTGCCAAGTCGAGTTCAGATGGCCAGACCCACAACCGTTGAGCCACTCAGACCCGCCGCTTGAAACAGGCGCGCCGACTTCGAGTAATTATTGGGGTGGAGCATGATTAACATGAACATAGGCATGTGAAATGAGGAACAACTAACTATATATATATATATATATACGTTTTTTGCTAGTTGCTTTACGTCGCACCGACACAGATAGGTCTTATGGCGACGATGGGACAAGGAAGGGCTAGGAGTTGGAAGAAAGCGGCCGTGGCCTTAATTAAGGTACAACCCCAGCATTTGCCTGGTGTGAAAATGGGAAACAACGGAAAACCATTTTCAGGGCTGCCGATAGTGGGGTTCGAACGTGCTATATCCCAAATACTGGATACTGGCTGCACTTAAGCGACTGCAGCTATCGAGCTCGGTAACTAACTATTAATGCAAATATTTCTATATAATAACAATATTCACAAACAAATAGAAAAAGTAACATAACAGTAATAGAGCTTGTTTCCCAAATACATTTTTGAACGAGTCGTATGTACGAAGTTCCATAATATTCACAAGTAAATAGAATAGAAAATTCATAAACAAATATTTTGTAGGAATGTTTTATGTACGAAGCCGTCCGACTCGTTGGTTGAACAGTCAGCATACTGGCCTTCGGTTCAGAGGGTCTCGGGTTCGATTCCCGGCAGGGTCGGGAATTTTAACCTTAATTGGTTAATTTCGCTGGCACGGGGGCTGGCTGTATGTGTTGTCTTCATCATCATTTCATCCTCATCACGACGCGCAGGTCGCCTACGGGCTGTATGTGTTGTCTTCATCATTATTTCATCCTCATCACGACGCGCAGGTCGCCTACGGGAGTCAAATAGAAAGACCTGCACCTGGCGAGCCGAACCCGTCCTGGGATATCCCGGCACTAAAAGCCATACGACATTTCACATTTCATGTACGAAGCCATCAAAAAATCACAAGTAAAAAAGTTAGTTTTTCATAAATACGTTTTCTTAATAAATGTCCTATTACTTTATATTGTTCATTTCATGATATGAAATGTGGAAAGCTCTACCACCCGAGGTACCGCCTGAACAGCCTGCATAGGGAAATGCAGTTCTCTGAAGGAATGCCTGCTTTCTAACCTCATTTCTTGATATAAAACCATCTACCACTTTCTCTAGATTTAACGCCGTTGCAGCCTCCGAAGACTACCATACTCCACGTTTGGGGGAGGGGGAGGCAGAAAACGCCTTGCTCCCCCCCCCCCTCTCAAAGTCGGCGCCACTAGTTTGTAATGAATGCCTCTAGAATCGATATGAGGGGCCTGTGGGTGCAGGCATCTTTTAAATGACGTCAGCACGTCAATACATTATGCAGAGTCATTCTCACAACAGTAAAATGTAGCAGTTCTTAATTTGTGTTCATACATCTTATTGATACATCTCACGACTAATATAATTTATGAGATGATTTGGTCACCACACTTTAGAGTTCATTAAACAGTAGCCTTTTAAAGCAATTTAACGCCCAAGGCCTCACTCACTGGTGTGTATACGTTTTCCAATGCCCCCTGCGATCGTAGGAGACTTGGCAACTGCCGCTCTTAGCGGCGGATTACCAAGGCCCCATCCATCATCGGAGCGGCAGCGTGAGCGATGATTAGATAACTAGCGAGATGCCGCCTAATTGCTACACACAGCCAGTTATCTTGTGCTCGGCGTATCCATCTTTCTAGGACAAGCTGAATTACCTCGTACAGTCAGAAATGTACAAAACTGTTGGATGTAATACAGGCGTATTATCCAGTACCACAGGCATTGTCGGCATTCGATCTTACTAATGTAGTACGAATATAGTCTTTATCTGCACATAACGTTTCTTTGTCGCAGTTTTGAGAGGATTCATAGTGTACACTTTGGGAAGGCGATATTTATCATGTTTGTCTGTCTGACATTCAATTAGAACTGAATAAACGGGAAAACTGTTAAACCATTTTTTCACAAAACCTGCCAATATTAAAGAAGATATATCAGGAGTTTCCCCGCATTTATTTTTATCTCATATCGTTCAGTAGAACATGTGTAATACTATTTTTAACCTGCAGAACACCACTCCTTAGGCAGAGAGAAACGATATAATATTGGTTTCTTGATAAGAATCGTCGTAGTGTTTGGTAGTGTCTTGCCTTCTACTCCCAGTATGGAGTACAAAGCCATCCGGAGTACGTTATTCTAGCACCACACATGTTGTGTTTGAGACATCAGTTTTAGCGCTATTATTTATTTATCGTATGATGTGCACAGATAGATTATATAAATAAGTATACAATATATACACAATATATACAAGCAGAAGCCTATAGTTCCAAATCAAGTCCATTGATCCATTTTAAGGCCTCCTCAGTTGCGTTATGAATGTCCTCCAAAGAACCTTGAAATGCTCTCTGTGGACACTCGACAATTACATGGTGAATGGTCTGTGACGTAGCTCCACAATCACACCCAGAAGACTTCTGTCAGCCCCATTTATAAAGAGTATAGCCGCATCTTCCTTGATTGACTCTTATCCTGTTTAGAGTCCTCCATTGACGTCTGGGTAGATGGAATCCGGGAGGTTGAACATGAGGTAGAGTCACAAGATGTTGATTGGCAACAGAAGACTGCTGCCAATGGTGTAACCAGGCGTTCGTGATGGAGAACCCAGATTCTTCCAGTGTAAGTGCAGTGCGCCAGGGTGGAGATCTAGACTTAAGTCGTGGAGGGGCAGGTTGAATAAAATCCTGGTGAACGGGGAGGTTGGAGTCCAGGCTGGTCTTCTTCCACAGTTTTAGAAGAGCTTCAGACCTTCTTAAGCAAGGCGGTGGAATATAGTTATATAGTCTATGTCTACTTAAAGGAAAATGAACCTTAAATATATTATACTGTAAGAATGCCTAAATATGGCATGCAAACGTACATTCCTACAGTGTGGTATGGTAAGGTTCATTTTCCTTTGCAAGGCGGCATAGGAAAATTAATGCAACGAAAACTGTTCGGATGGACTGCATGTCCATATGTGGCTGGGAGGTGTGACCAGTCTTAAGGAGAATATTTGATAGGAAGAGCACAATGGGATACGAGGTATTACTCTGGCAGCGACGATATACATTTTTTCTTTTACAAATTTTGTGAAATGAAAATAATACCTCTCAGGAAATAAATCACACTGGAAAAAGTATTTGATTTAAGCAACTTATCCTTCTGAATTTTTATAGAAATAGGTGTAGTTCTAAGTAATAACTCCTGAAAATATCAAGTGACTACCCAGACAAATTTCCAGTAAAGTGAACATGAAATTTGATTATTATTTTAACGTGGGTAGGCAGATGTTTCTCACCTTTACTTCGTACCCCTATGAGGGAGTGTTCTTGGAGTCTGCGGAGACCGGCTCAATGAGCCACTTGAAATGTTCGAGAAGATCCCTGTCTAAAAGCTTCTAGTTAGCATATCGGGTTACCACTTGTGTGGTGTCCTCAGGAGATGGTCTTTGTCAGTAATGTTCTCATTCTACTTCCCTCTGTCGATCTCAGGATCAAATCCACCAGAGGTAATCGGATTTTTGAAGAACGGGAACTGCATGTTGTTCGATATCCGAGAATAGAATATTATTGTTTACGTCTTTATCTCGGCCGTTTGGCTGTATTACTTATTCTAGATACCTGAATTTATTCAGGGGCGTACGCAGAAATTATTTTCCAGTGTGGGGGGGAATATTAAATATTAAAATTTGAGGACTGCTATGAAATAATGTTGGGTGCATATTGTAAAATTAGAAACGCTATATTAAAACTTTCAAAATTATAAAATTATTTAATTAAGACACATTTTGTATTCATGTTGATAATTACAATAGCAGATGTCTCCTGGCCTTTTTGGCCAGCTCATGGATTATATTTTCTACCTTCTAAATATTTCAGGGATGAGAAAGAGCGTTCTGGTATGGCAGTCTTATTAGTAAGACAGCAGACAGTTTCAGTACTCGATGTATTGTTGGGAAAATATCACTGTCGGAAAATGTTACGTGCAGAAATGAAATCCATTTCTTCAGGATGTTTGCTTTTAGAAGATAAACTTATATATATTTGTTTATAAATGGATGCATCAATAGACTGTTGGCAAATACGTAGTTCTAATTGAAACAAAACAATGAGCCACCTAAAATCTTCATATACGTGGTTACCAAAATCAATCACAAGTTCTAAACTTCGAAATTTCTGGGGTGGGAGAGATTTATCCCCCGCCACCTATGCGTAAGCCCCTGAATGTATTTACTCTGCTTATTTGTCCACATCTATTGTTTAGGAATTTTTGAGTACTTTTAATGTTCGTGACGAATGTTGTGTCTTTTCTAGAGAAATTTGTAACCCTGCCTTTTCCGCCGTGTCTTTCAAAAGGTTTATTTGTTCAGTTGTTGTTTCGTTGTTTTCTGAAAACATTGCTACGTCGTCCTTTATTATTATTTTTATTATTATTCTAGTATTATCATTATCATCATCATCATCCCATTGCGTGGCCCTGTGGCAATATGCCTACCATTATCTTAACGGGTGATACAACAAGATATTCCTATCTTAACTTTAATTAGTCTATGGAATAAAAGGGATGAGGTGTGATCACCGATGCTGGGACCCGTGACAGGTCCATGGAGCTGATACAGTAAGAAGAGAACAAGAGTGGATAAGGAACGGTGTCATGCCAGACTCAGTGTCAGTCACCAATTGACAGTTTCTGGGTCACAATGAATAGGGAGTTTGAAACTGTGGTGCCCTTCCTTGTGTGGCACACTTCATTACCGAACGATCGCCGATTCGGTGACTTCCCCTGATCCCGAACTGGTCAAGAATGTCTTCAGATGGAGGTGTTCTCACTAGATCGACCACACACATTTAATGGTTCATAAAAATCATCATAAAATCATCTTTCTGCTAACTACGATTCATGACAATGTGCAACGCCGGTGTTCATTCGTCCGTCATTCTTTCCTGAACAACCAACATACATCATTGATCGGCAAATTGATACAAATTCCCTAACAATTGTTTAACTAGTCTTTTCTTCAATCATTTCAGAGAATTTGGAAATTTAATGGAACAATCCCCTTGATAAATTATTCCAATCCCTAACTCCTCTTCCTATAAACGAACATTTCCCGCAGTTTGTCCTCTAGAATTCAAACTTTATCTTCAAATTATGATCATTGCAACCTTTGAAATCTCCACTCAACTTTATTCATCTACTAATGTCATCTCTCCGCGGACAGCTCGAAACATACCGCTTAGTTAAGCAGATCGTCTCCTTACTTCTAAGTCTTCACAGAAACATTTTTGTAACACTACACTTTTGTCGGAAATCACCCAGAATAGTCAGTCTGAAATAAATCCAGATTTTAGGGACATGACTGCAAATATAGGCTACAGTAAAAGAAATGTAATTGATAGTACAATCTTGTAATTTAGTATTTTGTTTTACAGTCTGGCTCCATGGCTAAATGGTAAACGTGCTGGCCTTTGGTCACAGAGTTCCTGAGTTCGATTTCCGGCAGGGTCGGTAATTTTAACCATCATTGGTTAATTCTGCTAGCGCCTGGGCTGGGTGTATGTGTCGTCTACATAATCATTTCATCATCATCACCACCACCACCAGCACCACGACAAGCAGGTCGCCTACGGGAGTCAAATCAAAAGACCTACACCTGGGGAGCCGAATATGTCCTCGGACACTCCCGGCACTAAAAGCTGTACGCCATTTCATTTCATTGTTTTCCGCAGTCAAAACTGCATATAAACCGCAATCAGTATTATTGACTAAGAAACATCAACCGCCACTACACCCAGTGCCCGTTTGTGCATTCATCTTGTGGTTCGTTCCAAACCACGTGGTGCTTGCTAGCTTTGTGGATTGATTATCCGGTGGCTGGTGGCTCGCGGTTTGCCCGAACATGCACTAGACGTTTCGTGCCATGCAAGTCAAGGTCTGTTGACCGTCTCATCGCTTTCAGCGCGATCTAGGAGCAAGAAGTGAATTGGGAGAGTGTAAGCACGGCCGACTGGATGCCTCGCTGCGCTACTTTAGCTAGAGCGACGCATCAAGTCGGCCGTGGTGTACGTCTTACCTGCTTTTAAAGTGACAATATTCATCTCAGAACTTTCCTACAACCCAGTAAAACTATGGTATCATCACGTGAAGAAGAAAACTACGAGGAAATCAGATATTTTCTTGTACGTTTATCTCTTTTTCTGTAAATAAAAAAGTTAAAAACATTTGAAAACATTTTCCTTCTGGATCTTAATTGTTGATAAAAAACTTGATCACTAGGTTTTCGGTCACTACGAAAATTATACGCTATAAAGCCCACTATCTAAACTCGGCCTGTGGGCTACATAGAATGTCTTCGCGGGGTGTATGTTGAGCACCCCGGGTGTAGCGGGAACGCCCGTAGGGCTGGTATCAGCAGGTTCAACTGTGAAGATGTTGTGTAACACGGGACGAAGTGTTCATCTCTTAGCATACAAAAAAAAAAAAAAAAAAAAAAAAATATAAATAAATAAATAAATAAATAAATAAATAGGCTATATCTTTTAGCATACTTTTCAAGGTGCACACAATCATAACTGGACATATTGATTGAATTTTATTTCGTCCTGCATCTTTTCTCCATAAAGGGTACGACATTCTCTGGGATCCACTTCCCATTTTCTTCTCTTGCTTCAAAATTAGAACTGTTTTTAAACTGTCTGCTGAAAACGGCTTGTGCCACCCTGCAGGATGGTGTGTCATGACTAATGTAAATGTGCGGGTAGGATCCATGTCTCGGGTATCGTCGCTGCGGGAGCAAAACCACGTATCTGGCAATGCTTTTCCTATCCATTATTTTTCTTAAGTCTGGTCACGCCTCCCAGCCACATATGGATATGCAGTCCATCAAAACAATTTTCGTTGTGTTCATTTTCGTATGCTAACTTGTAAAGGAAAATGAACCTTAAGTAAGTTATACTGCAGGAGTGCGTAAATAAGTCATGCAAACATACATTCCTAGAGTGCGGCACGCTAAGGTTCATTTTTCTTTTCTCCGAAGACCGTAAAAGTAGTTAGTGGGACGTAAAGCAAATAACATTTTTCTTTATACGTAAGAAAAGGAAAATGAACACAACGATGGACTAAATATCCATATGTAGATGGGAGGAGTGACCTGTCTTAAGGAAAATAATGGATAGGAAGAGCCTACAGTGGACTGTATTTAAGGTTCATTTTCCTTTACTGTTCGGCATAGGAAAACGAACACAACGAACATTGTCCTGATGGACTGCATATCGATGAGTGGCGGGAAGACTCGTCATGTCTTAAAGAAAATAATGGATACATTGTACTACTTCAATCTTCGGCTGGGCTGAGTGGTTCAGACGGTTGAGGCGCTGGTCTTCTGACTCCAGTTTGACAGGTTCGACCCTGGCGCAGTCAGGTGTCGATTGATTCGTGTCGGTTGATTTACTGACACGTAAGAGAACTGCGGGACTAAATTCCGGCACCTCAGAGTCTCCGAAAACCGCAAAAGTAGTTAGTGGGATGTAAAGCTAATAACCTGAAACTTCAGTCCTAACATGGTTTCTGTATTTTCCAAAAAAATTATTCAATATTACATACGCCCCTTTAAAAATTTCGATTTAATAATTGTTTCCTTCTGAAAACTTAATTTTTATCAAAAGTGAAATTTTGGGAGAATGGACTAAAGGACGATATGGAAACAAAGTTTACAATATGAGCCATTCAGAAAATATTAATTTCTGTATCAATCACATGTTCCATTTCTTCTCTTTAAGTTGTTTTTGCCGCCGTCTCTTACATCCTTCAGATGGGGGTCTTCTGCTCTTAACACGCTGGAGAGAGAGGATGTGGAGTCTCGTAGAGGACAGGTATCTTAGTTCAGACCTCACCAAATGTACAATAACACCTGTAACGTTCAGTCGGCGCCTTTTCGGCTGAAGATAGTATTTAAATATTGAATTTCCTTTTTTTAAAGCACCTGTGGTCGCGCGGGGAGGAAGTGTTAATGGCCAGCGCGGTCGAGCCAATATTTCAAGCGCATCGTCGCCTTGTTTTCCCTCCCTTAAGTAATGTATGCTGAGCACATCATTTTTGTACCGCAGGTAAGCCACTGCTGTACCGAGTTAATCCTCTATGATTAAGACTATAAATCTGCAGCACATGTGTGTGCGGCTTAGCTTCTGTCTTCATCGCACCCGCCAATTTATCATTCATGTCTTAAAGCTACAATTTTTACAGTCGAATATCCCTTTCATCGCATTTGTTGTCTTGTATGTGTGACCCACCACCTTCGATCATCTGGAAATTATTGTTTGATGCGTGATTCATCTAGACAGTAGTTTCCGTCACTACTGGTAATTATACAGGGTGAAGCGAAATTCGCGCACTCGAGCGTCGCAGCGCAACTCCTCAGATGCCAACAATAACAAAATGTATCTCACAAAAGTTCGTCTTGCGAGTATATCCGGCAGAAAAAGGACGTTGAAGAATGGCAATCTGGCAACACTGTAACCACATGTAGGGTAACTACCTCTGTCAGCACTTACTTTTCGTGGCGTGCAGTTGGTGCAGTGGACAGAGTTTTGGGTTAACATTCAGGAGGTCGAGGGGTCGATCCTGGGTTGAGGCGTATTTTTTTTAATTTTGTAAATGTAGTCCACTGCACTAACTGTGCAGCACGGCTAGTATGTGCTGACAGATGTAGTTGCCCTACATGTGGTTACAGTGTTGCCAGATTGCCACTCTTCAACGTCGTTTTTCTGCCGGATATACTCGCAGGACGAACTTTTGTGAGAGACATTGTTTTTATTGCTGGCATCTGAGGAGTCGCGCTGCGACGCACGAGTGCGCGAATTTCGCTTCACCCCTGATGTTAATACGTGATACAAGAAGCAGACTAGACTGTACCACTTGTGATGTTAGACTAGTAACACTTTGTACCATTTAATGGTTAAAAACATGGCAGGTCATAGGTCATAGTCGTAACCAAACAAATAAAAGTCTATCATTGTGTTCACTTGCTATTTCTTCAATCGTGGTTTCCCTTCATGCACTGCTCTAATCAGCGCCACTTTCAGGAACTTTAATTAACCATTCAGAATCTTGAGCACGACTCTTCTTACGTTCTTCATTATATTTCCTCATTGTATACTGCGAAGGCATTTTAAACGTGCGTACTGCACCGCGGCTCGCAATAAACTGACATCTGAAGCAATAAACTGCCGCATATAAATTCCAACAATTTTGTAACCTAATACACTGGCAGAAAATGAAATCCCAACACCAAGAAAGAGTTGTGCTAGAAATCATTAAAAATGTGGCAGATCATAGGTCATAGTCGCAACCGAAGGGATAATAAAGTAAACTACTGTAGCGAAATTAGGGAAGACTGATACAAAGAAGTGGAAACAATGCCACACGTAGCTAGGGGCTTCGTGGTCGCCAACCCACGGCAACAGGAACATCGCAGTGCTGACCTCTTGTAGAAGTGAACAACAAATCGTACATCTCCCCCTTTTCACATCATTCACTTTTGTTCAATGACATTTTGACAATAGCTAAAAATTGTGTAAATAACAATTTGAAGGAGCCTCCGTGGCTCAGACGGCAGCGCGTCGGCTTCTCACCGCTGGATACTGTGGTACAAATCCCGGTCACTCCACGTGAGATTTGTGCTGGACAAAGCGGAGGCGGGACAGATTTTTCTCCGGGTACTCCGGTTTTCCCCTGCCATCTTTCATTCCAGCAACACTCTCCATTCTCATTTCATAGCATCTATCAGTCATTATTAAAATCACTTTGGGAGTGGCGACCCTATCGTATATATGACTCATTCATTACATCCCTGACGCGGTCAATGGCTGGAAAACAGGTTGTAGGTTTTCATTTTTCAACAATTTAAAAGAATACATAATAAATGGGCTTAGAAGACGAGAGGGCGAGTTCATATCCACAGTTCTATGCTTTTCCGTTTAGCGGAGAAAATATACACCGAGCAAGTGGCCGTGCGGTTACGGTCACGCACCTGTGAGCTTGCATGCGGGAGATAGTGGCTTCGAACCCCACTGTCGGCAGCCCTGAAGATGGTTTTCCGCGGTTTCCCATTTTCACACCAGGCAGATGCTGGGGCTGTTCCTTAATTAAGACCACGTCCGCTTCCTTGCCACTCCCAGCCCTTTCCTATCCTATCGTCGCCATAAGACCTATCTGTGTCAGTGCGAGGTAAAGCCAATTGTAAAAAAAAGTACAATTGTAAAGTGCGAATGTCTGTAATGAGTACAGGAGTGTAGAGATTCAATTAAGTATTTTTGCGAAGAAAATATACAATACTGATGGAATGAATCAAAAATGTATTTACACATTAATGCACAGACGTAGTTTTGGGTACATTAGTTATAGCCTACTCAGTAATGGAATGTGATAGGAAAAGCACGAAACGTACTGTTGGCTTGTTAAGTGGTTTACGTACCGACTGAACGGTTGTGTTTTGATTGCGAACAAGGCAAAAACCGTCCAGATTCCGAACAACTAAATATACCCAATTTTTGTTCTAGTAGTATTAACATTAACTGGTACACTGGGATGTTTTAGATAACCTAATCATATTTTTAAAAACGTTTTTCTTTTTGAAAATCTTTAATAATTTAATTTGAGGTAATCTTACCATTTAGAAGATTATGTTTTTATTGTATAACATAACTAGAACGGTAGTAATTTATGGTGGATTAGTGAGAGTTTTATTATTATTATTATTATTATTATTATTATTATTATTATTATTATTATTATTATTATTATTATTATTATTATTATTATTCAAAATAATACATAAAAAGTGAAATAGTCAGTTGATTTGGAAACAAGTGGGTTTTATTAACATGCTTTTAACCTTTTTGTGTATTACCCAGTATTCCAATTGTGTGTACCAGAACTTGGTGCACCAACTGTGGGTTAATGTTTCTGCTTCAGAAGACTGTAGGTGCCTCTAGTGATGCATACTGCTGCAACAATCCACCTAGATAAGCAGCGTGATATATATAAAATTATATGTTCTTGCTCATTATATTCTCGCTTAAGCGCCTCTGCTTTATGCCCGGCCGCAATCTCGACTCATTAATGTGTGTCAAACCCAAATCACCCCCTTCAGGTACCCACTTGTTCGCAATCTGGACTGTTCGCAATCAGAACGACTCCGACTGAACACAGCATCGGTGCAGGTAGTAGAAGTGGCTGGTTCGTTGTTTAATTCGTGGGTGAACGTATCACAGAATAAGGAGAGAAACTCTTGACCAGGTGTTGACTTCAGATCGATGTTCAAATCACGATCAAGTACGACGGGTCGTCAACCTTGGGGGGGGGGGCTGGGGGGCTGGGGAGACATTTTCTAAACAGTAAAACGTTGTGGCAAAGAAAAGAATCTAGTCCATAAGTTATCTTCATCACCGCTAAATCGTACATGTAGTAAAAAGTTTTTACTAAAATTTTTATACTTAACGAGCTTCTAGATGACGCACAAAATCTTCCATTAAATTTGAAAAGTGAATTAAAGAGTTTGATTTCAGAACATTTGTCATACTTGGAAACCGAAGCTGGACGCTACTTTCCAGACATTATTTTCAGATAACTGGCAATTTCAGTTAACACGAAATCGATTCAAACTAGAACTGGATTTGATTCCTGATTCCCTTCAGGAGATGACAGTCGACCTAAAATGTCATTCCGAAGCAAAAGCTGAATTTCTACATCTGACTGTTGAAGAATTTTGGTTAAACTGTTTTTCAATATATCCGCAAGTTGTTATGGAAGCTGCAAGGTTGTTGGTGCAGATCCATCAACATTTCTATGTGAATCTGGGTTTTCTTCGCTGGCTTACATCAAATCAAAAAACCGAGCACGGCTAGATGTTGAAAGTGATCTGAGGTGTGCACTATCACAGTAGGAAACAAACATTAAAAAACTTGTGAAAGAAAAACATTGCCAGCCCTCTCATTACTCATTAATTCTGTTCTTACAAAATCAAATCAAATGATATAGTTTGAAATGTTAAATGAAATGAGTGTGGAATCCTCCGTAATATATTTACTGTCATTTCTGTTATTATCTTTTGGTATTATTATTTGTGCTATTCATGACTTCATTTATAAAGCGATTGTATTCTAATTATTACTTTGAAACATGTAATATTATATACGTATTAAGCAATCATAATTAATAATAATAAAAACATTATAAAATGTTTTTTGAGTTTTTAACCCTAACAGAAAAGTAGAACTTGTGTAAATCAATAATTGATCAGGGGGACGTGAAATAATTTAGCGATATAAAGGGGGCGCAGGCCCACAAATGTTGAGAACCACTGTAGTAAATGGTAGTCGTTCTCACGAAGTTTGTATTCTTATGGGAACGTTCAGATGACGCTACTCACCTACTATGGACACATGGCGAACACTGGTTGCCATGGTTACAGTGGTGTCCTGAAATTGATATCGCTAATTGCAGATAGACCCCCCAATCACAAAATATATCCATGTTGAAATGCACTTTATAATAATTATTGTTCTATTACTCTCGAAAATACAGAATATTTGATAAGAATTAAAGAAACCAAACCTACTGTGCCATTGGTTGAAGCTCGCAGTATCGACCTTAAGAAACTGTCGATCGTTTAATGATACATCGATGCGCCGGATGAGCGGGTGTCGAGGAGGTCGCTCTTGAAAGGAGCGTGTAGCTCTCATCAATCATACACTGCTGTGCAGCACACTCAGTTCTCAGACGGAACTCCCATTCTAACTCCACATTTCTATTTTACTCCTAATAATAATAGTCCGCCTCTGTGGTGTAGTGGTTAGTGTGATTAGCTGTCACCCCGGAGGCCCGAGTCGATTCCCGGCTCTGTCACGAATTTTGAAAAATGGTACAAGGGCTGTAACGGAATCCACTCAGCCTTGGGAGGTCAACAAAGTAGAAGGGGGGGGGGGTCGATTACTCCCCCCTCAGCCATCCTCGAAGTGGTTTTCCCACTTCTCCAGGCAAATGCCGGGATGGTACCTAAGTTAAGGCCACAGCCGCTTCCTTTCCTCTTCCCTGCCTATCCCTTCCAATCTCAAAATCCTCCACAAGTCCCCTGTTCAGCATGGCAGGTGAGGACGCCTGGGCGAGGTATTGGTCCTCCTTCCCAGTTGTATCCCCAGAACACTGCCCTTGAGGGGGTAGAAGTTGGATCCCTCACTGAGTCCGGGGATGAAATAGAATCCACTGGAAATTTAACAAATCACACAAGAAATCACAGAGCTATTTAGAAAAACGGGATTAGTATTTTATGGACACCTGCAGTGAATGGATAAAAGAACACCGATAAAGAAGCATCTAAATCTGGTACTATCCCTGAAAAATCCCAGGAAATTATTAGTGGAAATAAACGAAGATCTTGAAGAAATTGATATTACCAAAGAAACAACTCAAGATAGAACAACATTTAGGAGCTTAATAGATAAACATAAATTTGCCCAGTAACCTAATAAATTGCATTAAAAATCCGATCCTTATAAATAGGGGGTGGGTTTTGATGACGTAAGAAATTCATCGAAAATGATTAATAAAATGTTCTTATATTTATAGAAAGATGTTATAAAATAAATAAAAATTACTAAAGTATTTGACGAAACTGAATTCTGGTGAACGTGTGGCTTTACGAGAAATATAGTCGTTGCTGTGTCAAAACCGCGAATGTGACAAAACTCCTCCTATCCATTATTTCCCTTCAGACTGGTCACGCCTGTCAGCCACATATGGATATGCAGTCCATCAGAACAATTTGCAGGGGGCCGATAACCTCGATGTTAGGCCCCTTTAAACAACAAGCATCATCATCATCAGAACAATTTGCGTTGTGCTCACCTTCGCATGCTAAGGTGTAAAGAAAAATGAACCTTAAGTACGCTATACTGTAGGAGTAAGTAAATAAGTCGTATATTCCTAGAGTGCGGTACAGTAAGGTTCACTTTCCTTTACACGTAAGCATAGGAAAAATGCGGCTGGGAAGCGTGACCAGTCTTAAGAAAAATAATGAATAGAAAGAGCATTGTTAGATACAACGGTATTCCTCGCGCATCGACGATATTATTCTACGTTTACGAAGTTCTTTTTCCATAAGAAATGAATAGGTTATTTTTTAAACCCGTTATGTCAAGAGTGTTTTAAACTTGTGGGAAAGCAAGTAAAACCGAATAATTCATAACGTAGAGTATATTTATAAGAATTTTTGCTCCTGTAACTTAAATCTTAATTGAAGAAGTCATGAATGTATTAAACAGAACAATTTACCATTTGTGCTTGACTGATTTAAATGTTCATGAGTTGCGGGATTTCAAAAATGAATGAAGAGTGTTTGAACATTATATTTAAATAAACAATAAATTCTGGTTCAGTTTATAAATTGACACATGTTTATCACATTATTTTGATTTATATTGTTCATCTACTCAGAGAATAATTTACATTTCAATTAGTAATTTATTTATTTATCGTCTGATGCATCACATATTTGCATAAACATATACAGGACACATATTGCATATTATACAAGATAACAAAATCATACGCAGTTTACAACGGGATGTAAATAGACTGCTTCGGAACTGGCTTCATGAAGATGTTGTAAGGAGCCAGAAAAGAAACACTCTGGGCATTCGTTAACCATGTCATGGAGGAGGGAGATTGTGTTGAGAAACTTCAGAAAAAAAATGTGATGTATGAAACTGAAAAGAGAATGTTTCTAAGATAAATATCGTTTTCAGTCCATCTCCCTATCCGTATTATCCCAATTTTCATTTGTAATTCGATCAACCCATCTTACCTTTAGCATTCTTCTATAACACCACACTTCAAAAGATTTTATTCTCTTTCTTTCTGAGCTGGTTATCGTCCATGTTTCACTTCCATACGATGCCACTCTCCAGACGAAAGTCTTCAGAAACGTCTTTCTAATTCCTATATCACTGTTCGAAGTGAGCAATTTTCTTTTCTTAAGAAACGATATCGCTGCTTGTGATAGTCTGCATTTCATGTCCTCCTTATTTCTGCCATTGCTAGCTGCCTCTGTGGATCAGCGGTAGAGTGTCGGCCTCCGGATCCCAAGATAGCGGGTTCAAACCCGGCAGAGGTAGTCGGATTTTTGAAGGGCGGAAAAAAGTCCATTCGACACTCCATGTCGTACGATGTCGGCATGTAAAAGATCTCTGGTGACACATTTGGTGTTTACCCGACAAAATTCATTAAATCTCAGCCATAGACGCCCAAGAGAGTTTCGGTTTACTCGGTCTGCCATCTAGTGAGGGCCTAGAGTAAAACGGAACGTCGAAATTGACGAGCAGACAGCCAGATGGCGTCAAATTGAAATGTCTGCACACGGTAGCTGAGGCCATACGATTATGATTATGATCCCAATTGCTTACACTTTTCCAGAATACATGTGTTTCCTCTTCATTGGGACGGTATCCTTCATTTTTAAAAAAAGTCCATATCCATTCTACCCGCCTGCTGCTAATTCCTGATGTATGCAGTCTTTTTGCATGTTTCTATTGTCGAAGGCAAGAACAAAATGTGTCTTCCACTGAAGTCTCAGTCTCATCTACGGCTGAGACAGTATGTAAGATGCTCAGGTATGGGCGGTGCTGAGTAATGACTGTTGTCGTTTGCTGCAGCCCTCCATGCCACCCTATCCTTTGCTAACATTTTAATTCCCGCGCAACTACCACATCCTACATCTACACTAATGTGCTTGTCAGATTCATACCTTGGTCTGCCCGTACTTTTCTTATCACCTGCACTTCCCTCAAAAACCAACTGAGCAGGTCCTGGCTTTCCTATCCTTCTGCCTCTTCTTGTAGTCAAATTTAGCCAAATCGATCTCCTCTCACCAATTCGATTCAGTACATTTTCATTTGTGATTCGATCAATCCATCTTACCTTTAGCATTCTTCTATAACACCACATTTCAAAAGATTTTATTCTCTTTCTTTCTGAGCTGGTTATCGTCCATGTTTCACTTCCATACGATGCCACTCTCCAGACGAAAGTCTTCAAAAACGTCTTTCTAATTCCTATATCAATTTTCGAAGTGAGCAATTTTCTTTTCTTAAGAAACGATATCGCTGTTTGTGATAGTCTGCATTTCATGTCCTCCTTACTTCTGCCAATATTAGTTCGTCTACTACCGAAGTAAGAATATTCATCTACTTCCTTTGAGACTTCATTTCCTAATCTAATATTTCCTGCTTCACCTCACTTCGTTCAACTACACCCCATTACGCTTGTTTTGTATGTATTTATGTTCATCTTGTACTCCTTTCTCAAGAATTCGTCTATACTATTCAGCAATTTCTCCAGATCTTCTGCACGCTCAGATAAAATAACAACATCATCGGAAAATCTCAGAGTTTTGATTTCCATTTCTTGGATTGTGATTCCTTTTACAAATTCCACTGTGATTTCCTTTATAGCCTGCTCTATATCATCATCATCATCATCATCTGTTTACCCTCCAGGTTCGGCTTTTCCCTCGGACTCAGCGAGGGATCCCATCTCTACCGCCTCAAGGGCAGTGTCCTGGAGCTTCAGACTCTTGGTCGGGGGATACAACTGGGGAATATGACCAGTACCTCGCCCAGGTGGCCTCACCTGCTATGGTGAACAGGGGCCTTGTAGGGAGATGGGAAGATTGGAAGGGATAGGCAAGGATGAGGGAAGGATGCGGCCTTGGCCTTAAGTTAGGTACCATCCCGGCATTCGCCTGGAGGAGAAGTGGGAAACCACGGAAAACCACTTCCAGGATGGCTGAGGTGGTAATCGAACCCACCTCTACTCAGTTGACCTCCCGAGGCTGAGTGGACCCCGTTCCAGCCCTCGTACCACTTTTCAAATTTCGTGGCAGAGCCGGGAATCGAACCCGGACCTCCGGGGGTGGCAGCTAATCGCGCTAACCACTACACCACGCCAGCTCTATATAAACATTGAAAATGAGAGAGGACGAACTGCATCCTTTCTCGATTGCTGCTTTTTTTTCATGGCACTCGTTTCTTGTCACAGCCGACCGATTTTTATACAGATTGTAGATAATTATTATTTCTTGGCATTTGATCCTGATTACGTTCAGAATCTCGAATAGCTTCGTCCAATCAGCATTATCGAATGTATTTTCTAGATCTGCGAACGCTATGTACGTAGGCTTGTTCTTCTTAACTCGTTCCTTTTATAATAATAATAATAATAATAATAATAATAATAATAATAATAATAATAATAATAATAATAATAATAATAATGTTATTGGCTTTACGTCACACTAACTACTTTTTCGGTTTACGGAGACGCCGAGGTACCGGAATTTAGTCCCGAATGAGTTCTTTTACGTACCAGTAAATCTACCGACACGAGGCTGACGTATTTGAGCACCTTCAATTACCACCGGACTGAGCCAGGATCGAACCTGCCAAGTTCGGGTTACAAGGCCAGTTTTGTTATAGACATTTTTACTCAGATGGTAAGCCATTTCCATTGTATTCATGCGTGAAGAAAAGGCTTCTTTTTCGGACGAGTTAGGTTCTATCCATTCACCAAGATACTTAAATTTTTCAACTCGCTTGACTTTTCCGTGAGTCCCTTCTAGCTCACTTGGCGCCTGTTTGATGTTTGTAATGAATTTCGTTCTCAAAGGAGATTTGGAGGCCCGCCTTTGCAGCTTGTGTTTGAAGCTGGTTGATCTGCTTCGTGGCCACATCCAAGGAATCAGCGAAAACCGCGAGATCATCTGCAAATGCTAGACAGTCAATTGAAAGGTTCTTGTTCTTGTGGCCTAGTCTGACTCCGCTTTCGACTCCTTCATAACTCATTTCTCTGTGCCATTCACGGATCACTTTCTGAAGAACTCAGTTGAACAGCAGAGGCGAGAGACCATCTCCTTGCCTAACTCCTGTCCGTATTTCAAAGGCCTCTGAAATCTCTCCTCTAAACTTCACTTTTGAGATGGTGTTGGTGAGAGTCTGTTGGATGATCACAATTGTTTTACCGTCCAAGCCAAATTCCTTTAAGATCTGAAGTAGGGCAGTTCTATCAATTGAATCATAGGCCTTCTTAAATTCGATGAACGTTACTACAAAAGGCTTGCTCCTTAGTTTAAGATATGAAAGGACAGATTTCAGATTCATAATCTGCTCCACACATGACCGTCCTTTCCTGAAACCTCCTTGGTAATCACCCAGCTCTGGATCTAGCTGTTCTTCTGCCCTGATTTGAAGAGCTTTCGAGAGAATTTTGTAGGTTATAAGTAGGAGGGAGATGCCGCGATAGTTGTTAACATCCGACTTGTCGCCTTTCTTATGAAGTGGGTGGATTAGGGCAGATGTCCAGTCACTTGGAAGTTTTTCAGTGTTCCAGATTTCATGTATGATGTCCGTTAATTTTTCCACTGCATTGTCACTAGCAAACTTCCACAATTCAGCTATTATAGAATCTTCACCCGGCGCTTTATTATTCTTCAAGGATTGGATAATCTGTCTCACTTCCTCTTTCGTAGGTGGAGCTGAATCTCGGTGAACTGTTGTTTTATCTTCAAATGTGAATCTGGACATTGGGGCCTCGCAGTTAAGAAGGGATTCGAAGTATTTTGCAAGGATCCGGCAGTTTTCCTTGTCGTTATGGGCTAGGTTTCCATTGGAATCTCTGAACTGTAGGCTCGGTGGGTCGTATTTCCTCAAGTTGCTTTTAAATGTTTTATAAAAGTCGCGTGTATTGTTCTTCTTTAAATCCTGCTCAATTTGAGCCAGCTGGTGTTTATCAAAAGCCCGTTTAACGCTGCGGATGGTTTTTGCTGCACACTTTCTCTCATTTATGAAGTTTGTCCAGTTGACTTGGTTCTTTAGCGAGTTCCATTTCTGCCAGGCGAACTGTCTTTGCCTTATCGCTGCATCGCATTCACTGTTCCACCAAGCATGCTTCCTGGGCTTAGTAAGCTGAACCGTCTCTTTAGCTGTTTTGACCAGGGCCTCGCGCAGTTGTTCCCAGTTCTCTGCATCCACCGATTGTAGTTTCTGAGTGAATTCATGGTTAGATCCTAGTTTTTCTCTATCAAATCTTTCAATCCTTTTGGCTCGAACTCTCCTTGTGTTTCTCGGGAGCAGTTTGATTTTTATCTTGGATAGATAGTGATCTGAGTCCAGTTTTGCTTGTCTTAGAACTTTAACATTCTGAATTTCTCTTTGAGCCTTCCGCGCGATCGCGACATGATCAATCTGGAATTCACCAAGGTGGTGATTTGGGGATTTCCAGGTTTTCTGTTTCTTGGGCAGGTGTTTAAAAGCAGTAGACTTCATTACGAGGTTAAATGCCCTACACAGCTCTATTAGCCTTTCTCCATTACGATTTGTTCTCTGGTGAGCAGAATAGTTGCCAACGATGTTTCGGAACTTTCTCTCTTTGCCTACTTGGGCATTGAAATCTCCAAGCATGATTATGGTATGTTTGTCTGGAATCTTGGATAAAATCTCCTCTAGTTCTTCCCAGAATCTATCAGTTCCCTCTGGGTCTCTCTTGTTCGCTTGGTTGATCGGCGCATGAACGTTCACAATAGTATACATTTTGTTTGTGCTTCGAAAGGACAGAGTCGAGACTCTGCTATTCACAGAGGTGAAATTTGTTATTAAGTCCAGAATCATTTTGTTGACTACAAATGCTGTGCCAAGGTGGGGGACAGTTTTTATGACACGTTTACCAGATTTACCCTTGAAGATCCTGTAACCTTCAGATTCAAAGGCCTGCTCATCTGTAAATCTCGTTTCCTGAATTGCTGCAATCAATATTTGCTGTTGCGATAGGATATCTGTGAGCTGTTTCAGTTTTCCTACCTTCTGGAGAGAATTGGCATTAAAGGTAGCAAAGAAATTCTTGGCTCTATGTTTGATCTTTCGTGGAGTCTCCGATACCTCCAAGCATGTCGGTGCAGGCTCCCCAGAATCCGAAGGCCCGCTAACGTCGTACAAGACGACGGTGGATTGGTTACCACCTGGGGTAGTAGCTTTAGCTGAAATTTCCTCCATGCTTTTTTCACAGTTGAAAAACTGTAGAATGGGGTCGGTGATATTTCGCACCGACCAAGGTACTACCAAGGTTGTGAGCCTTGGAGCCCCCAGCACTGATCGGTTCACCGACCCAGTTTCCCGCTGGGATTGGTTACCCAACCTTCCACTGGGTTGCTCGGCTTAACAGGGGCACCTCGTGTAGGTTACGTGCTGGAGTTGGAGTGAAAGAGGCTAGTTGGATTCTCTTGCTGAATCCAATAGTTTATTGTCGCAGATGGTCGCAACGACGCATTTCACTCCCATTTGCCAGGGACGTGAAGTCCCTTCCTAGGTTGACTCCTAGGACCCTATTATTATTATTATTATTATTATTATTATTATTATTATTATTATTATTATTATTAATATTATTATTATTATTATTATTATATAGATATGATGGTCAACACCTAATGCCCGTGATTTGGCAAAATTTTGGGCAGACACTATTTGATATGTATGTCATTAAGTACCATTATGCAATGTAAAATGTATGCTTCTGATACGAATAAATAAATTATTATTATTATTATTATTATTATTCATTTGTTAGTGCACGTAAATGCCTATTTTAACCCCGTTAACATCTGTTTTGCGATAAATGTCTATTTCAGTGCCTGAACAGTTAATTTTAATATTTTTAAATTATATTTTATTTCATAATCGCTTATCACTGTGTTTGGCAGAGAGTCACGTCCGAGAAGACATTCTCTCAATATAGAATACCCCGAGGGGGGGGGGGGGTCGGCGGTACCCTGCCTGTGGTAAGAGCCTACTAAAAGGTTGACCAGTGGCTCTCAAATTGGGAGCGTGGGTTGGCGACTACGGTCTGCTAGCTGGGTCTGGCATTGTTAGTGACACAAGTTAGGTTAGGTGTGTATAACTTGAAGACAACCATTCATCTGCGTTAAAAGTCATGTTAAATCATCTGTTGTGTGTGTATTGAGGTTATGTATTAAGGTTAGGTTATTCTTATCCCTTGTAAATTATCTTTCATGTGTTCCAAGTTGTTCAGGAAACTTCTATTTGTATGTGTGTTGACTCAAGAGAACTCTGGAACATTAGCGTACCGAAGGTGTTTCTGGGTATTTTGAGGTGATGCACCATAATGATACACTTGTTTCAAGAGAATTCCATAACACTGACTTACCAAGAACTTCTGAATATTAATTGTATAATCTTGTGGGAAACAAGAATAATCCAGGATTATAGTCAGAATGTAACAGTTCAGCTGCGATGGCGATGCTGGTACGAGATGAAACTTGCGACGCAGCGAGACGAGTTTGATATCAATACCGCTCGACGGACCAGTTGTTAATTGTACGGTGTATTTTTTATAGACCACGTCTGTGGTGTAGTGGTTAGTATGATTAGCTGCCACCCCCGGAGGCCCGGGTTCGATTCCCAGCTCTGCCACGAAATTTGAAAAGTGGTACGAGGGCTGGAACGGGGTCCACTCAGCCTCGGGAGGTCAACTGAGTAGACGTGGGTTCGATTCCCACCTCAGCCATCCTGGAAGTGGTTTTCCGTGTTTTCCCACTTCTCCTCCAGGCAAATGCCGGGATAGTACCTAACTTAAGGCCACGGACGCTTCCTTCTCTCTTCCTTGTCTATCCCTTCCAATCTTCCCATCCCCCACCAAGGCCCCTGTTCAGTATAGCAGGTGAGGCCGCCTGGGCGATGTACTGATCATTCTCCCCAGTTGTATCCCCCGATCCGATGTCTGAAGCTCCAGGACAGTGCCCTTGAGGCGGTAGAGGTGGGATCCCTCGCTAAGTCTGAGGGAAAAGCCAACCCTGGACAATAAACAGATTAAGAAGAAGAAGAAGAAGTATTTTTTATATAATGTATAGTACTCTGCACGTAAGGCTCTAGACTAAAAAGCAAATATCGCCTATTTCCTTTTTTTTTTTTTTTTAATGGTTCATCACTGTTGCCAACTTGACAACTTACAAGGGGGCATTCCCTACTCGTTACCACCGATTTCGCTCAAATTTATAGAACATGCAGGGCTTGGCTAGAAATGAAAGTACCCGAAGTGGGAATTCCAGATAGCCAAGCGTATCAAAAATAAAACTAAAATAAAAATGTTGACGGGGCTCTCGCACCGCATAAGCCACTTTCATTAACGCACGCGCCGAGCAGTTGTTGGCGTGGCGGTAAGAGCTTGGACAAGTAATTCGGTGGTCGTGGGTTCGATTCTACGTGTGGAGAACGGTTTTTTTCTGTCAACTTTTATGTTATTCATTTTCCAATTAAGAAAAAAGGCGAATAATTAATTTTTTATTTATTTATTTATTTATTTATTTATTTATATGCAAAAGGCATTGAAAAGGTAAAAAATTGGGATTTCATTGTCAGACTTTTTTCTACTTGCGCCAAGAATCTATTGTTTGTGTACAGCCGCCAGGAGCAACCTTCACTTGTCATATGGAAATGAATCCTGCAGCGAAACGACTATTCACGTTTATGGCACATTCCACAAGGAGGGAGATAGCCAGTAAAGGAGAAGAAAGAAAAAAGAATTTCTGTTTGAGCACATCGGGAAAGTTCGCAACTTCATCATCATCATCATCATCATCATCTGTTTACCCTCCAGGTTCGGTTTTTCCCTCGGACTTAGCGAGGGATCCCACCTCTACCGCCTCAGGGGCAGTGTCCTGGAGCTTCAGACTCTTGGTCGGGGGATACAACTGGGGAGTATGACCAGTACCTCGCCCAGGCGGCCTCACCTGCTATGCTGAACAGGGGCCTTGTGGAGGGATGGGAAGATTGGAAGGGATAGGCAAGGAAGAGGGAAGGAAGCGGCCGTGGCCTTAAGTTAGGTACCATCCCGGCATTCGCCTGGAGGAGAAGTGGGAAACCACGGAAAACCACTTCCAGGATGGCTGAGGTGGGAATCGAACCCACCTCTACTCAGTTGACCTCCCGAGGCTGAGTGGACCCCGTTCCAGCCCTCGTACCACTTTTCAAATTTCGTGGCAGAGCCGGGAATCGAACCCGGACCTCCGGGGGTGGCAGCTAATCACGCTAACCACTACACCACAGAGGCGGACTCGCAACTTCAAGTTTTCTAAAATTGTGCGCTCATTAAAAAATGATGCCCTATATGTCTTTTGCATATAAATAAATAAATAAATAAAATAAATTCAAATAAATTAATAATATAAAAATTGAGAAAAATATTCTCCACAATGAGAGTCGTACTCACAACCTTCGAATTACTAGTCCAAGCGGTTAGCGTGATTAGCTGCCACCCCCGGAGGTCCGGGTTCGATTCCCGGCTCTGCCACGAAAATTTGAAAAGTGGTACGAGGGCTGGAACGGGGTCCACTCAGCCTCGGGAGGTCAACAGAGTAGAGGTGGGTTCGATTCCCACCTCAGCCATCCTGGAAGTGGTTTTCCGTGGTTTCCCACTTCTCCTCCAGGCGAATGCCGGGATGGTACCTAACTTAAGGCCACGGCCGCTTCCTTCCCTCTTCCTTGCCTCTCCCTTCCAGTCTTCCCATCCCTCCACAAGGCCCCTGTCCAGCATAGCAGGTGAGGCCGCCTGGGCGAGGAACTGGTCATTCTCCCCAGTTGTATCCCCCGACCAAGAGTCTGAAGCTCCAGGAGAGTGCCCTTGAGGCGGTAGAGGTGGGATCCCTCGCTGAGTCCGAGGGAAAATCCGAACCTGGAGGGTAAACAGATGATGATGATGATGATGATGATGGTATTACCCAAATTGATTTATAATCCTACAGAAAAAGAAAATATGCTTTACTTACACCCGTAAATATAACAGTATTGATTTTCACAATACGGCGGTGGCAGTAGGTTTAATTTCGCAGGTCAAGAAAAAGTCATGACTGTATAGTGCCAACGGGCCAGATTAACAGTGACTGTGTCCGACTCGTTGGCTGAACGGTCAGCGTACTGGCCTTCGGTTCAGAGGGTCCCGGGTTCGATTCCCGGCAGGGTCGGGGATTTTAACCTTAATTGGTTCATTCCAATGACACGGGGGCTGGGTGTATGTGTTGTCTTCATCATCATTTCATCCTCATAACGACGCGCAGGTCGCCTACGAGCGTCAAATAGAAAGACCTGCACCTGGCGAGCCGAACCCGTCCTGGGATATCCCGGCACTAAAAGCCATACGACATTTCAACAGTGACTGTAAGACGTCGTATCGGCAAGTAGGGTCCCTAAACTGTATGGTTAGCGACACTGAATCGAACCTAACAGTTAGAAAATAACTATAAATCACTACCTCCAATCTCCAACTCGTTGGCTGAATGGTCAGCGTACTGGCCTTTGGTTCGGAGGGTCCCGGGTTCGATTCCCGGCCAGGTCGGGGATTTTGACCTTCATTGGTTAATTCCAGTGGCGCGGGGGCTGGTTGTTTGTGCTGTCCCCAACATCCCTGCAACTCACACACCACACATTGCACTATCCTCCACCACAATAACACGCAGTTACCTAGACATGGCAGATGACGCCCAGCCTAGAAATAGCCACACGAAATTATTATTATTACTACCTTCGCTACTAACAGGGGAGAAAAGGTAAGGTGTGTGCGCTTACACGACAGGACTATGTATGTGTGCTTAGTGAAAAAATATATGTACGAGTAACATTGACAGTAATGAGTTTTTAATACTACATCGTTGCACTTAAATTACGAACTTGTAACTTTCATTTTTTCTGTCAGATTTTCTTCGGTCAACTCTTGTTCTTTTTCGATTCTGATTATATTGAGTTTTCGAAGCCCCATTCTTTAAGAGTCGGACCTCTTCTTTAAAAAAAACTTTGATTAGTGTTAAGGGAGTGTGATTGCCCTGTTGTACTTCCTCTTAAAACAATAATCACCACCAGCAGCAGAAGCTGGAATTTAGAAATATCCCGAATAAAATGAGACATAAATTTACAGGAAAAACCCTTGAAAAATACAGAGTAGTGGGCTGTAATGCAGCCTAGCTGGAGAGTAAGTTGTGTCAGTCAGTCGACCTCCTTGGCTCAATGGTCGGCGTCCTGGTCTTCGTTTCAGAGGTCCACGGGTTCTTAAGTTTGTGTGCAAAGTTCTTTTGGCTCGGGGACTGGGCTTTTGTGTTCGTCTTAATACGCACAACCCACATGGCACTACAAAACCAGCACAGAAACACGCAATAGTGAATACATCCCTTGGCATCAGGAAGAACACCCGGCCGTAAAACAGGGCCAAATGGTGACCCCAGGAAATTGCGAAGTAGTGCATTTTCACTTTTGTTCAGGAGATTATTTGAATGTTAAATCTTCTTCTTCTTCTTCTACCGCTTTTCCCCACACCTGTGTGGTCGCGGGTACGAACTATGACGAACATGTGGATTTGGCTCTGTTTTACGGGCCGATGCCCTTCCTGACGCCAACGCTATATGGGGGATATAATCACTATTGCGTGTTTCTGTGGTGGTTGGTAGTGTCGTGTGTTGACTGAATATGAAGACAAACTCAAACACCCAGTCCCCGGGCCAGAAGAATTAATCAGAGGCAATTAAAATCCTCGATCCTGCCGGGAATCGAACCCGGGACCCTCTGAACTGACGGCCTCAACGCTGACCATTCAGCCGATGAGTCGGACGATTTGAATGTTAAATATCGCTTCGATATATCGCGTTGTGTGGCAGAGAGTACAGTCCAATCACGCTGAGAAGATATTCTCCCAGTATAGAATACCACCTGTGGGTGGGGGTGGCAACGTCTGCCGGTTATATGAACGAATCTGATCCACGAAATGTCACTGTAATATTTCTCCCAAATTGAAGATAATAATCAGGGACTGCGTGGCTGAGGCGGTAAGGGCGTGCTCGGTTCGCCCGGAAGGTCGTGGAGTCGAATCCCCGCCAGGAAGTCGAAAAATTTAAGAAACGAGATTTCCACTTGCGGAGGACCACATGACCCTGTGGTTCATTCAGCCTGCACCAAAAATGAATACCAGGTTAATTCCTGGGGACAAAGACGGCCGGGCGTAGAGCTAACCACTCTATCCCATCAAGTGTCGAGGTTCCGGATAGTGGAAGCCTTCAAGGGCCTTCATGGCCTCTACGGAGATGACTTTGCTTTGGAACATAATAATAATTGTTTTTACTCAAATAAAGTGTAAGATCTGCGTTAAATTAAGAAATACTGTCGTTACTAGAGAAATATCTAGGTAAAGGCTTCCACTATCCGCAATCTCGGCACTTCATGGGCTAGAGTGGGCTGTAGACAGGATTCCGCTGCTCGTACCGTCTTTTGTTTCTTTCTTGATGTTCAGGACTAGCACCGACGAATGGGAGTGATTCTCATTATCATTGTCCATATGAGTAGTGGGGCGATTCAAACAGCAAAATAGCATGATCCCTGGACCAATAAATATATAAATATATCGTTTAATGAATGACTTAGGCCACAAAACGAATGAGCAACATGAAGAAACCAACACGTAATTAATTCAAACCACTTTCAGTGAGCAAAGACATCACACACGGAAGTGTTAGAGAAACAAAACACATAGGCCTACGTAAGCGCCGCGACGTAGCAGAAAAAATAGTTGTAAGGTAGTGAAGTATGTATCCATATTATTCTCTACAAGTAAATATTACGTATACTATTTGTTAATTTACCGCAGATTTTACACTTTATTTGAGCAAAAGCAATTATAATCTTCCATTTGGGACAAATATTACAGTGACATTTCGTGGATCCGATTCGTTCACATAACCTCCTCTGCCTGTTGTAAGAAGCTACTACAAATGGGACCAGCGTCTCTTAACTTTTGACCGTGGACTGGCGACCACGGCTCCCTTAGCTGACTATGGCATTACTTATACTTACTCGCGAGACAGTGACAGTGGAATATTGTGAACTCATTTGAATAGTTTATTTTTGAAACTATCCAATTCACCCAATTTTTTTTCATTTTAGTTTTTTGTGAGGAAATGAAAGTACAGTAGACTCTACGTTCTGTGTAGAACTACCACAAGTCTAGTGTAGAGAATAAATATCTCGCTGGTGAGACGTCAGCGCGGAGGTTCGTTGCATCCTCAAATGAAAAAGTTGTGTGGGTTTAGGGTAACCGTAAAAATATACCGATGTCAATGAGGCATACAAGGAATGATATCGAGTGAGTGCAACTACCACTTACTCGAAATATTTACGAATTTCGACAGTGCCTATGTTAAACTTTAATGACTGTTTAGGCTGAATAAACTAGGGTTTTTAATACCCAAATGTCCTCAGTAGAGCCCAGAATTGTACGTAATATCAATCTACGAAATATGTAATTAAATATGTGATATTCAGGAAATATGTAATAGTAATATAAATGCACTAAATTTATAAAAGAATGTTCTTATATTCCTTTAAATTATGACATGATTATGATATGAGACAATCAAATTGTTTAAGATACCTCTATATTTTATGACAAAGTCATCGTTGTTGCTTTGGAAAATTTAGGCCTATATAGAAAGTACGGGTTTGTCCGACTCCTTGGCTGAATGGTCAGCGTTGAGGCCTTCGGTTCAGAGGGTCCCGGGTTCGGATCCCGGCCGGGTCGGGGATTTTAGTCGCGTCTGATTAATTCTTCTGGCTCGGGGACTGGGGGTTTGTGTATGTCCTAACACTCTCCTCTTCATATTCACACAACACAACCACAAAAACACGCAATAGTAATCACATTCCTCCACATAGGGTTGGCTCTAGGAAGGGCAACCTGCCGAAAAACATGGCCAAATCCACATGTGTGATATAGTTCACACCCGCGACCCCACGGGTGTGGGAAAAGCGGAAGAAGGATAGAAAGTACGGGCTTCTGCAGCTCATATTACAAGGAAAGAGAAGGCAAGTGAGGCGCTGATCAGACCACCGATATCATGGCTCCGAAACATCAAAGTGTGGACTTGCATCAACAACATCGAACAACACTCCAAATTAGCTAAAGAAGGGGTGCTTTCTCCAGGGTGATCGCCAAGGTCTGGGGGCCCGGATATGGCACTTGAAGAAGATTGCACTCTTTTTCTGACAGTATTAACTAATAAAATTAAAGGCATAATCAAAATACTTCGATATTTAAAAGTAACGTTACGTACTGTAAATCGCGGAGAGTATCACACGATATATTGTTGTAGCTAATTTCCTATCGCCCTCCTGCCCTGAAAATGAAACAAATGTTACAAAATAATGTCAATATAGAATCTGTTTTAAGAGAATGAAAAATGAAAACCTACAACCTATGTTCCGGTCAGTGTCCGGGGCAAGGATGGATTGAATTAAGCCCCCCATCTTGCGGCGAGTATATGAACTGTCCCAGCTGCCGAAGCCTGTCGCACTCCTCTGGGGCAATGATGAAAATGACTGACAGATGAAATGAAATTATATGGGAGAGTGTTGCTGGAATGAAAGATGGCAGGGAAAACAAGAGTACCCGGAGAAAAACCTGTCCCGCCTGCGTTTTGTCCAGCACATATCTCACATGGAGTGACCGGAATTTGAACCACGGAACCCAGCGGTGAGAGGCCGGCGCGCTGCTGCCTGAGCCACAGAGCCTACAGAATCTGTTTTAAAACCCATATTAAATAATACAAATAGTACGGTAACGTTTATTTCTTATCGTATTCCGCAGTGTCTCTCCTTGTTTTCCATTGTGATGTTTTGGCGCTTCTCCGATAAAATTCTCTTGTAGGCTGAGAAGGACCGTTCAACATCGCAGCTACCGGTGCATATTTTAAAACATAAAACCAGCTGGGTGAAAATCTTTCGGGGGCTCTTCTTGTACACCATTAACGATCTTGCAAACAGATCCAGAACTTTGTTTTCGTTTCAAGACTGCACGGAGTTTGTTAGGAACTCTGACCAATGAAAGGCACTTAGCCATCCCAGATTGTGAGAAAGGATTAGTTGTATTGTATGCAGTTGATGCACTCGAATCTATTTTATTTCACAGTCAAAGGGTTAGAAATCCTAATTTTAAAGGAATTTTAAAGCGACCTTTATCCATTTAAATATTATGAGATGAACCTCACAAATTATTTTACTATAGTCTGAAAATTAAACGAGCACACCCAATTTTCAATTTTTTAAAATAATTATCTAGATATGTTGCATTATTAAAATAATATGTAATGTTACTAACAATATGTACAAATATGTAAAATGAACCACAGATATCAACATATCAGAAACACGGTTCGTGGACATTTTTCTTTTTCAGTTGTCTACGAGTAAAGGAATGCAATATGTAATTACACATTCCTAGTCATTATCTTCAGAGCACGACAGTCAGTCGTTCTGCAAGAGCACTTTCCGACCCAGTGAGGAAAGCAACGGCAAACTACGTCACTAGTCATCATTATTTTTACGTCTCATTTAACACCGACGTCGTTATTTTTACGGTTTCCCTAACAACACATATTTCTATTTGAGGATCCAACCGACCTCCGCCTTCTATTCGAGACATTCATTCTCACACTAGACTTGCGGTATTCCTACGTAGAACTTCCATTTCCTCACATAAAAATAAAATTAGTCCGCCTCTGTGGTGTAGTGGTTAGCGTGATTAGCTGCCACCCCCGGAGGCCCGGGTTCGATTCCCGGCTCTGCCACGAAATTTGAAAAGTGGTATGAGGGCTGGAACGGGGTCCACTCAGCCTCGGTAGGTCAACTGAGTAGAGGTGGGTTCGATTCCCACCTCAGCCATCCTGGAAGTGGTTTTCCGTGGTTTCCCACTTCTCCTCCAGGCGAATGCGGGGATGGTACCTAACATAAGGCCACGGCCGCTTCCTTCCCTCTCCCTTGCCTATCCCTTCCAATCTGACCATCCCTCCACAAGGCCCCTGTTCAGCATAGCAGGTGAGGCCGCCTGGGCGAGGTACTGGTCATTCTCCCCAGTTGTATCCCGACCAAGAGTCTGAAGCTCCAGGACACTGCCCTTGAGGCGGTAGAGGTGGGATCCCTCGCTGTGTCCGAGGGAAAAGCCGACCCTGGAGGGTAAACAGATGATGATGATGATGAAAAATAAAATTAGAGTGTTCTTTTTTTAAAATAAACGATTCAAATGAGTTGAGAATATTCCACTACCAGTGAGCACACTCTGCGCCACGCCCAAGTTTACTGGAGAATGTTAGACGAGGGAAGAGGGAAACTTGGAGCGGAATTCTCTCACCGCTTGCTTTCTATAGAGAGCGCACCGGTGTGGAGACCAGTGGCGGCTGTGCTAGTGCACAGTGTGGGAACATTTCTTAGACTGTGACGCGACGTGCTGAATCTACTACTACCATAGCATCGTTCAAGAAACAATATATCGTATCTGACAATGCTTTTCCTATAAATTATTTTCCTTAAGACTGGTCACGGCCCCCAGCCACATATGGATAAGGAGTCAGTCAGAACAGCGTTCATTGTGTTCATTTTCCTATGGTGGTGTGTAAAGGAAATTTCTACATCTATGAATGTTCTCTTCTAATCTGTATCATAATGAATGCGCAACGCAACGACTCCATTATTTTGAGACTCACTGACCGCTGTCCAGTTGCTCTTTTGCGGCTTGGTCTCTCAGTACTGTAATCACTATATCGGCTTTCGGTCAAAAGAAAACGTGAGAAGGAGAGAACGGTTAGACTCGAGTCGTAAAACAACCGAATTTGTTTTACACTGAGAGAAAACAGGGTTGTTATTTATTCGTCCATTCCATTTAGTACAATGAGTAAATAGTTTGTGTAATTTCTAATCAGAACACGGTTTTTCAATAACCACCCGTTTTATCCGAGTTTCCGGTTATCCGAGGTATTCTTAACCCCATACTAAATTGGATAATCGAGATTCTACTCTATCCTAAAGTTAGTTCTGTTTATACTATATGTGCACGACACTGACCCGAAAAAGAGTGGCCAGCGTTCTTGACAGGACTGCACGATGTGATGACACCCGTCTGCCAAAATAAAAATTCGCCCCACACCTCCCCAAATAAAAAATTTAAAAACTATGAATAACTAACTAACTAATATAAGTAATACCATCCCACGATATAGGGTTAGTGTTAGAAGGGCATCCTGCCGTAAAACATTGCCAAATCCACATGTGTGACAGTTCACACCCGTGACGCCACAAGTGTGGGAAAAGAGGTAGAAAAAGAAGAAGCAATACAATATATTGTCAAGTTATATAAACACCGAGCAACTGGCCCTGTGGTTAGGGTCGCGCAGCTGTGAACTTGCATTCGGGAGATAGTGGGTTCGAGGCCCACTGTCAGCAGCCCTGTAGATGGTTTTCCGTGGTTTCCCATTTAGACCAGACAAATGCTGGGGCTGTACATTTAATTAAGGCTACGGTCGCTTCCGTCCCACTCCTGTCCCTTTCCTGTCCCATCGTCGCCATAAGACCTATTTGTGTCGGTATCAAAGCAAAATTTGCTTTAAGCAAATTGAAAAAAAAAAAAGAGATTATTTATTATTACAAGATTATTTTGGAATTAGGTTTTATTTGACTGCCTTCGTGTTAATGGCTGACCTGCTGAACTGATAATCACGGACCACTTAGATGTGTCCGCTTAGCTTCAATTGGTTTCATTTTTCAGTAACTGAGAAACTGTACACGATACCGGAGTCTTAGTTATAATAACTTATTCTATTACAACGCAGATAAATATACAAACAAAATTAAATCAAAAACTGTTCAAGTATAGTTTGGTTCAAACCGTGCAACCGATCACCCTAGTTTATTATTCATTTCGCGTAGAGAGAGCTCATTCGAAACTGAGTTGCCTGATTGTTGGTATTATACATTGCTCTCAATTACATTTGTGACAAAAGTTAAATGTTCAGCAAAATTTGTGTATAATAATCACAGGTGCACTACACATGAAGAAAGTATGTCAATGCTCTTTCTATCCGTTATTTCCCTTAAGAGTGGTAAAGGAAAATGAACGTTAAGCACACCGCGTAGGTGTCATACAAACATCCATTCCTACCGTGCGGTTGCGGCCGCGCAGCTAGCAGCTTGCATCCGTGAGATAGTGAGTTCAAACCCCATTGTCGGCAGCCCTGAATATGGTGTTCTGTAGTTTCCCATTTTCACACAGGCAAATGTGTACCTTAATTAAGGACACGGCCGCTCCCTTCCCAGTCCTAAACCTCTTCTATCCCATCGTCACCATAAGAACTATCTGTGTTGGTATGACGTAAAGCAAATAATAATAAACATTCCTACAGTAAGGTTATTTTTCCTTAAGACTTTTGTTTTGTTTTGTGCTTTACGTCGTACCGACACAGATAGGTCTTATGGCGACGATGGGACAGGGAAGGGCTAGGAGTGGGAAGGAAGCGGCCGTGGCCTTAATTAAGGTACAGCCCCAGCATTTGCCTGGTGTGAAAATGGGAAACCACGGAAAACCATCTTCAGGAATGCCGACAGTGGGGTTCGAACCCACGATCTCTCGAATACTGGAAACTGGCCGCAATTAAGCGACTGCAGCTATCGAGCTCGGTCCTTAAGACATTAGCGTAGCACAATGAATACAACGAAAATTTGCCGCTATTCGGGCAAAAGTTTATATCTTACAATGTTCTTCCCATCCATTATTTACCTTAAGTCAGGTGACGCCTCCTAGCCACATATGGATAGCCTATTTAGGCCACCAGAACAATATTCGTTGTGTACATTTTCCTTTGCTGTGTTATAAAGGAAAATTAACCTTACCGTACCGTACTCTAGGAATGTATGTTTGCATGACTTATTTACGCACCCCCACAGTATAAGGTACTGAAAGTTCATTTTCCTTTACGCGTTAGCATACGAAAATGAACACAAGGAAAATTGTTCTGATGGACTGCATATCCATATGTGTACGGGAGGCGTCACCAGTCTTAAGGAGAATAATGGATAGGAAGAGCATTGTGGCATGCGGGGTTTTGTTTCTCAAGCAACGATATATATATATATATATTTTGCGAGGAGTCTACGGGGCCCCTTGAAGGCCCGGCCCGCCTGCACTGCTGACGTTACGCCCCTGTTTCAAACCCTGTTTCAAACACATCCACGCGAAAGAATAAGAAGTCATAATACAACTGAAAATATTGTAAATGAAATTGAGTACAGTACGGCCATCATCGCCTGTAATTGAAGTAGTGTAATGTTGGAAGCAGCAGCCGGAGGGCCGAGATTGGGAGTGAGTTAGCTGAGAGCGCGCTGCACGCTGGAGGGAGGATTTGTGCCAAGTGAACGCTAGCAGCTGTGACGCCATAAATTGTTGTGACAGGTAGCGAGGAGGACTGAATAAAACAGCGGGGCTTTTATCTTGTGAAATATCATCGACGAGCACGCAGCGTCATCTTCCTCGCTCAGCATACTGACCTACGAGCCATGTTTGAGCTCCCATGGAAATCGAACTTTAATAATGCTATTGGTTGTACGTCGCACTAACTACACTGGACGCCTTCTAAACAGGCCTGCTTGGTCTGATAACGAAATGGCTGGTTAAACCATCAACATTAAAATAAATGGCATATCCAGGAATTATATCACTATTTTTCGGAATTTTAGATACAGTAGAGTCTCGCTAATCCAAACTATGGGACTGAGGACTGTTCGGATTGAGAAATTTTCAGATTATCAACATTTTCTTTTCAATTCAGCATTAAACGGCAGCTACGAAGATTGGCGTGTAACAACCAAACACAAATAATTAACTTTGTAAAGATAAATAATTATTAGTGAGTGATATTTCACCGCTGTTGCTACAGCAAATCATCGTGTGTTCTTCATATTCATTATTGTGCTTAATACTGGTCACGACTCCGAGTCACATACAGAAACGGTGTCCATCAGTACAAATTTCGTTGTGTTAATTTTCCTATGCGCATGTGTAAAGGGAAATGAACCTTAAATAATCATACTCTAGGAGGGGGTAAATATGTCATGCAAACACACATTCCTACAGTAGATAGATAGATAATTTATTTATCATCAACAGCTTATTTGCCCAAATAACGATGGTTCAATAAAACATAATATACAACAAATACACCTTAAATAAATAACACTAATTTCCTAAAATAATAATCAAGTTCAAACTAAATAGAGAGACCTTTAAATAAATAAATAAATAAATAAATAAATAAATAAATAAATAAATAAATAAATAAAACTGAATCTCCTTAAATAATTGACATTATTAAACTACACCTAGAAACATATACACATATTTACATATTTTATAGAGAGGGCCTTACATTCATGAGGTTGTTAGGGCACGCTCTGATTTTAAGCGGGCGTGAGTGGAAAAGATCCACTGATTCACCCACCTCATTCAGTGATGTTAGGGCCGTCAGAAGCCATCAGTTAGTTCGAACCACAGTTCTCACTTTCGGCAGATGAAACATATAGGCCTACCTTCGTCTAGTATTGCGACGAGGAACATGTAATGGAATGAACTTCAATGATGTTGAGCAATCCACTTTATTCGTCAGACACGAATAAAGAAAGAGGGCATTGGCACATCTGCGGCGTGAGTGCAATATCCTTATACTCGTAATCGGACGAAGAGTTGATGTACGACAAACATTGCCCAAATTTGTGACGTACCCCTGTAAAATCCCCTACTAGCTGAAAACAATTAAACATATCGAACAGTGTTGCCAACTTAGCGGATTTTCCGCTAAATTTGGCGAAATTAGCTGTCGGCGGAGAAATAGGCCTACATCTTTTAGCAGACAGCGGATTTTTGGCGGAATTCTAGATTTGTTATAGCGGAATTTAGTGTTTTATCCATTTTACGTTTTTAAAAAATTTGTACTCCAGTCTGTCTCCAAGCTATTCCGTATTTCTTGTCAAGAGCTAGCAGTCACATGAGGAAAACGTGTTACTTGGATTTGATGTTATGAGATCATGGTATCATAAATTTGTAATGCGTGGGGAAAGTGTACCTACCTCTTAGTTGACGAATGACGACAGATAATGAAACTGTGAGCGAGTAGTATTTATATTTCTGTGACTTGGTTCTAAAAGGGCCAATGTCTTTTTTTTTAAAATCGAAATTGAGATATTAACTGATACAAACGTGTTTTATCCTGGCTTGCAACATGTTAAAAGGGCTAATGTCTCTGTTAGTACTAAACGAACAGTTAACGTTTAATTAAATAAGCCTTTGCCAATGATGTTAGATTACCAATAAAGATTAGAGACCTGGCAATTTTTGAAGAATACGACAGAAAAAAAATAGCGTTTAATAAGGTGACTTCCACAAAGGAACTAAAAAGTTATTTAAAGTTGGTTGTTGAAAACAATAATTGGAAAACTATAAGCAAAACTTCAAATGCTCATAGCTCAAAAACAGGTTTTTTTGACATTGGCCCGTTTAGAACCAAGCCACAGATTTATGCTATGAAGGAAGACTATTTTATGTGTGGCCCTTGAGGTAGGGGATTCATCCATTTTGCACCCGGCACTAAAACGCCTACACCTTTTAGCTCGCTGGCTCGCAGGCAGGGGGTTAATCCCAGTGAAACTCACAGATCAGGTGAGTGCAGACATTTATTATTACTATTCCTATTATTATTATTATTATTATTATTATTATTATTATTATTATTATTATTATTATTATTATTATTATTATTATTACCGTGTTTTTGCGGTAGGTAGAGGTGAAAGAAGGTGCGGGCTTGAACGGGTCTCAAGCTACGAAATCAGAGTTCATGTAAAATTAACAAGGTTATATTTTCTTTTCAAAATAAAGAAATAACAAGCATGGCAGGTACAGAGTAGCAAGTCAACAAAAGGTGCAATTACAGTATTTTCAGTATTTGGGCTTCGAGCCCCGAATTCACACTTCTAGGGCAATTAGCCCAACTTTACTCCAAAATAAGTTTTACCAGAGGGGCAGAAAACCCCATTCATGTTCAGGAGCACTTGCTCCAAATTACACAGAAAAGCCTCCTCGAGGCATACAACACTTAATTTTCAAGAAAGAGCCACACGCTCTCAAACTTTAAGCCTCTCAAAGGCCACACCAAACTCCACCTTCAAGTTGTCCTCTCAGGACATAGACACAGGGGTAACATACCCAACCTACTGAGGTCTATTAAATGAAAAAGGGTAATTACATGACCTCTAAAATAACAATTTGAGAGGAGGCGATCTGCACTCCTAATGTATTTGTTTCAAAACCTAATTTGGCTCTAGGCCACTGATGCAAGGGCTAATCACATACTACGGAGGTGACTTTAGAAAAGAACAATTTACATTACATTAAGGAAGAATCGGTTGTGAGAAATAAGTTCACCTCAAAGCAATATGAGTGGGAGCTCGAGAGGGTTAAGCACTCTCTATCCCAATATGTAGCTTTAAAAGAGAATAGACGCTAAGAGTAGTTACATTTTAGGAAAGGTTACATGGTGGAAACTCTTCGGACCCGCCCCGAGAGTTAAACTGCTGAGCTAGCAAAGAAAGAAGTTATTAATCGGCCATTACCTTGTTGTTGACCGCTGCCGAAGAAAGAGGCGCTTCCCGCCCCCTGCTATGTACTTTACACACTAAAAGATGGAACAGAAGTGGCACAGAGACCCAAAAATCAGCAGTTTATATACTCTCGCGGAAAGTTCGAGGCGTTTTAGGGAAGAAAACACCCGCCCACAATCACTTTATTGGTTAGGGATAAGCAGCATATTCAAGTTGGGGGAAGATACATCAGATTGGTCAGAAATTAATTAAAGAAATTCGGGATTGGCTAAATACAAAACAAGGGGAAAGAGAGGGGTATACAGCCAACTTAGACAATAACCGAAAAAAATTTAACAAGAAACAAACTTTTGAAATAAAAATTTCTCCAAAAAACAGTTCTTTCACATCGCACTAGGGTGCACCATTGTAGTTTTTCAGTAGTGTCCTCTAGAAGAGAAAGTTCACACTTCTTACTACCGGTAAAACAAAAATACATCAAAAGTGGCACAGTTCAAAAACTCCAAACTTTCCACGTAGTGACATCTTCTGAGAAACTTGAAAATTAATACCGTCAATAAAGTTCAGACTTCCTCCAGCAGAGGAGTTTCAACTGGCGCACATTTTAACTTAGCGGCGTGGAGGTGTACCGCCCGGTACAATTATTATTATTATTATTATTATTATTATTATTATTATTATTATTATTATTATTATTATTAGGCCTATTATCAATAATTTTTATTGCTCATTATTTGAGATCTGATTTCTTGGCGGAATTTTAGCGGATATTTAGTAGTATTTAGCGGATCTTTAAAATATAAGTTGGCAACACTGATATCGAAATCAAAAGTATCCGTGGCATGACTCGAGATTTCAAGCTATATCCTTACCGAATTTCAGCTCAGTCGGTCTAGTAGTTTTCGAGCCTATCCGGAACAAAAAACAAAAAAACAAACACAGTCTCAATTCTATCAATGGTATAGGTCAGTGGTATTTAAAGTGTGGTTCTCGTGCCAGTAGGGGCACGCGGGGTCGTCTCAAGGGGTAGGAAAAATGATCATAACTTCTGTTTCCAGTGAGCAAATCATAGAAGAGTTGAGCCAGCTCATTTTCAATCAAATCTTGTTTTCATTTAGTGTTTTTGTCTACTACTACTACACAGAGTCCACTTTCCGCACTCTTCATTCTAAAATAAGTGTCAATTTGTAGGCTTCCTCCCACTGACTAGGTATGTAAATATACTTACTTACGCTGAACTATTAAAAAAAAATTGTATCGAAACCACTCATTCACTTTAATTTTTCTTCCGTAACAGAGTTTATAGAACAATAGTAATTGTTGCTGATAATTAGATACACTCGTATATATCGTCGCTGTTCGGGCGAAAGGTCATATCTCACAATGCTCCTCCTATCCATTATTTCCCTTAAGACTGGTCACGCCTCCCAGTCATATTTGGATATGCAGTCCATTACAAAAAATGTCGTTGCGTTCATTTTCGTATGCTGGTGTGTAAAGGAAAATGAACCGTAAGCAGCCTACATTATACTGTAGGAGTGTGTAAATAAGTCATGCAAACATACATTCCTAGAGTGCGCTACGGTAAGGTTCATATTCCTTTACACGCAAGCATCGGAAAATGAACACAACGAATATTGTTCTGATGGACTCTATAGCAGTATGTGGAAGGGAGGCGTGACCAGTCTTAAGGAAAATAATGGATAGGAAGAGCATTATGAGATATGACCTTTTGCCCGAACAGCGATATATCGTTGCTGGCAATGCAAACCTCGTAATTCCACTCCCGAGAAAGCTACGGAACAGAAGAGTCCAATGGTCGAATAATGGCCCAATTATTGGGCTAGCATTAATCACTGAAAATGTCAGGAACTGTTTTCCGGCCAATTCTCATCGCCCAGTTTCGGGCTACTTCTGTAAACTTTACTCCGAACGAGTTATGAGCTTTCCTTCGCCCAGTGAGTATCCTATATACAGAATGATCCACTATTATATACCAATACTATCTGATGTACCCGTGCTTCGCTACGGAATTCTACATTGTGTACAGAATTCTAGGTTAGGTAGTGAGCACGTTGTGAGCAAGATTGTATTAAATTGCATAGCTCTTGACGTTACCCTAGAAACGCGACGGAGAAGTCACCAAACGTCTCTTCTCATATGAAGACTGGGTTAAGGAATATTCATTGTAACGGTAGGTCCGCTTGCCTTCCATCAGTCACAATCAACTTGGGAAGCATTATAATGGCAGACACTCACTCTCCACCTGCCTTTTTACATCCTCAGAAAGACTTAGTAATTTTCCCCACTGAAATGAACATAGGTCATTACAATGACGTCAATAGCAATGACACAATTAAAAGAAATGTTTTCATATGAAATACTCGACCAAATGAAAAACCACACATTTTCTCACTTTTAACGAACAGTACTACGCTTCCGATCTAACAATCCAAATTTTCAGAGCTGGAATGACCAAGCCGCACACAGCCGTGATCCGTGAACACTCTTCGTCATTTTTTCGGTAGGGGGGGGGGGAGGGTCGAATAGTGAAGAGTCCCAGGGCAAAAACTATGCCCTTTTACTAATCTGTTTCCTAGGAATACCCGATGAATCGGACAATCTCAATTCACTACACTGGCGGTGGAGAGAACTATCTGACTTGGAGGCAAATTCTTTCTCCAAGCTAGAGAAGAAAGATCCTCTTCACTGCTAATTTGGAATAAAATGAATGTAAATTTAATGAAAGCGAAGCGGAAGAAGCTTTACTTAAGAAACGGCTCTTTTCAGGGTTGAATTTTGAATTATTTAGTGAATTGTGGTGCTATAATTTGGAATTAGCCTAAATTATAATTCTAGACCAGGTCATATTACTACTACTACTACTACTTCTACTACTACTACTACTACTACTACTACTACTAACTGAGCCTCTGCCTTAAAAATGTACACTTATCATTCAAAACAGCCCGTCAGAGTAGGGATCGAATAGCTGGAATACTGTGATGAACCAGTGTGTTACGTACCAGCAGTATCAGGAAACGCATGAACCAGAGGAATGGAATGCTAAAGAAGACATTTTTCTAACTCCCCAGCTATTTCCTGCCAATATTCAGTTAGGCTGTTATACTCGGTATGCAGCAGTAATCCCATCTATCAGAGATGAGTGGCAGCATAAGGCAAATAACATCACAACCATCAATGGTCAATATAATATTATTGTTGATGAATGTTATGCGCTTTCGATTTTGTAGGCCTTCACATTCAGTTTTCTTCCGACTCTGAAATACCACTCTTATCATAGTTGGTACGGTAAAACTGAATAAAACATAAATGATCGGAAATTGTGTCCACTCTAACTTTTGTTATGCAGTACTTTTCGATAGGACCAATAACATAGGTATTTAAAAATTAAATTTTAGGTGCCGTCCCCTAAACTACAATTTCATCCAAGATGAATAAAATTGTTTATAGCTTAGACTGTAGTTCTTATTCCCCAACTCTATGTACCAATTTTCATTAAATTCTGTTAACCCATTTTCTCCTCTCTTGGCGTTGATATGGACTTAGAAACAAAAATGCAAATTTATGAATATCTCTGTTATCATAGCCGGTACGGTAAAAATGTACGAGGCATAAATGATCGGAAATTTAATTCTATATAACTCTAGTTATTTAATATTTATCGATAGGACCACTAATAATATAAATATTTGAAAATTAAATTTCAGGCCTTCCCCTAAACTACCATTTCACTCAGCGTGAATAAAATTATATATAGCCTAGATTGTAGCGGTTCATCCCCCGACTTTACATACCGATTTTCATTAAATTATCTTCAGCCGTTTTCAAGTGATGCGTGTACAGACAGACAGACAGACAGACAGACAGACAGACAGACAGACAGACAGACAGACAGACAGACAGACAGACAGACAGAAATTACGGAAAAGTAAAAAGTGCATTTCCTTGTTATTGCGGACATGGCCGATACAGAAATACAATTCTTTTCAAATTCTGAGCAATGTACAGGCAAAACTCTTATTTTATATATATAGATTTATTTCACTATTATTCTGTCATTAACAGTGCTACATGGTTGCTTTCAGTTCTGTTATGTACTATGGTCCTTGCAATTTCATATTTCAATGTAGGCACCAGCATTAGCAGCACACCGTTCCAGTCAGGGTCCAACGTTCCTGACAGACCTTTGCAACATGTCGTTTGGTACCCGCGCACACTTTTCCCTAATGACTGCTTCCAAAGTGTTCAAGTCATGCGGTTTTTTTTTTTTAATCCAACGGGGTCAAGTCTGGACTTCTCAGTGGCCACTCAACTTTTCCGCGACGTCGAATAACGAGGCCCGGAAAAGCATTGTTAATCCATTCTCGCGAAATCAATGCAAAATGGGAAGGTGTCCCATCGTGCATAAAGTGCACATTGTCCACTCCGTCCCAGGTTGAAACAATGGGATAAACAAAAGTTTATTACATGTTGCAATGGTCTGTCAGGAACATTGGGCCCCGACTGCAACGGTGTGCTGCTAATGCTGGTGTCTACATTGAAATATGAAATGGCAAGGACCATAGTACGTAATAAAATTGAAAGCAAACATGTAACATTGTTAATGAATAGTGAAATAGTGTTAGTTCAGGAAGGTTGATATCGGGATCACCAAATGCTGTATTTACATCATACTGAATGAACATAAGCATAACTGTCACCTTATTTAACCAGAAAATCTTGCAGAAAAGAACGCACTCTACTTCCTGGCTCACAAATTAAGATTTGAGGAAACCATGGATCTGGCCATCCCTCGCCAGTACCATGTTTGTCTCTACCAAGAAGCTATTAATGTAATGAACATGACAATTGTTTAAAGAGGAAAGAAGAGGGACAACAGATTAGCAGAGTTTGGCTACCTTTACCCTCCTATCAATACCAATCAGAAAGAGAAGAATTGTTACTGTGAATGATCAATGATTGCTTAAAAAAAACAGGTGCCCACCCTGCTTGCATAATTTAATTTTGATAAAGGCCACTGCAGAGTCAAGGAAGACTGTTGCTAGGCTTTAAATGAGAATATCTGTGAACCGAATGGTCAAATAGCCTTGTTTGCAATCTTGTAAATTCCCAGTTGAAGATGATAATTCCATTTTAAAATTCCATTGTTTCTCCTTGGTACAGTTTCACGTCACATGGACACAGACAGGTCATATGGCGACAATGGAATTGCAAGCTCTCTCCACTAACGAGTGTGGACTCTCAAAAATACCACGTCCAGCATTCACTGAAATACTGTGAGCTTTAATCCTACTCAACTGATGTTCATGTGCCATTTCCTTGTGCAATGTCATTCACATTGACTCAATCAATCTTTACTGATTCATTAATGTAATGATGCTATTAGTGTCAAAAATCAGAATATGAATGCCAAACAGAAACTTGATACCCCATGCTGGTATAGTACAGAAGAAACAATAAACACATTAATTAATAACATATCAACAATTGCCTCTCTATTTTTCGTTAAACATGTTAAATCATTCTCAGTTGTAAACATAAAAAATAGTAAAATCACAGAGTGATTGTTTATTCCTACTAAAGTAAGTAAGAATGAGATTACTTGTAATATCTCCAAAAATTCAAACATAAAATAGCAGTTGTATTGTTGCACAAGAGGAGGAAACATGGAGAGGAAGAGAGGTCTATGAGAACAATCATTTGGCGGAGAAAGACATCAATACATTCAGGAATATCAGCAGAAGAGAAAATTAATTAGATTAGATTTCCTGAAGACATAATGTAATGGATAGTGAAATAAAATTGGGATATAATAGTGGATCACCCTGTATATAAAGTACATTATTGTTATTACTGGGGAACAGGATGGTGTAGCGGCTAAGCTGCTTGCCTGTCGTTCCGGTGACCGTGGTTTGATTCCCGGTGTTGTTGGAGTGGTACTTTAAGTTGAAAATCCCGTGGTGCCAGGCCACAAATTTGTCATGTCTCGGTACGTGCATTGACCGTGAGCAAGCGTGTTAAGCTACGGATGATGATGATTATAGTTAATATTATTTGGCATCCAGTACCAATTACTTCTTATTTCTGGTATAATAGGAATATACTCGTACTTCAGGGGGTATGGAGGTCAAACAATTGGATTTTAGGGATACGCCAACCAAAAAGTTTGAATACCACTTGTATAGATGACACAGAACACACATTATGGTGATTAGTCCTATAACTTAGTGGTGATGCTGGTGGTTGTGGTGGTGCTAATCGTTGTTTAAGATGAAGTACAACTGGCCTACCATCCTCTCTTAATACTAAACAGAAAAAAAATGGAAGAAGTCCGAATCTTCAAAAAATAATATTTTCCGTAAAAGAAAGATTCGAGCAACTTTTTCGTCTCGCAAGCCTAATACAGTTAGGGTCAGAAGAAAACAAGAGTTGATCAAGGAAGGTCAGATAGGAAAGATGAAGGTGAGGAGCCTAACACAAGTAAGTGGAAGCAGCATCAAATTCAGCTAGGATCTCCGTGACCCCTCACTCTCAAGTTGAGAGCCCCCAGGGCCCCGTTTTAGTGGGTGTATTGTTCCCCCCCCCCCCACCCACAAGAGAGAGAGATCAGTCCGAGTGTAGCGCTTACAGCTCATGGGCAGATTTCAAAACTGAAAATAATTCAATAATCACTGTCATTGGTGTGGATGACCACAGGATCGTAACGCCGGCCTTTATGCGCGGGGCGATGCGATGGTCAATAAAGAAGATACTGGCCGTTACTGAGCGCTAGTAACAAACCACATAATTGCCGGCCATTTGTAGCGCCATCCCAGTTTTATAGACAATCACGTGAATTAATTCAATATTAGATGTCAAAAAGCGTGTACACGTGTTCATGAAATTGAAGACCGTATAGCCATCAGGCCAGTCAAACATTAAACAGGAGAGCTGTGGCAAAGCTCCGCATTCTAACGTATTCTCAGAGTGTCGGGCTGCGAAGCCGACACCCGCTCTCGAGGGTGTACAGCTAGAGGTGGTGATTGTCCGTCATAGTGATATTATGCGAAATGAATATAAATAATACTTTTGATTTTCATTATTCACGGCCTATAAACCACTCTTAATGCGTTTTGAAAGCGAGAGGAAATGCTTGTGAGAAGTATCAACAAAAAAACCCATGATAAACACAAAATTCTAACCAACTAAAATTTGTTTAGTATACTTCGTCTGAGAGGCACCCCAGGACTCTGGGAAGTGTAGAGTGAATAAATCCTAGTTATATAAAAGGAGTAAGCCTTTGCTGGCGAGATGTAGTGTTTACAGTGCACTATGTCTTCTGGTATAGGGCTAGAGCAATTTTGTTACTTTCATTGACCTGTCTCAGTCTCATCCTTGGCTTTGACAATATGAAAGTGACTGAGATATGAGTGATGCTAGTAATACCATTCCTTATGCAGCCAGTCCCTGTTATGAATGGTGTGAAAATATCGCTCATAGGGTCGGTTGGAGTATGCATTTCAGTGGGCTTGGCAGACTGATATGTAATAGCAGCGGCTCGCTCGGTGAGGAAAGCAACGGGAAACTACCCCACTCCTCATTTCCCTATTACGACTCTTCAGTGACGCCTAGGCTATTTATGACAGCTGTTGGCGGAGTTGCAGAGGATCAAACCAGCCTTCGGGCGGAATACCCAGCATACACACATACATAAAAGGAGTAGTTTTTGTACCCTTGGGCTGTTGAAAATGCTGTTGGTTGTTGACCTCAAATACCCTGAGTTCGACTAAGCAGCTCTGCACTGCATTTGGGGACCTGCCAAGATCCAGGTGCTGAAAGATATTCCAGTTAATACAATAGCAATGCCCTAGTTCTAATAGGGCGTAGCTAACAATGCTCTTCCTATCCATTATATTCCTTAAGACTGCTCCCAGCCATGTATGGATGTGCAGTCCATCAGAACAATTTCCGTTGAGTTCATTTTCCTATGCTGAATTTGTTTGAAAAAAAATTAATTCTAACATTTGTCATCGTGTAACTTGAACCAGGAAAAGAAAGCAAAAGCGAAGTCATCTCCGTACAGGCCATGAAGGCCCTTGGAGGGGTGGAAGGTAAACGCTTCCACTGTTCGTAACCTCGGCACTTGATGGGGTGCAGTGGTTAGCTCTACGGCCGGCCGCCTTTGCCTCCAGGAATTAACCCGGTACTCATTTTTGGTGTAGGCTGAGTGAACCTCAGGGCCATGTGCACCTCAGAAGTGGAAACCTCATTTCTTAAATTTTACGATTTTCTGACGGGGATTCGAACAAACGTCCTTCCGAGCGAACCGAGCACGGCTTTACCGCTTCGGCCAGGCAGCCCCTAACTTGAACCAGGTGATCGTTTAATTTGGACTAGTAAATATAAACAGTTACAAGTTACGTAATGTATTTGTTATGAAATCATAAGCAATAAAATACGGCACTACGAATTGCGGTCTTCACTGTTGGCATGTAGAGCAATGATTAAACAATTTATCTTGAATTTTGTCGCAGTTTACATGAGCCCAATTTTTGCAACAATTGCACTGAATCCAATCGTCGTCATAATACTTGTCACATACTATACAAACTGTTTTTCATTTTATTCTTGCGTCTGTAGTGAACTGTTTGTCGACCACTGTTCATCCCCAAAGCCTGCAGATTACGGGATGTCGTGTGGTCAGCACGACGAATCCTCTCCGCCGTTAGTCTTGGCTTTCTAGACTGGGGCCACCATTTCACCGTCAGATAACTCATAAATTGTAATCTCGTAGGCTGAGTGGTCCTCGAACCAGCCCGCACATCCGGGTAAAAATCCCTAGCCTGGCCCAGAATCGAATCCGGAGCCTCCGGGTGAGACGCAGGCATTCTACCCCTACACTGCAGGGCCGTTCTCATATTGTAAAACCATTTATTTTATAATTACCCTACAACTACGAAGGAACGTAATTATTATAATTGTTTTAGTGGTCCAAATTACAAGGACTTCACCTATGCATCTTCAGTGATGCCTAGGCCATTTATGACAGCTGATGGCGGAGCTGATGGGGATCAAACCAGCCTTCCGGCTGAAAACTCAGCTTACTTTCCTCTTACGTTCCTTCATCATTACACTATGCTTTATTTTTCTCTCCACAGACCACTTTGGACCGGGTTTCCTTTTCGTTTTTCGTAGGGATGCTTCCACTGTTAAAACTTTTTTTTTAATCTCTCTTTCTATATTTTCCTATTCTCTTATTTTATTTCTTTCTAAACCTTTCTTGACTTCTTGTATCCAGGTCCTTGATGACTTTTTCTCACAAAGGTACTCGAATATCTGTCTTGTCAAACTGTTGTCATTCATTCTATAGATACTTCAAAAAATAGCAGTCTCCTTTTTCTTATTAAATCTGTCATATATCTGGTTAGGAAACAATACCACGTATCTTCAGACTGGTCACACCGACCAAACACACGCGGATATGCACTCCATGAGAACAATTTGCGTTGTGTTCATTGTTCTATGCGTAGGCCTACGTGTGAAGAAAACTGAAGCTTACCGTAGGCATGTGTATTTCCATGACGTATTTACACAATCCTACAGTATAATGTATTTAAACACAACGAACATTGTTCTGATGAACTGGGAGGCGTGACACGTCCTGAGGAATGTAAAGGATAAGAAGAGCATTGTCAGAAATGTGGAATTGTTCCATAACCCGCGATATTTTCTATGTTACGGCGTATTTCCTTGTTTCTTCTTAATTTCCATTGTTCTGTTCTTATCACTGGTCCTAAGATTTTTCTCATGATTCATCTTTCTAGTACTTCCAGACCAGTTTATCTGAATTATAGTTCAAAACTAGACATTCACTTGCGTAAAGACATTCTGGTTTCACCGCCGTATTGTAGAGCATTATTTTTAAAATTTTTAGATCAGGATTTCTTGTAAAAAAAAAAATATTATGCCATACACTCCTTCCATCTTGTGAAACCTTTCTTCTACAGCAGATTTTTCTAAACAATTTTCTTGATTTATTTCTCCCATATATTTCAATTGCTTTACTTTCATTGTTCGACCAGTATGTGTTATCAACAAGTTTGGAGCTTTTTTTTATGTTTGTAATACATTTACTTTTTCTACACAGATGATCAAACCTGTTTTGTTGGATATTTCTCCCAAGAGTTTTATTTATGTTGTTATTCATTTTTCTATGTTTTAAATTACTTTTTAGGTTTGCACGAATAACCCGTAAAGCGGGTAAATCGCGCACGAGTTCGCTGCGCATAAACAGGCTTATTTTTCACACATGAAGCTATAATTAACGTGGTAACTATGGCTACGACAGAGTCCACGCATGCGCTGTACGGTTCTTGATAACCCTGTCGTTGTGTCACTTTTGACCAACTACTGCAAGTCCTCCGGGAAACGTTAACACGGTATCTGGAATTTTGCTCAATGTGCAGCTAAAATACGGAATATATAGCGAGAGAAATAACTGAGTCTGTCAACAGCGAGGGTTATAAAAGATCAATATAATTTCTGAAGTTTCAGCCATCTCTGTTGTTCTTTGTGCCCAGAGGTTAGCGATAATGAACGCGCGCGCTGACCACAGTAGCGCTCCCGGTGTAATTAATTAAAACTACTACCGGGCGAGTTGGCCGTGCGTGTAGAGGCGCGCGGCTGTGAGCTTGCATCCGGGAGATAGTAGGTTCGAATCCCACTATCGGCAGCCCTGAAAATGGTTTTCCGTGGTTTCCCATTTTCACACCAGGCAAATGCTGGGGCTGTACCTTAATTAAGGCCACGGCCGCTTCCTTCCAACTCCTAGGCCTTTCCTATCCCATCGTCGCCATAAGACCTATCTGTGTCGGTGCGACGTAAAGCCCCTAGCAAAAAAAAAAAAAAAATTAAAACTACTACGACAGACACAGCCAATAGTAATTTATTAATTAATTTGTGATTGATTGGAGCTTTGGCTATCAGTCAATAGCTAGCGCACCTGTCCATCAACGTGACCATAATGGACCTCAATGGTTTGTATGGATCTGCTCTTTAATAACGCGCTTGCGAAAATAAACTGCTCATTAAAAATAACGGTCTTCACTGACAGATTGATGTAGCCTACAGCTGAGATCGCACTGCCACTGGCAATGAACATGACACCAAATACAGCAATTAAATAAAATCCATATTAGGCTTAATAAAGATATCGATGGCCTAGTTCTAATATCACGTATCTCACAATGATCTTCCTATCTATTATTTTCCTAAGACTGGTCAAGCCACCCTGACACATGTGGATATGAAGTCCAGAGAACAATTCGTCGCTGTTCGAGTAAAAGGTTATATCTCACAATGTTCTTCCTATCCATTATTTTCCTTAAGACTTGTCACGCCTCCCAGCCAATGGATATGCAGTCCATCGGAACAATTTTCGTTGAGTTCATTTTCGTATGCTAATGTGTTATGGAAAATGAACCTTAAGTACATTATAGTGTAGGGATGCGTGAATAAGTCATGCAAACGTACATTCCTAGAGTGCAGTACGTTAAGGTTCATTTTCTTTTATAGATAATCAAAGGAAAATGAACACAACGAACATTGTTCTGATGGACTAAATTTCACGTATGTGGCTGAGAGGTGTGTCTAGTCTTAAGGAATATAATGGATAGGAAGAGCATTTTCAGATATGTGGTATTAGAACTAGGCAAACGATATCGTCGCTTCACCGGTAAAAGGTTGTAATCCACAAAGCTCTCCCTATCGATTATTCTCCTTAAGACTGGACACGCCTCCCAGCTACATATGGTTATGCAGTCCATCAGAACAAATTTTGTTGTGTTCATTTTCCTATGCCCGTGTGTAAAGGAAAATTAACCTTACTGTACCGTACGATACGAATGTATGCTTGCATTACGTATTTACGCACTCCTGTTGTATAATGCGTGTTAGGTTCATTTTCGGTTACTCGTCCGCATAGGAAAACGAACACAACAGACATTATTCTGATGGGCTGCATATCCATATGTGGCTCGGAGGCGTGACCAGTCTTAAGGAGAATCATCGCTAGGAAGAGCTTTGTGGATTACAACCTTTTACCGGTGAAGCGACGATATCATTCTGTCTGTACTCTCCAAATTTGGCCACACACTTCGTTCTTGTCTTGGATTAGATATAGGCCTACATACCGGGTGATAGATGGTGGTGGTGGTGGTGGTGGTGATTTTTGTCTTACGAGGAAGTACAACTGGGCAACCATCCTCTATTAACACCAATTAGAGGGAAATAATGGGAGGGATCCGACTTTTCGAGAAATGAAGGTTCGGCCTAAGAAAGACAAAGGTCACGAAGGGCGTGAAAATGAAAGACTCCCTAGGCCTCGAAAACGTAATACCTTCGGGGTCGGAAAAAAAACAAGAGTTCACCAAGGGAGGTCGGGTAGGATAGATTAAAGTGAGGAGCCTGGCACAAGTAAGTGGATGCAATGCCACACTCAGCTAAAGGCCCCGTGGTCGCCAAGCCACGCTCCCAAGTTATGAGCTCCTGGAGACCCTTTCAGTCGCCTCCCACGACAGGCAGGGTATACTGTGGGCCGCGCGAGAGTATTATCGAAATAAAATATCTAGTGGCTAGGTAGAGAGAAGTGTTTCCCCCATGACTGAACCTGCATAAAGCAAATGTTGGACGGGTAACGTTGTGTATTTTGAAACTGGAATTATTCAGAATTACTGTGGTCATTCTAAGGACACATGATGGCCATGATAGTTAAGGCGTCAAGTCCATAATGTCTGATTGACATCGTGGTCAGCCGGTTCGTGTCCCGTTGGTTGAAACACAATTCACTATTAGAATGTTGCCCGGCAGGCTGGGAGAGGTGGTGGTAAACAGCTTCTAATTGCAAGATTGTGTGCCAAAAGCCTGGTATCAATTTCAATTCCAATATCAATTTCAAACCTCTCCGCGGTGGAGCAGTGGCGGCCGGTAGACTCTCAGATCAGGACACCTCTTTCTTGACAACTTTGAGAGAAAGTAGAAGAGTAAAAATCCAGTTTATTTCATATTTAACAAGACCTGCACGTGGTGAGCCGAACATGTCCTCGGGCACTCCCAGCACTAAAAACCATACGCCATTTCATTTAGCGGACTATGATGGTATAGCGTAAGCTGCTGTCGCCTAGCGACAATCTGTCCGTCAAGTCGATCCAATCTTCGTGCGGCTTTGCAATTTAATAAAATTACATAAAATTACTCATAATAATAAAACTACCTTACCGATTTCGTTCAAACCACTTCATAATCCCTTTTAGATGTAATAAGAACAAATTGTGAAAATTTCAGCGAAATCGGTCCAGTAGTTTTTGGGTCTATTAACGTCAAATATACCAACATCCAATTTTATATATAGGCCTATAGATGAAAGGTATCACATTAACAATTTTTTTTTCGAAACCGACTGCCCTTATTATTTGTATTTGCCATTTGTATATACAACGATGATCATATTTAAAGTATGCCATCACCAATAATCTGATGTTGAAATTACGTATAGTCTACACGATGAAGCTAAATATGAATCCAGGAAGCTTGTGTTCATTTTTTCAATCATTATCACTATCCCTGTGAATTCAAAACTTGAAAAATCCTTGCTTGTACGAGTAACCATCTGAGTACTAGCACCACAAATAATTTTCCGTCTTCGAGTGCACGCTTTCGTCCTACCTTAACAGTTGCTTGGCAGCTAGGGACAGCAAATGCCGTACGGATTACGTCGCACGCCGGTGGTTGTTGGCAGACGGGGTGTCGCCGTACCCTCACAAGGCCATTCAAGCCTACTCCTTTAAGTCTTCCGCGCGAAAACGAACTAACTCACTGCTGCCAACCTACACAAAACGCGGGATGAAAGCCAGAGGCCCGTGTTACTTCACGTTTCTTCTTCTTAAGACGTCGGAAGTAGACGATCCACACGGCCAGCTCTGATCTTGACGTTGCAGCCATGCCATGTGAATTTATTGGAATATCTCTCAGGATCCTTAATGCAGTGTTTTCCCGTTGCCTTCTGCATCCTAATGCCGTTCACCAAACTGGTTCCTCCGCCTTTGGGAACAATTTCTTGTCCCCAGGACAATAGAGTGTCCTTACCCATACCCGCTCATCCACTCTCAAAGAGACTGTTGGCACTTGGTATAGGGGATCTCCTTATACCGGGAAATAATCGGTTCCTTGTCCGACCCGTTGACTGAATGGTCAGCGTACTGGCCCTCGGTTTAGAGGGTCCCGGGTTCGATTCCCACCGGGTCAGTGATTTTGACCTTCATAGGTTAATTCCAGTGTCTCGGGGGCGGGTGTGTGTAGCGTTTTCAGCATTAGAAATCATCCTAGGTAGAGCCCTCATCTTCACAGATATGCAGGTCGCCTAATAGGCCGTCTACTAGATAAAGATCCGCACCAGGCCTCTCCAGAGGCCGTACGCCATTATTATTATTACTATTATTTTTTTTTTTTTGCTAGGGGCTTTACGTCGCACCGACACAGATAGGTCTTATGGCGACGATGGGATAGGAAAGGCCTAGGAGTTGGATGGAAGCGGCCGTGGCCTTAATTAAGGTACAGCCCCAGCATTTGCCTGGTGTGAAAATGGGAAACCACGGAAAACCATTTTCAGGGCTGCCGACAGTGGGATTCGAACCTACTATCTCCCGGATGCAAGCTCACAGCCGCGCGCCTCTACGCGCACGGCCAACTCGCCCGGTATTACTATTATTATTATTATTATTATTATTATTATTATTATTATTATTATTATTATTATTATTATCGGTCCCTTCATTCGTTAGCCGCCTGCATATAAAATATTATTTTTATATGCAGTCGCTGCCCCCTCTCTACCGCGGGGAGGTGAATGTCAGAATTTCACTGTCATTGAAACAAGGACCGAATGGCATTTCCTTGTTTCTCTGGTTCTTTAGAGAGGACTTCACGTTTGCAATTTGAATAAAAATTCCTGGTCTCAAATGTTACATTTCAATATAATTATTATATTTCTTCTCCAAATATCAGTGATAGGGCAAGGATAAGTATGATTTAATTTTATTATATGCAACCATGGAGATTTGGCTGGCGCGTGCTCGTAGAGGGGTTTGTGAGGACTCTGCCGAGCTTAAAGCCTCTTCCCGCACCCTTCGTCCATCCGAAACCGTCCACCGGAGCGCTTCCCCCTTACATCTCAAACCCCTCACCTTCACTATATCCTCGGACGGAAGCTCGAGAGTCCGTGAACCTGAAAACTTTTACCAGAGAACTGCCCGCTGAAAGTCAGTCACCTAAGTTTGATATTGCCGATCAGTCTTCAGTCTTTACAGTTTTACAATGAAATGTTATTTTCTTAGCATTATTCGAGTCCAATTTTTTACTTAAAATGTCAAGAGATGATTTTAAAAAATAACATTTTCGTTCTCCAGAGAGGACACCGTCCGGGAGTTCTTAAGGGCCAGCCTCTACTGATATGGACTGAGGGTATTTGACACTGTTGATGGTAATTCGTCCGTCGGATGGAGACGTTAAGTCTTGAGCCGACCTCTTCGAGCAATTCGACAGAAATAGTCCATGTGCCGGCACCAGGTTTCACCGCCTCCGTTCCTACAAGGATCATATCGTCGCTACACCTGCAAAACCTCGCATCCCACAATGCTCTTCCTATCCATTATTCTCCTTAAGACTGGTCACGCCTCCCAGTCACATATGGATATGCAGTCCATCAGAACAGTTTTCGTTATGTTCATTTTCTTATGTGTGGGCGTAAACGAAAATGAACCTTGCTGTAGGAATGTATGTTTGTGTGAAGTGTTTACCCACTGCTAGAGTATGATGTATTCAAGGTTCATTTTCCTTTACACATGCGCATAGGGAAATGAACACAACGAAAATTCATCGCCTTACCGTACCGCACTCTAGCAAAGTACGTCCGCATGACTTACTTACGCACTCCTACAATGTAATGAACTTAAGGTTCATTTTCCTTTAACGTTAGCATACGAAAATGAACACAGCGAAAATTGTTCTGATCGACTGCATATTCATATGTGGCTGAGAGGCGTGGCGAGTCTTAAGGAGAATAATGCCCAAACAGCAACGATATTTTTAAGGGAATTAATTTCAATAAATAAGAATACATTACCCGGCTGAGTGGCTCAGACGGTTGAGGTGCTGGCATTCTGAGCCCAACTTGGCAGGTTCTATCCTGGCTTAGTCGGCTAGTATTTGAAGGTGCTCAGATACGTCAGCTTCGTGTGGGTAGATTTACTCTGACGTAAAAGAACTCCTGCGGGACTATATTCCGGCACCTCGGCGTCTCCGAAAACCGTAAAGGTAGTTAGTGGCACATAAAAACAATAACATCAATATTACAACAAAAATTGAGAGTAAACTGTTTTAATTAAACAGTTAGTGTCCGCTGTCTGACAGACACTATCATAGCAGATGAGAGCTAAAATACTTGCGGTGACTGCATTTTATTTGGCATGGGTAAGGCAGCGCTCTGGCAAGTGAGAGGGTACTCTGTTTTCCAGTACCGACGGCCGTCACATTTCCACCTTACAGCATAGCTCTGTTTCTTTCATTTCATACAGTGTAAAATCTCACATGTTTACGGTTTCCGAAATAACGTCGAAATCGGAACTTCCCTACTCAACGTAAAACATAGCATCAGACTTTTCTTCGGTGTCCTTTCCTTCCCGCAAACTTACAATTAGTGAAAAGAACAGGCATAGAAAAATGATGCGAAATTATACCTGAAATAGCGTTAATTGACTCTTGCTAGGGACCCAACATGCCACCGCTAGAAGTATTCTTACAGGGTGTTTGGGGGATAAGTACACATATTTTTTCTCTTGGTTGTTGGAAGACCCCGGAATAGAATGTCCTATTTTAAAAATAAAAATATGAAGTTGCAACTTTGGTGTTTGTAGCTAAGGTAGTAGGGCTTTAGAATATTTTTCAGTATGAAAATGGTCGCTTTTTGTACGAAGAACCTCTTCATACAACTTAGACATGAAGACTGCTTAAAGCTGCAGTGCAGTGATTTATTTCGAATTACCTGTTACACATTACGCTTGCAGAAGCATACAATAGAACTGTTTTTGTTTTGGTTTTTACATTACAATTCTGTAACAGTGAAACGGAAGGAATGTATACACATATATACCAAAATGGTACTAACGAGCAACTGCGGCTGTATTACCTTGTGCCTTGAGCAAATCCTCCTCACTGCAAGAATCGGGCAACACGAGCACTGACACAGATGCTTGGTAGTCTGCACCTCTCCGCATTCACATAGTGGTGATACATCCAAAAGCCCCATTTCAATAGGTTGTCCTTAGATTTTCCAACACATGTTCTTAACCTGTTCAGTGATCTCCATGTGATCCAGTCCAAGTTGTGTCCGGTCGGTAAGCATTCAGCTGGTTTTGTGCATGTTTGAAGATGACTTGTTCTGGCTGCCCACAATTTTTCTCTGGCTTTCTTCGGAGATGTATTCAGTGGAGATGTTGACTGTTGGCAGTTCCTCCTAGATTTCAATCTATGCTTTGGTGGAGGATGTCTGTGTAGTGGATGTAGCTCATTTTTCTTCAACTTTTTTTCCTTTCGGCATTTGCGGCTATTTCGCGGCGTATATCAGGAGGAGCAATTCGTGCCATACAATAGAGTTTGTCAATTGGAGTTGGATTCAAACATCCAGTTATTAGTCTCGCAGTTTCATTAAGGGCCACATCTACTTGCTTTGCATGGGCGGATTTATACCACATTGGGCAGGCATATTCACCGGCGAAGAAGCAAAATGCCATGGCAGAAATACGGACCACCTGAGGTTAAGCATCCCAATTTCTACCAACAAGTTTCCGAATGATGTTGTTGCCTGACACCTTGTGTTTGGTGTTTATGAAATGCCTTTGGTAGGTGAGCGACCTGTCTAAGGTAATTCCAAGGTATTTGGGTGCAAATCAGTGCTCCAATTCGGTGCCTTACCAAGTAACTTTCAGTTTTCTTCCTGCCTGTCTGTTCCGAAGATGGAAAGCACTGAACTGAGTCTTTTGTGAGTTTGGATTCAGGAAGTTCTTGTCGTAGTAGTCAGAAAAGTTCCCTAGAGCTCCTGTAAGCATATGTTCTGCTTCTTCAAAATCACTTGTCTGTTCCGTCAAAGCAAGGTCGTCGGCATATATGAAACGTTTGGTTGCATGAGGTCTGAGCTGGTAATTCCTTTAAATGTTGAAGAGTATTGGTGACAATACACTCTCTTGGGGTAAGCCATTCCTTTCGATACTCCAACGGCTCTGAATTCCTCGGAATTCAACGTAGACTCTTCGGTTGTGCTTTAAGGTGGCAATTATTCTAGTGAAACCAGAGTCCAGGTTCAAGCTGTAGATCTTGTGAAGCATTATGCAGTGTTGGACTGTATCATAAGCTGATGAGAGATCAATAAATGCCACTCCAGTGATCTGGACTTTCTCAAACCCATCCTCTACGTGTTACGTGAGTTATTTGTGCTGTACAATTTCTCTAGGGTCTGAAGCCTGCCTGTTCAGGTATAAGTAAACTGTTAATCTTTGGCGATAGGCGGTTCAATAGCAGCCTTTCAAACATCGTATAAAGATGGCATAATAATGAGATGGGCTGATAACTCTTGGGGTCAGAAGGTCCTTTCCCAGATTTCAAGATAGCAATTATCTTAGTTTTCCTCCATATTTTCGGAATCTTGTTATGTCTTAAGCAGTTATTAAAGAGTTACACAAGCCATTTCAGTGTCGTCGGTTCAAATTTCTTTATTTGCTCTATTCTTATTCATCTAATCCAGCTGCCTTGTTGTTCTTACATTGCTGTATGGCCTTTAGCAACTCATTTTGTGAAAATGGCTTTGAGAGCTCATTAGTTTCTTGCCTTTGAATCTTGGGTCCTTTACCTCGTTTGTCTGTTTTACCATTTTTCAAAAGCTGTTGAGCTATTTAATTTGGAGAAATGTTTGCATGGGTTTCTTTTGCGTTGGATCATTACTTAGTCGACGTAATAATCTCCATGTAATGTGGCTGCTTTTGCGTTTGTCTAGTCCTTCTATCGTTTCTATCCACCGAGTTTTCTTACTTTCCGCCATAGACTGAGTAAGTTTTATAGAAGCATCTGATGTTTGTTCGCTGAAAGAGTTTTCTTCGAAGAGTTTAATGTACCCTTCTAACATATAGTTGTTATCCTTACTGAGTCCTGGAGTACGGCATCCACGTGGGATAAATTTACGAGATGACTCCTGCTGCTATAAAATCATCATATGCTTCAGGACATGAATGCATTTTCAACACAAGGCTGTCTAGTGCCTCAGAAAACATGTCTCAATTTGCTTTGTTGAAATTGTATCGTCTTCTGAATGGAACTATTTGTGGTCTTACGGCTGCAGTAATCTGACATACAATAGGTCTGTGTATGGTATTTGGAATTGGGGAGCCAATACTCTTGTGGTATTGTGAAGCTGTTTCTTCACTGGTGAAAATCAGTACAGGATTTCCAGCGTCCACTGTTGAAACATAGTTGTAATTTACTGTCATGAATTAAGGGTACGTTGTTGGATTCAGCCTACTGCATTACAGCTTCACCATTTTCATTGTTCTGGCCATATCCCCAAACATTACTGACTACTGAAATCTCCTAAGATGAACTTAGTTTTCTGATTGTGGATATTAGTTGGTTCCTTAAAGATGAATTTTGCATTAGATGGTTTGTATATCGAGGTGACTACACAGTTGTTCAGTTCAACACACAGGATTTCAATATTATCCTCCTCAGTACAAGCTGTAGAAAGCACCGGTAAGCCATGTTTAACAAATACAGCACTACCATATTGCCGATGGGGGTCTTTCAGTTACAAAGTTCATGCCTTGTGCCTTAGGTCTTCTATGGTATGTATCCCTATGAGTCTCGTGGATACATAATATATCACACTGGTATTCTTGACACAGATTATGGAGGAGTTCCTCTTTTGGTCCAGATATTCCTTCTATATTTACTGATATAATCTTCAAAGTTGGTCTTAAAAAAAAGAGCTTTTGTACGAGAATTGATAATCTCTACAATCGCTTCTGGATTTGAAACGATCTGCCGTCAGCACATTTCGTAATATAGTCTGACATTGTCTAGGGTACGCCCGATAGCTACTCATCATATTGTAATTGTATAATAGCAGTCTTCGTGGGGGCTTCTTTTGCGTACCGCAAGTGAAGTGATGTATTCATTATTACTTCTTACACATTACGCATGCCTACTGCCTAAAGCATGGTGCGGTGGGTAGAATAAGCTGAGGGAAGAAACGAAGCTACTACCTCCTCACAAACATCGCACTCTGCTTGAAGCTCCTCCCTCAGACAAAGAGTTTTGTAAAATTAAAACAAATCATATTTTACGATCTACGGACATTCGTAAGGTTACTTGTACGTATCTTCCAAAAATTTGTATAGACAAGTTAAAACAGAGAACTGAGTAGCTCTGTAAAACGCTACCGTTTATTGTGCTGCCAAAGGTCGGCTGTGCTGAAGACAAATTTCGTATTGTCTCCGATAGAGCTCGCATTGTGTATGGCCACAGGGCTGCCACATTCGGTGAAAATAAGGAAACTGCGTAGTTTGAAACTGCCATTACGCGACTACTATATCCCGTCACTGTCGCTTTTTAACAGGACTCCAGGACTTGAGTCCTGTACGAGAGTTAACCCGGAGGCTTGGGCATCCTGACCCCGTTTGAAAGTCTAGAAACTGACCAAAACAGTACAATGTCTTGTCAGTGTCACTCTGTTGGAGGGCTCTGGCCAATTTCTATCAATATTTTGGGCGGGCAAGAAATTAATTGAAGTTGTATTCACTCTAGATCATAGAATGTCCTGCTTTGCCGTGTTACTGACGTTGGTAAACCTTGCTTAGTATGCTGTGACATCGTCCGAGCGCCGGCACGTTGCATCTGTAATTTATATTTTGCGTATGGGATGTAGTAGCTTTTCCCCTTTTGAATGCATATCGTCGCTGGAAAGGTAAAAGGTTGTATTCCACAAAGCTCTTCCTATCAATTATTCTCCTTAAGACTGGTCACGCCTCCCAGCCATATATGGATACGCAGTCCATCAGAACAATGTCCGTTGTGTTCGTTTTCCTATGTCGACGATTAAACGAAAATGAACCTTTCATGCATTGTTCACTAGGAGTGCGTAAATACGTAATGCAAACGTACATTCCTACAGTACGGTACTGTAAGGTTCATTTTCCTTTACACGTGGGCATAGGAAAATGAACACAACAAAATTTGTTCTGATGGACTGCATATCCATACGTGGCTGGGAGGCGTGACCAGTCTTAAGGAGAATAATTGATAGGAAGAGCTTTGTGGAATACAACCTTTTACCTTTCCAGCGACGATATAAAACAGTTCTTATACGAGAGTCGAGCCATAAGTCATGGCAACTATTTCTTTTCTCGCGAACAGGAGACAACACGAAAACTCTAAGATATGCATTTGGAAATATAGGGCATGTACTTATGCATAGTGCCTGAAGACAAATTCTGACTTCAGGAGATTCTCGTAGGAAAGTGACAGAACGCAGGTCATTGATAAACATCGTTTTGTTATGGTATAGACAGCAAATACACATGACTATGTACAAAGGACAAGTCTCCACTGGTTACAGACCTTCGAAATAATCACCCAAGGTTTCCACTATGCCTTGCCAGGGGTGGGGCAGGCGCTGAATACCATTCTCTGCATGTGTATCGCTAACGTGTGACACCTCTCTCCGAAATGCTGTTACGATGTTCTCTTTGTTAGCAAACCGTTGTCTACGTAATGGCTTCTTGACTTTGGGGAGTAGATCACAGTCACATGGGCTCAGATCAGGCGAATAAGGCGGATATGGAAGAACCTCCCATCCCCACCGTTGTAAGTGACGCCGAACGATGGCTGCTGTGTGAGCTGTCGTTTGAACGTCTCCACCCACCTCGCCACTGTCCTATAGGGTATGGCATGCACACCTAATGCTTCCCGCAGCTCTGCATGGCATTAGCGTGCATTTCTACCGCGGAGAACGGCTATTTTAATATACGATCGTTGCTCCTGCTTGTTGACTTCCATTTTGTTACGCTCTCACTCACACGCTGAACTTGGGGGCATGTTTAGACCCACACTGTTGTTTACATACACCATCTAGTGGCATCATACGCAAGTACATACCGTACGTTTCCAAATGCATATCTTAGATTTTCCGTGTTGTCTCCTGTTCGCGAGAAAAAACATAGTTGCCATGACTTATGACTCGACCTACGTATTATATCGATTATTTCATGGACAGTGACGACGAATGTTTCAGTGGTGACCCCTAAATAGAGCGTCATTTGTTCGTGTTAATATTATTTGGATCAGTGGTAGAGTGTCGGCCTCCGGATCCCAAGATAGCGGGTTCAAACCCGGCAGAGGTAGTCGGATTTTTGAAGGGCGGAAAAAAGTCCATTCGACACTCCATGTCGTACGATGTCGGCATGTAAAAGATCTCTGGTGACACATTTGGTGCTTACCCGACAAAATTCATTAAATCTCAGCCATAGACGCCCAAGAGAGTTTCGGTTTACTCGGTCTGCCATCTAGTTGGCCTAGAATAAAACGTAACGTCGAAATTGACGATCAGACAGCCAGATGGCGTCAAATCGAAATGTCTGCACACAGTAGCTGAGGCCATACGATTATTATTATTATTATTATTATTATTATTATTATTATTATTATTATTATTATTATTATTATTATTATTATTATTATTATTATTATTATTATTATTATTATTATTATTATTTGAATGTAAATAAATTCAACATTGTGTGCAGTAAAATACTGTACATAACTCAGGACAAAGTATTCTACGGATTCGTTTGTCAACTCGTACGTTAAACCTACTTTCCGCCCCTTTTAAAGTTATTAAATATTAAGTTACTATGAAATTATAAAAAAGTGATGAATTTCTATCTCTTCATTCAAGGTAGAAGGTGTACAGTGAATCTTGTAAGTTGTTTACATGGGCTGCGCCCAGACAGACCATTATTTCTACTCTCTCTTCCATAAAGAACTGAGTGATCTGAGACGTACTTGATTGTGAGTAAGCACAGTTGAGATGTCTCACATATTCTGTTCCGTAGTCAAAAGATGCAGTCACTGCTTTCTTAAATAGTGAATTATTTAACTGTTATTTTGGTGGTATTTGACACCTGGTGTTGTCATACGTATGATAAAAGCCATGGCAGACACGGTCCTTTCCAGATGACGAAAGCCATATCACGGAGAACGAGGGTAGAGGTAGGCTACTGGCGACAGAAATAAATAAAAATGGATTGTCTTACCAGTACACCTCATAGACACTGGCTGTATCTGAACGTCTTACCAGTAACTCCCCATAAACTCTGACTGTGACTGAATGGCATCAATCAGCGCGATTCACATCACAGCATTATTCATAGCAGTGGTCATAGAAACGTGCATTTCAACCAGAATGAAAGAATATATTTTTACTCTGAGCTGAAGGAGAAAATGTTAATTGTTAAATGTATTCTGGAATGTCAGGGAGGTTAAGCTGCATTTCTTCTAAAGAATAAATCATAATTTTAATTAGGAAATAATGCAATATTCGCGCCAAGGTACCGTACATAAAACCTAAAATATTTTCGATATCTCGCGTGATTTTAACACCTATGTGATAAGACGACTTAATTATTGTTTTGTATTATTGTGTTAAAAAATGTATCGCTCTGTACTTTCACATTCCATACAAATTGCTGTCATAGTCTAAGCCGTGTTTGAGTCTACTTGTACTGGCGAACAGTTTTTCTTTTTAAACACATCAAAATCGTGATAAGAGAATTTGCTTAAGAGATGCTAGTCTTCTTGATCTGTTTATTGTTTCTAATTATGACGTAACTTATAATATTTTGATAGCCTTATTAGATAATATTATTTTTGTGTCAAGTAAAAAGGAATTAAATGAACCACTGAACACTGGCAGGAAAAGGTATAAAGAATAAACGAACTGCGTTGTTTTCTTTCTTTCTTGGGCATAATTTAGTCCTATGCTCACGTATTTCCCTTTTTATAGACAGTTAGTTTGGTCTCGACCAAAAGACGAAGTCTGCATGCGACTACTTTGGTGCGCCAGGTGCCTTCTGGAAACACTCATACACACCTGCCGTCCAGATTTTCCTACCTGCATTCCCTGAACGTATTCAGTATCTAGTCCAGAAATCGTTGTACAATGAATCACAATACACAACAGATCGTTCGCGGGCTGAGTGGCTCAGATGGTTGAGGCGCTGGTCTTCTTACCCCAACTTGGCAGGTAGGATCCTGGCTCAGTCGGGTACTACTTGAAGGTGCTAAAATACGCTAGCCTCATGTCGATAGATTTACTGGCACGTGACTGGCACTGCGGGACTAAATTCAGGCACCTAGGCGTTTCCGAAAACAGTAAAAGTAGTTGGTTGGGATTATTAGTTCACGGGCACCACCACGAGCTGGTGGAGCGAAACCCCAATGACGCTGCATCTAAAGCCAAATTCAAAGCCTCCTGGCATCGTCATCGTATTACCACTTCCAGTGTAGGGAAAGCAATTTTGACCCCCACTTCACAGGAAATGTATGAGCGGCTAAGTTTCTAGAAAATAGAACTCAGACAATTAGAGCAGGTAAAGCGTTAGCTAATCCTGTGATGATTAAGGAGGGGGAGGGGGCCCAGAGGGCAGGAGTATTGGACCTTTATGTTTTCTTATATAGAGTATAAAACTGATATGAGGAAAGAATTGGAATTGCAGATAATATTTTTGCGGATGATGTTATATTTTATACACTAGTAAGTAAGTAAGTTCCCGGTCTAGAAAGCCAAGAATAACGGGCGAGAGGCATCGTCGTGCTGACCACACGACACCTCGTAATCTGCAGGCCTTCGGGCTGAGCAGCGGTCGCTTGGTAGGCCAAGGCCCTTCAAGGGCTGTAGTGCCATGGGGTGAAGTAAGTAAGTTATAGGATTGTCATAAAAAGATGTGGAGAATGTTGTGAGATGGACAGCAGGCAATGGTATGATGAATGATGACGAAAAGTCAGGTTGTAAGTGTCGCTAAAACCTCTCAGTTTCAACGACTGTGTTGATGGGGAAATAGTACCTCATGGAGATCACTATAGGTACTTAGGCGTTAAAATATAAGGAAATGTCTTCACTGGAGTAATCACAATAACCAGATGTAAAGAAAGGTTATAGATCTCTTCACATGGTTATGAGGGTATTGATGGATTCAAAGGAGAGGGCATGTGTGTTTCTGATACTACCACAATTAGAGTATGGTTCCAGTGTATGGGATCCACACCAGGATTATTTGATATCGAGAACTGGAAAAAATCCGAAGGAAAGTAGTACGATTTGTTAGTGCTGATTTCCGACAAACGGGTAGTGTAACGAAATGTTGTAAACTTTGGGCTAGAAGGACTTGGAAGGAAGGAGACGAGTCGCTCGACTAAGCGGTATGTTCCGACCTGTCAGTGGAGAGATGGTGCGGAATGACATTAGTAGACCAATAAGCTTCAATGGAGCTTTCAAAAGTAGGAAATATTATAATAAATGAAGATAAAATTCGAATTCAAGAGAAAAATTTGGGGTAAATATTCGTTTATAGGAATTGGATTCATTTATCAATTTTTTAAATTTATAAAATTCCAAATTCTTTCAGATAATTTAAGAAAAGCTACGTAATCATATGATAGGACTGACCTAAATGCACATCATTTGATGATTGATTCACTGATGATAAAACTTTGTTTTATTATAAAACAATTATAGCGAAAATGCAATTACGATCTCATTTGTTATGAAAATGTCTGTTTTTTTCTTTTTTGCCGTGCGCGTACTACTATTATGACTTATAATATTTTATATACATTTCAAGTTAAGTCCGACTCATTGGCTGAATGGTCAGCGTTCAGGCCTTCGGTTCAGAGGATCCCGGGTTCGATTCCCGGCTGGGTCGGGGATTTTAATCGCTTCTGCTTAATTCTTCTGGCTCGGGGACTGGGTTTTTGTGTCCGTCCCAACACTCTCCTCTTCATATTCACACAACATACCACACTACCAACCACCACAGAAGCACGCAATAGTGATTACATCCCTCCATATAGGGTTGGCGTCAGGAGGGGCACCCGGCCGTAAAACAGGGCCAAATCCACATTTGCGACACAGTTTGCACCCGAGACCCCACAGGTGTGGAAAAAGCTGTAGGAAAAGAAGGAGAAGGAAAGCAATGCAGTGCAGTCGAACGAAGTCAGGTGATGCAGGAGATATCAGATTAGGAAATGAAGTCTTAAGGGAAGTTAGATGAATAGGCTATTGTTACTTGGGTAATAAAATAAATAACGATAGCAGAAGTAAGGAAGACATAAAATGCAGACTTATGAAAAGAAATTTACTCACTTTGAACATTGATATGGGAATTAGAAAAATGGTTTTGAAGACTTCCGTCTGGAGCGTGGCATTGTATGAAAGTGAAACATGGACGAAAAGTAGCTCAGAAAGAGAATAGAAGTTTTTGAAATGTGGTGTTGCAGAAGAATTCTGTAGATGAAACCGGTGGATGGAATCACGAACGGAAAGGCACTGAATCAGATTGGTGAGAGGAAGTGGATTTGGCTAAATTGCACTAGAAGAAGAGATAGGATGCTAGAACACATTTTAAGACACCCAGAACTTGTTCAGTTGGTTTTTGAGGAATGTAATTTTGGTGTGGCTATTGTTGGCGTGGTGCAGCCCTTCTAAGGCAGACCTTCCAGCGAAGTTGGGCGGCATGTGCCCTTTACGGGAAACTGCATTGATGATAGTCCTGCATGTGGTGTATGAGGTGCAGGGATGTAGGGGACAGAGTCCCAGAGCCAGAGAAATTAAACATTTACAGTTAAAATCTCCGACCCGACCAGGAATCGAACTCGGAGCCCTCTGTACCGAAGTTGACTACGTTGACCATTTTCAGCCAAGTTGTCGGGCTTCAGGGAAGTGTAGGCGGTAAGATCGATAGGAGCAGACCAAGCTATGAGTATGACAAGCCTATTAGAGCAGATAAAGTGGGTTTTTTTTTTTTTGCTATTTTGCCTTACGTCGCAACGACACATATAGGTCTTATGGAGACGACGAGACAGGAAAGGCCTAGGAATGGGAAGGAATCGGCCGTGGCCTTACTTAACGCACAGCCCCAGTATTTGCCTGGTGTGAACATGGGAAACCTCGGAAAACCATCTTCAGGGCTGCCGACAGTGGGGTTCGAACCCACTATCTCCCGGATGCGAGCTCACAGCAGCCTTCCCCTAACCGCACGGCCAACTTGCCCAGTGATAAAGTATGTAGTTATTACGTAGAAATGAAAGGTGATCGTGGTGATTATTGTTTTAAAAGGAAGTACAACTGGGCAAACTTCTTCTATTAACACTAATGAGAGGGAAAAAATGGAAGGGATCCGACACTTCGAAAAATGAAGGTATCGGCTAAAGAACAAGAGTTGATCAAGGGCAGTCGGATAGGATAGATGAAAGTGAGGATCCTGGCACAAGTAAGCGTAAGTAATGCCAGGACTCAAGTAAGGGCGCCGTGGTGGTCAACCCACACTCCCTAGTTCAGAGAGCCCCTGATACCCCTTTTAGTCGCCTCTTAAGGCAGGCAGGAGTGGATGTATTCTACCCTCAGGGGGTCGTCGAAATTAAAAGGTTAGCACAGAATAAGGTGGCTTGGAGAGCTGGATCAAACCAGTCAATGGACAGATGACCCAGGCAAGAACAATGTGAAGAAGAAGAAGAAGAAGAAGAAGAAGAAGAATGTGACGGTTATGATGATGACGGCGATGATGATATCGACGAAGAAGAAGAAGAAGAAGAAGAGGAAGAAGGGATGCTTACAGTCTGCCCCTTAGCTCCTCGTGTCGTGAGGGCGGTTACTAATTACGTCACCACTCGTCTACATCCTGACGATCATAAATAAGACATGATTGAAAGCGGATGGATTGATAGAAATGAGGATAGAGATAGAATATGACTTGTGTTTCAACAGGTCCAAACTGAAAGCTCTCTTCATTTAGAATATTACCTTTTAGAAGCAAATTAAATTTGAGGTATAATTGTATTTGTTTGATACATCGGCGATTTATAAAAATGGTTGAGTCGTTTTAATGAGCGTACAGTCCCGGCGGAGGTAATTACCACGGGGCACGCGCAGCTCTCTGCTCGGAGTGTACCGCGCTGACAGATCCTGCGGCTCCAGTACGGATCACATTTACACACAATTAAAAATAAGGACACTAAATCCTCAGGAAAGCTTGGGATGATTACATACGCTAAGCTGATATTACCTGCAGCATCGCATGGGATTCCCTTAATTAATGTTCTAGCTACCGAAAGCCGCTAAATAATTCTATATAATTCGCTATATATAAACGTTGCAACCAATCAAGCACTTTTTAAATGTATGTCCCTCTCACACATTGATGAAATCCTCGTGGCTAGGATTAGTCTCGATTACATGATAATCGGGTGTTCACGTCATACCAGACCGACATACGTTCCCATTAAGCGAAATACCACTTAATGTACTAGGCTTCCGATGTGGTTTTTTAAATGGAATACAAACACACGAATATTGGTTTTTGTGTATGCACTCCACATCTCGCCGCAAAAGTGCATAAAAATCAATTGTTCTTTCCCAGCCTGTTTACTTCACATCGCAGTAATTGATATCGGCACTCGTTCGTGTGAGGGAACTGTTCATATCATTACGCCTTCCATCATTTCAGAGAGATTTTTGCTCCGCGTTAACTATTTTAACGTGTTTAATAACTCGTCCAGCACTACGCGATGATTTTAAAAGGCAGAGCTGCCACGGCTCATGTCAGGGTTGAACAGTTTAAATACGTCGCATAGGTGGTAACTAATTAATATAATGATATCGCCTATATATTATTAATAATAACAACAAGAACAGAGAAAAATCTTCAGGAAATCTATCAAGTTACAGAAAAAATCACAGATACAATCAGAAAACGACGATTATAATTTTAATGTCTTATATAGAATGGTGTGAAATGTTACTCATAGGGTCGGTTGGTGTATGCTTTTCAGTGGACTTGGCAAACTGATATGTAATAGCAAGCAAAGCAACGGGAAACTACCTCATTCCTCATTTCCCTAGTACGCCTCTTCAGTGATGCCTAGGCCGTCTATGACAGCTGATGGCAGAGCTGTTGAGGATTCCACCAGCGGCATCGCTGACGGACTGAACATACATACATATAGAATGGATAGTAAAAGGCTCACAAAGAAAATGTTAATCTTAGCCTTATCAGTAAAAAATCGCAATAATTGGCTAAAAGAGAAAAGTGAAGAATAGGAAGTGTGCCGTCAGTTACGTCACATTAGTCGTTACTGTAGGCCTTGGTCGCCAAAAATGCTGCGGCTACAAGTTAATTTCGAGTTGCATTTCTCCTTGATGCAACATTGAGTTTCGTTTATTGAAAAACATATTCATGATCATTAGCTTTTCGCAAATAAAGTAAGTAAACTCGTGTCCTCATCCCGAGGTGGTACAGCTCTTTTCAGGCACACCCCCATTGGAGGTGAGCTGCGTGTACCATTTGAACCACATACCAGCCCTCCTGCCATTCTTAAAATTTTGGCAGTACCGGGAATCGAACCCGGGCCCCCGAGGACGGCAGCTAATAACACTAACCGTTACGCTACGGAGGCGGACTTTTCGCAAATGGAAACGTTTCTTTTAACACGTCTTAAGGTCGTCCTGCTGTTTTCTTCTCTGAGATCTTGCATTCGAGCATGTTTCGGGAAAGAGTAGGCCTATCGTGCCTAATTAAATGATCACTGAGCGTTGCTTTGCGTTTTCTTAACTCGCGATGGTGATGTTTGAGGTCGAGATTGTTTCTCTAAGCTGAGCCCCTTTTGATGTAGTTTAAAGGGGCCTAACATCGAGGTCATCGGCCCCTAACGAAAATGAGAAGAAAGGCAGGTTCGATCCTGGCTCAGTCCGGTGGTATTTGTAGGTGCTCAAATACATCAACCTCGTGTCGGTAGATTTACTGCACGTAAAAGAACTGTGGGACCAAATTCCGGCACCTCGGCGTCTCCGAAAACCGTAAAAGTAGTTAGCGGGACGTAAAGATAATAACATTATTATTATTAAATCAGAAGAAAAATGAAGGGGCAATCACTCGAGGAATTAGGGGGGGGGGGCTCATTAAATGGAGTGTATAATGGGGGACGGGGATGATTTAAAAACCCTAATATCGCTGAGCTGCTAAGAAATAAAATGTGATGATCTAGAACGCCCAAGGCTCCTAAAACTTACCAGCAGTAACATTACACTGGCTGGCTCTTGTTCTTTGTTGAGATGTTTTGTGTCTCGTCTTCATTGGATGGTATTACTGTTGCTGTTAACAACGAGTACACAAATAATACAAAGGCTTCTTCTTCTACCGCTTTTCTCAGAACCATGGGTCGCGGGTGTATTTAGCCCTGTTATACCGCCGGATGCCCTTCCTGACGCCAGCCCTATTGCGTGTTTCGGTGGTGGTTGGTAGCGTGGTGTGGTGTCTGATAATGAATAGGAGAGTGTTGGGACAAACACAAACACCCAGTCCCCAAGGCAGAAGAACTAGTCAGACTTGATTAAAATCCCCGACTCGGCGGGGAATCGAACCTTGAGTCCCTCTGACCTCTGACCATTCAGCTAAGGAGTCGGGCACGATAAGGCAGAGGCTGATGGCTGCTAAAAGAGTCTACTTTACACTGACCAATCTACTTCACTCCAAATACTCTCTCGTATCACTGATGGTGGTGATTACTCTTTTAAGAATAAGTACAATTGGGCAGTTAACCTGTATTAATACTAATCACAGAGGAAAAAGGAAGAGGTACAATGCTTCAAGAAATTAAGATATCGGCGAACAAAAGACAACGGATAGATTTTATGGCGACGGTGGGATAGGAAAGGGCTAGGAGTGGGAATGAAATAGTCGTGGCCTTAATTAAAGAACAGCCCCAGGTGTGAAAATGGGAAACTACAGAAAGCCATCTTCTGGGCTGCCAACAGTGGGATTCGAACCCACTATTTCCTGGATACAAGCTCACAGCTGGGCGACCCTAACCTAAAGTGAAACACTCTCCAGGCCTAGCAAACCTGATACCGTCGGGGTCGAAAGAGAACAAGAGTTGGCCAAGGGAGGTCGGGTAGAAAAGATGAAAGGAAGGAGCCTGGCGAGAGTAAATGGTAACAATGCTAGAGACACTTCCAAGTTCAGAGGTTCTTCTTACGACAGACAGGGGATATCGTGGTTGTATTTTACCACCCCCACTCACAGAGAGGTCATCTCGTATCACCAAGCTTACTAGACCTTTCTAATAAATCACATAAAAGACAGGACAGATATTTTGCCTCAGACGCGTGGCAACTTATGCCTGTTGCTCGCGGTCAAATTTTCTGTCAAATTTATTGTACAATAATTTAATTTTATAAAATTTCTGTTGCTCGCGGTCAAATTCAAGTTTTATAAAACCTTTTATAACACTTTTCGTAAAATAGGACATGTTCTATTTAAGTTTAATTTTATAATTAATTATATGTAACTAGAAATCCTAATACTCTGTAGTTTGTACAATGTAGTACATATGAGATGGTTTGGCATAACAGCAGGCTTCATAGCCTGAGCCACGCCACAAGTCAATAAATAAATAAATAAATAAATAAAATTAATTTTATGAAACGAACTAATCAGCGAAGCTAACATCACGATGATGCTGGCGCTACGTCGTGAAAAGATTGTGAAGCCCGATTGTAAACAAACACTTCTTTCTAAAATATCAGGATCTGGGTGGACTAAGGGAGCTGTTAGTGTTTTACTGACGAATACCAGAAATATCCTTGTTTGTACGAAATTAAACGCCACTTTACCACAACAGAAATGCAAGAAGAGAGGCAAAAGCACAATCGCCGAATTCTTAAATGAATGCTGGTCTTCTAACCTCAACTAATTTTCGACCAAGGACAGCAATCCTCTACCTTCTTCTCTTCTTTTGATCCAACCCGAGTCCAGCATTTCCTGGCATTTCTTTTCTTTCTTTTTACCACTGTACAACATATAAGTGCAGCTAAAGCAGCAAGTTTTGCTTTGTTTGTTGGAGCAATACTCTCAAACACACTGTAAGTTGAACAGCTGATTCTTGGTTTTTAAGTTTATCGATAGATGGCAGCATATGCACATCCTAGTTCAGGAGTGAGTTCATAGATGGCCATCCTGATGCTTCAACGGATTTTATAAAATAATTTTACCGTGAGCAACACAGCTTGTTTTCACCAAATTTTTATAAAATTAATTGTACAAAACATTTTACGAAACATTTTACCGTGAGCAATAGGCTTTGCAGCAAGAGGTGCTGAAAAGTTGGATGGCTCTGAGAGAAAGGTATTCCGTAGAATAATACGCTCATACAGAATCAATCAACATAATCAGACAGACCCTCACTGACACGAAGTCCAGAGTGAAATTTATGGGAAAGGCTCAGACGAATTTAAAATTAAACTCGATGTCAAGCAGGGAGATGGACTTCCCCAATTCTCTTAACTGTGTCCCCGAAAAGGTAGTAAGAGAATGGGAAGATAAACTCAGGGAATGGGGACTCCATCACAAGATAAGATTTTGGTCGAAGCACAGAGCGGTTGATGTAAAACATTCGGCCTTCGCTGGTGACATCACAAAGTGGCCTGCTTAGCCGAGAGCATTAAGGCGTACTTTGCTCAACCCAACGACGTGTGTTCGATTCTCCACCAGATTTTCTTTCTTTTTAAGAAATTAGATTTCCACCTCCGGAGGTGTACATCGCCCTGAGGTTCACTCAGCCTACAGCAAAAATGAGTACAGGTTAATTCCTGGAAGCAAAAGCAGCCCGGCGTAAAGCTAACCACTCTATCCCATCAAGTGTCGAGAGTACGGATAGTGCAAGCCTTCACTTTCCATTCCTCCATGGGCGTTCATGGCCTGTACGGAGATGACTTTCCTTTTGACAGAATATGTCTTAGAACTGGAAGTCCTCCAAAAATTTTGTATAACAAAATGTGTAACGCGATGTTACCTTGCAACAGTACCTTGAGAGCGGCACAGGCCGTGGATCTGTATATCATGGCCATCTATCAGTACTTCACATCACAGTCTGCATGGTTGCTAGGCAACATCGCGTCACACATTCTATTGAAAGACATATTTACGGCCATTTGATTTTCCAAAAGGGAAATTCATCATCATCATCATCATCATCATCATCTGTTTACCCTCCAGGTTCAGTTTTTCCCTCGGACTTAGCGAGGGATCCCACCTCTACCGCCTCAAGGGCAGTGTCCCGGAGCTTCAGACTCTTGGTCGGGGATACAACTGGGGAGTATGACCAGTACCTCGCCCAGGCGGCCTCACCTGCTATGCTGAACAGGGGCCTTGTGGAGGGATGGGAAGATTTGAAGGGATAGGCAAGGAAGAGGGAAGGAAGCGGCCGTGGCCTTAAGTTAGGTACCATCCCGGCATTCGCCTGGAGGAGAAGTGGGAAACCACGGAAAACCACTTCCAGGATGGCTGAGGTGGGAATCGAACCCACCTCTACTCAGTTAACCTCCCGAGGCTGAGTGGACCCCGTTCCAGCCCTCGTACCACTTTTCAAATTTCGTGGCAGAGCCGGGAATCGAACCCGGGCCTCCGGGGGTGGCAGCTAATCACGCTAACCACTACACCACAGAGGCGGACCAAAAGGGAAATTAAATAACTTTTTTTGTTTTGCTTTTGATATCATAACAAACCTCTCTGAAAGTACAGAGGCAGGATACGAACAAATGGACATTATGAAAGAAATAGTAGGAAACGTTAGACTTCAGTTATCCTTCGAGAAGCCTAAATTCATGACATATATCAGAGATGCACTTGTAGCTCTAAAAAGCAAAGAAGGAAATAATCAACAAAGTTAATAAATTTAAATGTTTTTAGGTAAAATAATTCAGATCAATGGGTCAGACAATGAAGCAAACTAAAAATAGCACACCAACTGACTGAGGATACCTAATCTCTAAAACAAAACTGAAATCTAACACTAGAACACAGTTATCAAGCCTGTCTCCACGCCACAGAAAGAGAAAAAGGAAACGAAAATTCTGAGAAAATCTGTGGACCATTGAAGAGAAAGGAAAGGGGCATAGGAGGAATAAATATATCTGTAAGGACAAAGAAAACGAAACAATGTCAAAAACGATCAGAAATGAACGGAGGATGGATAACAACAAACTTACTAAACGAAATTTCAACCCTTTTTTTTTTTTTTTTTTTTTTGCTACTTGCTTTACGTCGCACCGACACAGATATGTCTTATGGCGACGATGGGATAGGAAAGGCCTAGGAAGTGGATGGAAGCGGCCGTGGCCTTAAGTAAGGTACAGCCCCGGCATTTGCCTGGTGTGAAAATGGGAAACCACGGAAAATCATCTTCAGGGCTGCCGACAGTGGGGCTCGAACCCACTATCTCTCGATTACTGGATACTGGCCGCACTTAAGCGACTGCAGTTATCGAGCTCGGTGAAATTTCAACTACTGTATGTTTAAACGCGCAAGAATGGCAAACAGTGTATCAAAACACATAAACAAAGATATATCTCTAGATAACTAAAGGTACTATACAACGCAGGCCAACTTTCAGAAGATTTCAGAAGTTTCCAGGGGAAGGAGAAGAGGAAAGGAAATAATATACCGTCTGTAAACAAACAAAATCTCGTATGTCATATTGCTCTTTCTAACCATTATGGCCACCTATGGTTATGCAGTCCATCGGAACAATGTTCGTTGTATTCATTTTCCTATGCTGAGGCGTGAAGGTAAATACAGTAGCCTACACTTTAGGAGTGCGTAAATACTTCATACAAACATACACTCCTGCAGTACGGTGCGGTAAGGTTCATTTTCCTTCACACCCTTGCACAGAAAACCGAACACAACGATAATTGTTCTGATGGACTGCATATTCTTATGTGGCTAGGAGGCGTGACCAGTCCTACGGAACCTAATGGACAGGAAGAGCATTGTGACATACGAGGTTTCGTTTCTTCAATGATGATATGGACGGAAGAGAAGAGGAAACAGCAAAATGAAAAGTGTGAAGGGCTGCTGGAAAGCACGAATGCATAGGATTACTTTACGCGGTCTTCAGAGACCAAAATCGTCCATTCCGTGATAGAGGGTGACACAATAATGAACTGTTCTCCATCTATAAAGATCTGCCCTTCAGCAAGGCTGAGATGGGCCGGGCATGTGGTACCCATAAGAGATACACAGATATCAAAGAGGATATCAAATGGAAGTCCTGTTGGAAAAGTAGGATGAGGTCGACACACAACCAGGTGAGAGAGATCTACAGAAATTGGTAAGTACTGGCACAGCAGCAGGCCAAGGTTCACCAAAGACAAAAGAAGAAGTAACAACTCATTGAGCACTACGGGATGCTTTTAAAAAGGAAATGAGGTAGAGCCGCTACGGCTCATGTTTCTCCAGCAGGCCATGGAAGAAACACTCAAAGCCTCCTGCACTCTCTCAACCAGACAGCGCTTCTTCTCTGTCATTTCGATTGTTTTCTTTTTTATGAGCTCTCTTGAAGACGGTTACACGGTGGCGATAGCGAGCACATACATAAATAAGTTAAAAGCAATCTAAGAATGAACGAGTTCTTTTACAGTGCTTACTCTACTCTTTAGAATCCACTTTTATTTATTTCCACGAGCTGATCCAATTTAAAATCAGGGGAATCTGGGATGAAATACACATATATGTATTTATGTACGACTATAACTTCGGAATTAAATCAGAGCACAATTTTATATTGTCAATTAATTAAGGACTCTGCCAGCAATATGCCTGTTGTTTGATCGGGTGGTACTTTCGGTAGCACTTACTGGGATGGAGTCCAGGGTACCTTGGATAGGTTCCAAGGAAACCCTAGGTCATATTTGTTCTGCTGGAAGGGATCTAAGCTGAATTGGATAGAGCAACCAACGCGAAATCGAGAGGTTGTGAGGTTGTGATTTTTGTTTTTTACTTAACATCTCTTCAACACGTACTATGTGTACTCAACAGAACTTGATAGTTAAAAGTTTATTTCGAATAGAATCATGAATATGTTCTTGGTATTTAAAGACGAGAAAACGAGTCATAACTTGTAACTAAGAGCGTACGTTTTTATAGAAACGTAGAATAGATGACGTTACTGACCTAGTACAATGGGTAACGAACACTGGTTGCCATGGTTACAATAGTGTTGGGAAATCAATTATGCTAACTGCAGATAGACCAAACAAAACGAAAACAAACCTCATGGCGCAACAGCCCCGAAGGACTAAGGCTTACCAAGCGACCGCTGTTCAGCCCGAAGACCTGCGGGTTACGAGGTGTCATGTGGTCAGCACGACGAATCCCCTCGGCCGTTATTCTTGGCTTGCTAGACCGGGGCCGCTACCTCACTGTCAGATAGCTCCTCAATCGTAATCACGTAGGTTGAGTGGATCTCGAATCAGCCCTAGGTAAAAATCCCTGACTTGGTCGGGAATCGAACCGGGGGCCTCCGGGTAAGAGGCAGGCACGCTACCCCTACACCACAGGGTCGGCAATTCCAGATAGAACACCAGCCCGAAACAAATCCATGGGAAAAATAAAGTCTCTCTTCTACCAGTCACCAACTTCCAGTCTGAACACATGACACAATACACAATCCTTTTGACTAGCTAAATATGTCTTATAGCTCGGGGTCGTCTGAAAATTTGCGGCATGAAATTAGGGATACAAAACATGTGACGTGTTGGCGAGCAACCGTGAAAGCTGTCGGATTACTCTTCCGTTATGCATTTGGGCCGCAATTTGCCATATCATTGTTTTCTTCTTTCGAAAAAAAATCATTTCTGAATTGTGCATTTAAGTTTCTGTACACCATGTAGGTCTATAGGCCTCCTATGTAAAACATGTCCACTGTTTTCCCGCAAATTTGCAAGAAATCTAATCTTAAAGTGAGCTTGATCCAAGTCCGACGTAGCAATTTCGGACTGTGAACATAATACAGTATTACTTTTCGGGTTTATTATGCAAGCAACTAACCATTAACGTAGTGAGTATTGCAGTGAATAACTTCGAGGTTCTTGTGGAACGCCCGTCTATAAGTAATGAAGCCACTTTATTAAGGCAGTTGCGGTACGAGCACAACACTCTTATATTTTATGATTACAGCCTTACTCTAGACCATACAAGAATAAATATTCTGTTTTCGCCTGTAAATGGCTGCATAAGGCTCAGCCTAACGGGCGACTGTGTTCTGTTATGTCGTAGGTGCATGTTACAGAGAAATGGCCCATGAAAATATAACCACTCAGTGTGAAACTAGCGTAATTAATACAAAATTTGATGTTTTCGGTTTTGTAATATAATACATACATACATACATACATACATACATACATACATACATACATACATACATACATACATACATACATACATACATACATACATACATACATACATACATACATACGTACATCATTATAGACCGTTATGCCTTTCAGCGTTCAGTCTGTAAGCCCCTGCGAATTTACAAAATGTCGCCACAATCCTCTATTTGCGCCAAGTGCTGTGGTCTCAATTAGTTCTACACCTCTTATCTTTAAATCGTTAGAAAGTGAGTCTAACCATCGTCGTCTTGGTCTTCCTCTACTTCTCTTACCCTCCATAACAGAGTCCATTATTTTCGTAGGTGACCTATAGGCTCTGTTCGCCTCACGTGGCTCCACCACCGAAGCCGGTTTATGCGTACAGCTTCATCCATCGAGTTCATTCCTAACTTAGCCTTTATCTCCTAATTCCGTGTACCCTCCTGTCATTGTTCCCACCTGTTTATACCAGCAATCATTCTCGCTACTTTCATGTCTGTTACTTCTAACGTATGAATAAGATATCCTGAGTCCACCCAGCTTTCGCTACCGTAAAGCAAATTTGGTGCGAAAACAGACCGAAGTAAAGATAGTTTCGTCCGGGAGCTGACTTCGTTCTGTAACAGTGGCAGTAAATATAATATAATATAATATAATATAATATAATATAATATAATATAATATAATATAATATAATATAATATAATATAATATAATATAATATAATATTTCAGACGTGAAAGGGAGAATTTCATCGTTATGCTTCAAAATACCGAAAATATGACCATGTCGAGGGGAGGAATACTGACCCGCAGCAGACGTATCACCCCGTTGATTCAGATCACGCAGTACTGAACCTTAGATGAGAGAACCTTTCTGGTCAGAGTTCTAAGCTGAAATATTATCACGTAGCGATTTTTCTGGGCGCGACAACGATTTACTTCTCTACACTCTCTTAGCCAAGGATGGCAAGCCTTTACCGACTAGCGTGTCAATTAAGGTCTTGTTTATTACATTTTACAGGCTAGTGTGCCATAAGTTATTTTCATTCAAAATCATCATGAAACCCCTCATTTGACTTCTGTTATGTATTACATTGCATTAGGCCAATATATAAATCCCTTCCGCTGAAATTATCATGATTTTATTTTGCAAATATCACTGAAAATTACATTTTAAAAACAGGTAACTTTTAAGAATAAGGTGTATTTGTCTTTATTATTATTATTATTATTATTATTGTTCCGAGGTTCCTGTGGAACAGCAGAGGTGAAAGAAGGTGCTGGGATGAACAGGTCTCAACTTACGAAATTAAAGTTAATTTAAAATTTAACAAAGGTTATATTTTCTTTTCGAGATCGAGAAATAGCAAGTACAACAGGAACTCAGTTATATATATATATATATATATATATATATATATATATATATATATATATATATATATATATATATCAACAAGTTAAGAATGTACAATTACAGTTTATTAATAGCTTTTGGGCTTCGAGCCCCAGAATCACAATCCCTGAGCAATGAGCCCAACTTTACTTATACACAAGGTTCAATAAAGGGGCAGAAAACCCCAATCATGCCAAGGAGCTCTAGCTCCCAATTACCCAGTAAAGCCTGCTCGAGGCACACAGAAACCAAATTTAAGAAAGAGCAACCCACTCTCAAAGTTCAAGCCAATTCAAAGGCCGCACCAAACTCGATTTTCAAGCTGCCTTCCAGGCACACAATAACAGGGGTAAAAATACCCAACCTACTGAGGCCTATTCCATAAAGAAACAGGACAATTACATGGCCCCAAAATACCAACTTGAGTGGAGGCGTAACTTGCACTCCTAATACACCATTTTAAAAACCTATTTGGCTCTAGGCCGCTTATGCAAGGGCTAATCCCATACTAAAGAGGTGACTTGTATGAGAAGACTTAATTGCAATAAGAAAGGAAGAAACGGTAGTGAAAACAAGGTCACCTCAAAGCAATAGGAGTGGGAGATCGAGAGGGTTAGGCACTCTCTATCCCGATTTGTAGTCAAAGAGACAGAATTTTATACCAAGTGTCTTTTACATTTTAAAGGAAAGTTACATGATAAAAGTTTCGAACCTGCCCCGAGGGTTAAACTGCTGACCTAGCAAGCAAAGAAGTTATTAAAAGGCCATTACCTGATGGATGAACTGCTGCCCGAAGAAAGAGGCGCTTCCCGCCCCCTGCTACATAATCACAGTAGAAAAGATGTTACTGAAGTGGCCAGGAGACAAGAAAATCAGCAGTTTATATATCCTCGCGGAAAATTCGAGACGTTTCAAGAATGAGAACCCACACCCCCCCTCAACTTTATTGGCTAGGGTCAAGCAACATATCCATATCGGAGAAGACACACATTATTGGTTAAAAATTAATTAAAGAAATTCGGGATTGGCTAAATTCAAAACAAGCGGAAAGAGAAGGGTTATACTGCCAACCCAAAAAATGACTGAAAGAAATTTAACAAAGAACAAACTTATGAACACAAAATTTCTCAAAAAACAGTTCCTTCACTTCGCACCAGGGTGCACAATAGTAGTTCTTCAGTAGTGCCATCTAGAAGAGAATGTTCACACTTCTCACTACAGAGAAAACAAATATAAATCGAAAAAGACACAGTTCAGAACTCTTCAAAATTTACAATAGTGACATCTTCTGAGAAACTTTAGAATTAACATGGTGGTTAAAGTTCAGGCTTCCTCCAGTAGAGGAGTTTCAACTGGCGCAATGTTTGAATTAGCGGCGCGGAGATGTACCGCCCGGTACAATTATTATTATTATTATTATTATTATTATTATTATTATTATTATTATTATTATTATTATTATTATTATTATTATTATTATTATTATTATTATTATTATTGCGCTTTTACGGTTGCATTGGACGCATTGGACCACTGTAGTCAATTTCTGTCCGGTCTTCTGTGATGTTCTATGGTTTTTTCCTTTCTGTTCTTCCAGTATATCATCATTCTATCTGATCTTTGTTGTCGTTCTCCTTCTAAAAATATCCTTTTTGTTGTTTCTCTTTTATCAGGTTTTTGTAGAAATCTAATTTTACTATTCAATTTATTTACTTTGTTTGATTTATTCTTTAAATCCTCCAGTGTTATGTCTAATTCTTTCATGTCTTATTTTATCCAGACAGGTTTTTTGTTTCTTTTTGTTTCCAAAGCTTCTCCAAAATTCTGCGTATTAACCTGTCTTGAGGTGTTCTCAACAGATGACTAAAGAATGATATTCTCTTCTTTCTTATGAAATCCGTTTTAAGTTCCATTTTCTGATATACTGCTGCATTTGGGATGATACGCAATTCTCGTTCTTTTTGGTACTTCTTATTAATGCATGTTCTTACTATAATTCCTTCTATTTTTAAAATGTTGTCTACGTTATTCTTTTGCCTTAGTTTAAATAACGTTTCACTTCCGTAAGTTATTTCAGGTTGGACGACAGTCTTATAATGTTTCAATTTTGTACTTATTGACAAACATTTTTCGTTGTATGTATTTCTGGTTACTTTTTGGGCTCTGAATAATTTGTTCGTTCCCCCCCTATCCAAGCAATTTTTTTCATTTAAATTGTATGTTATACTTTCTCCGAGGTATTTAAATTGTTTTACAATTTCTATTTCATTGCCACATATCAGAACACTGCTTATTAAAAGGGGATCTATTGCTATTATTTTAGTTTTTCAAATGAAATGAAATGAAATCCTATTTTTCCAGCAATAGTCTGGAGACTTGTGATTTGCTTCCGAGCTTCATTCAGGTTATTTTTTCTTTAACCTAATAACATTTGTAAAAAAAAATATGGCCATAGAATTAATTAAAACATACATTTTTAACCTTTATTTAAAGGTTAAAAAATAAGTTAACCCGTAATATTAAAACATGCAGTGTTGCTAGATTTTCGACCTATTTACTACATGTTGAAAACATCAAAATACGTTGTCTGATGTGCCACACAAGTCTTTTACGCGCGTTCGCCGTCCCTTTGTAAGACAGTCGAGTATATTTATTTTCGCTTCACCTTTGAGATGAACTCGCTAGGTACCGCTAGAGTAGTAGCTATCTTTTGTTTCTCAAGACTTTCCGTGCTAATTCGCTGGAGTTAAGTATAAACGTTAAACAGTGGTGGTAAATTTGCCACTAAATTTTTTATCTTAACTTTTTAAATTTCAGACCAAGCATGACTATCGATATTTTCCAAGGATAATATCTCGGAGTAGTTTTATTTCTTATTATTTTGTTTTACGTCGCAGCGACAGAGACATATTTTATGGCGAAAACGGGAGAGGCTAGGACTTGGAAGCAAGACACAGCCGCAGCATTTGCCTGGTGTGAAAACTGGACACCACGGGAAAACCACGGGGTTGGATCCTACCGTCTGCTGAATGTAAACTCACAGCTGCATTATTCAAACCGCGTAGCCAATTCGCCCGTTGTGGTTATAACCTCCACACAGCTTTGGTCAGTACATAAAGCATACAAAACGCACAATATATTTTTGGCTTTGGGTTGACATTTTTTTTTAAAAAAATCCTGTGATTAGGCTTTAATTTTGGAAAGAAAAACATAATATTTGAAAGAATAAATTATGCACCACATTTTAAAAGTTAGCGTACGAAAATTTCAGAATTTTACAGATTATGTTTACAAGGTTTGATTATTTAAATTGATAGTTTATTCCTCACACCTCCAAGTCGTTCGTGCTTTTTTCCCGATGTAGAAAACAATTGCCACGATAATGCCATTGGTTCACAAGAAAGAACCACCACCATTAAAACAGAGATCGTCCTAACATGTAAACATGAAGTGCCATCAGCCGTGTAATCCCCACCAAAGAACTCCTGCTGGCTGGACAGAGCGTTTTGAACAAGACTGTAGGCTAATCCCGGAAGCTTATGCTAGTGCAGCGTATCCAATATCGCTTCCCCTCCCGCCCCCATACATGCATCTACTGCATATTATGCACATTGCACAGCCCAGGAGATTATGTGGGCCCAACAACTCGTCACTTTGAGAATAAACTCCGGCTGAACTTAACCTGACTTCCCTAGCAATTAGGAATTACCTCAATTACAGCCTTCTGATAGGAGTAATCAGTTATTTCAATGACATTCCCGTATGAGAGGAAGAGCGCTGTAGGATCAGTTCACTAACCCAGCGATTACCAACAGTTCTTGACTGGCGACACAATTCACTGATATCACGACACACTAATTTTAACTACTACTACTGCTAATAATAATACCTTGAAGAATAAAAAAGCTCCTGGGGAAGATGGGATCATTGCCGAACTCTTGAAGTACGCTAACGAGAATACATAATCGAAAAGTCACACATTATAAGTAAAATTTGGGAAGAAAAGCAGCTTCCAGAAGGGTGAACGTCGGCACTTATACATCCTATACACAAAGAAAGGAGATTAGTCGGAGCCTGGGATCTACAGAGGAATATCGTTAATACCAGTGGCCTATAATGTATTCTAAAAAGCACTGCTGAACAGAGTGGAAAAGCAACTAAATCCACAAATTGGTGAGTGCCAATGAGGCTTTAGAAAGAGGAGATTATGCGCAGAACAAATTTTGAATCTGAAACTTGTAATCGCCTATCAAAAACAGAGGAGCAAGAATTTTGTGCTCACATTCGTAGACTTCAAGAAAGTGTATGATCCAGTAGATAGACGAACACTTCCAAATTTTAGAGGAGATGAGTTTGGACAGAGTAACCAGTGAAGTGATTAAACAGACCTTAAGAAACACAACATCCAAGATTAACTTCAGAGGAAAGCTTTCAGAGGCCTTCAAGATTATAACTGGAGTCAAACAGAGAGATCAGGTGATCAGGGAATGGCGACTAGAAATGAAATAAATGTGTGGAATAAGTCTGGGGTGAAAAAAAAAGAGGAATACGGGTAGATTGTCTAGCATTCACAGACAATATTGCCGGGGGAGTTGGCCGTGCGCGTAGAGGCGCGCGGCTGTGAGCTTGCATCCGGGAGATAGTAGGTTCGAATCCCACTATGGTTTTCCGTGGTTTCCCCATTTTCACACCAGGCAAATGCTGGGGCTGTACCTTAATTAAGGCCACGGCCGCTTCCTTCCAACTCCTAAGCCTTTCCTATCCCATCGTCGCCATAAGACCTATCTGTGTCGGTGCGACGTAAAACCTCTACCAAAAAAAAAAAAGAATCATTACAAGAGGCCGATAAGCAAACCACGCAATTACAAAGACAAATGGGTAAAACAGGCCTACAGATCTCTATCGAATGACAGAGTATATGACAAACATAGATGGATGACAATAGAAGAAGGGAAAATTCAGAAGGTAGAAAGATTATGAATACCTAGGAGAACGGATAGAAACTGGACTGACAGAACAAGAAGCAATGGGAGCTAAAATAAACAAAATGAATTTAGCATACAAACTAAAAATGGACTCCTACAATGAGAAGAATATTTCGATTAACGCAAAATTAAGACATTAGCAGACAGTGGTCCGCCCTGAAGCCTTATACGCAGCTGAAATTGTTAACCTAGAAAGAACAGGAGTATTTAATAAATTAGAAATGGTGGAACGAAAGATTCTTGGGAAGATATTGAGACCGCGAAGAACAGAGGACTGTCAGTTTAGAAGACGAGCGAATCAAGAATTGCACACCAAGAAAGAGAAAATTCTCGGACATCATACGGAGAAGAAGGAGCGTGTTCTGCGAATGGAGCAGGAGAGGTTAACACTGCAAAGAATACAGTTCATCGTAAAAGGAGAACCAAAGTACGCTGGATCCAAGAGGTACAAAGGGATCTAGAAAAAATGGGAATACCGGAGTCAGAGGTATGTAACAGAGTGATTTTTAAAACAAAGTTTAGACTTGCACAGGTTTTCAGGACAAAACTAGGCCCAGAACGAAACCATCAGAAGAGCGAAGAAGGTTACAAAGTATGAAAATGAAAGAATATTGGACAAGGAGAAAGACCAGAAGAAACGAAGCTGATACTAATTAACGAGGTCCTAAGATGGCTAAAACGAAAATAATAATAATAATAATAATAATAATAATAATAATAATAATAATAATAATAATAATAGTTCCGCGGTACAGCTCTTGTAGGGCAGACACTCCGAGGAGGATGGTCGGTATCTGTCATGTATGGGAAACTAAGTGTTACTTACTGTATTGTAGGTTTTTTTGCTACTTGTTTAACGTCGCACTAACACATCGAAGAACGGGAAAGGGCTACGGTTGGGAAGGTAGGGAACGTGTCCTTAATTCGGGAGAGAGTGGGTACGAATTCCACCGCCGGCAGCCCTGAAGATGGATTTCCGTGTTTTCCCATTTTCATTTCCGGGCAGATGCCGGGGCAGTTTCTATTTATAGGCCATAATCGATTCCTTCCACCTCCTTATGGAGTTTCATACACCATCATTCATTTCATCTTCATTAGCTCCTTAATTGAAGCTGGCGACGTGAAGGGCATCCGGCCGTAAAACAAAGCATGAAATTTCATCTCACATCATTCGCTACCCTATGTTAGGAAACGGGACTAAGGAATAAATATACATTATTATTATTATTATTATTATTATTATTATTATTATTATTATTATTATTGTGCTCGTATTTGATAAGGTATTCAGAGTGTTTCTGCTGTAGATTACTATTATTACGTCCTGATAATTAAAAGTGGCTTGTACAGTACGACTACGTGTTCCTTGAGGTAAGCTCAGTTTCATGGAATGTGAAGGATTAGGAACAGAGTTTTAAAATACGACGAGAATGCGCATGCTCTGCTTGTAGAGGAACTTTTTAAATCTGTTAATTAGTAAATTAGTTGGGGGATTTGCTGCTTACGTGAAAATTGGTGAATGTTTTAACTTCTTGAATTAAAATTAGTTTACATTTCAGTCTGATCAATTGGTAGTCGTGGTAATTTGAAACAACTCGCTGCATCATCCAACAAAATTAATGCGTAAAGCATTGGAAATACATTATGGCTAATGCGACTCTGATTATTTCCAAATGTTACAACCCTGTTTACGAGTGCAGTATAATAATAATTTTGTATAGCTATTGCTAGCCTGTGAGACAGACCCTCTGGCAAGGGTGGGCTGCGTCTGTCATGTAGGCCTATAGGAAACTGAGTGTTACTGTGCGGCTCCATGGCTAAATGATTAGCGTGCTGGCCTTTGGGCACAGAGGTCCCGGGTTCGATTCCCGCCAGAGTCGGGGATTTCGACCATATTTGTTAATTTCGCTGGCACGGGGGCTGGGTGTATGTGTCACCATAATCATTTGATCCTCATCACGACGCGCAGTTTGCCTACGGGAGTCAGATCAACAGACCTGCACCAGGCGAGCCGAACATGTCCTCTGTCACTTCCGGCATTTCATTTTGCGTGTTACTATAGTGGAGAATATTGTTGAGTGTAGTACATAATTAGCTGCGGAAATGTTGAGGAGAGCTCAAACACCCAGGTCTGAGCCAGGGAGTTGATGGCAGAAAGTGTTGATAGAATTTTAAATACATTTGCTTTACGTCACACCGGCACAGATAGGTCTTTTGGCGAGGATGGGATAGGAAAGGGCAGGAAGCAGCCATGGCCTTAAATAAGGTACAGCCGCAACATTAGCCTGTTGTGAAAATGGGAAACCAAGGAAAACTATCTTCAGGGCTGCCGACAGTGGGATTCGAGCCCACTATCTCCCGAATGCAAGCCAACAGCTTCGTGCCCCTAACGGAACGGCCAACTCACTCGGTGGTGTTGAAAGAAATGCGCTTTTAACAATATATTTACAATATATTTATATGGGTTTATTAATATAAAGCCGTGTTGAGTAGCTCAGGCAGGTTCGATCCTGGCTCAGTCGAACAGTTCTCAAATACGTCAGCACGTTAGCATACCAAAAGGAACACAACGAACATTATAGATGTTGATTCCCATAGAAAACTTGAAATATTTGTCCCGAATGAATAAATTTACAATACCAATATAGTTGGTCCATTATTGGACATTATAAATTTTCCACTCTAAATGTCCAAAAGGGGCGAACTATGTTGGTATCACAACGAACATTGTTCTGATGGACTGCATATCCATATATGGCTTGAGGAAAATAATGGATAGGAAGAACATTGTCAGATGCGAGGTTTTGTTTCTTAATGGCCGATATCCTGTTAGTAAGTCATTCATAGTCCATTTTTTGAATATGGCCATGAAATTTCAATCGTATTTTTCTAACACTGTCTGATATTTTTTCAGAATGCTCACAAGACCTGTTTTACATCAGCGTATTTGCGCACTCCTACACTTTAATTTGTTTAGGCTACGGTTCATTTTCCTTTACACCTTTGCATAGGAAACTGAACACAACGAAGAATGTTCTGATAGACTGCATATCCGTATGTGGCTGAAGGGGTGACAAGTCTTAAGCATAATAATGGACAGGAAGAGTATTATGGCATACGAGATTTGGTTTCTTCACCGACGATATGTGACATTCAACAACGGCAGATTGCTGGAGCGTAACTAGTTGCAGCAAATGTAGTTCTACTGAAGACTGCCAGTGTCTAAGTTATAGCAAGTGTAACATTCGCCAAGGTAATGGCAGTATACACTCTCAAGGCATGACATCTTCAGTGAAGGGTAATTAGTGGACGAAAACCAATCCTCAGTGATCGAAATGGCCGGATATTGAAGAGCATTGTCACAGAGAACCTTAGAGCTAATACGACAAAAAATGGCATCAGAGCTCAATCAGCACCTGGAACAATCTACTTCTGCAATTTCTAAACCCTGTTCACTACCAAGAATGCAAATGGCACCAAGACCCTGCATTATGGACGAACGATGATTATCCTTGGCCTTGTTTCCAATCATATGTCTGGTTTATGTATGACAGACGCCCAAAGAAGGTTATATGTTGGACTGCCTACTCCTACCGTTAAATATGATGGTGATTCTGTGAAGGCGTAGGCCTCATTTTCACGATAGTACGTTGGCTTTCAAGGAACGAATTACAACCAAGGATTATGCGACCATGTGCCTTCTGCGGTAAAAATGTTGTCTTCTAACAAGGAAGCCATCTTCCAAGATAACAGTGCTCCATTTCATACTGCTAGCTCTGTTCAGACGTGGTTCGATGAATGTACGGATGAACTTCAACACCACCTCTGGCCCGTCCAAGCAGCCAATTTGAACATTATCGAGAAGCTATGGTCCATTTTAGACCACAGAATCCGGTGCAGATTTCCTCCCCCATCATCAGCAACGGAACGGAGCGCTGCACATTACGAATGGTACAGCATTGCTCCGGAATCAATTCACGAGTTTTATGCATCCACTCTGCGTCGAATCGTACCTGTATGGCAGGTTAAAAGAGAATTAACTCCGTGTTCGTTCAGGTATTTCCATTGGATTTTTAACCTCCTATACCTTTGACAGGTGTCCCTAAAAGAGAGTTTACAATGTATATTAGTCAACGTTATAGTCTATAGGGCCTAATAGTTTATATACAACACTATGTAGCCTACTGCGTTCTTCACGTAGTTCCTTGTTTTCTCACATATTATCTGCGGTGACTGAGGCATTTGTCCAACCGTTCTGACATACATATGTCTTAGAGGTAGGTGAGATTTTTGTAACGACATAGTGTCATGTAGCAAAATGTGTGATGGAGGTGTAACCTAGCAACAGCACAGGCTGTGATGGAGAGTATGAATGGCTGGCCAGACAATGTTACCTAGTAACCGTGCAGGCTATGTTCTTATAAAATTAGCAACCGTTGATGGATGGCTATGACCGAGATACGTGATCATATGGTTTTCCCCTACGGAAATCTGACACCAATTTTCGAAGCCCTCCCGCAAAATGGGATGTCTTGACTGTTAAGCCAGAGTTTTACCGGTAGTCCGACGGCATCATCACTCTGAGGTCTGTGGCCCCAAGTTGTTCTTTCAAAGTCGGGAAGAGATGAAAAACACTTGGTGCAATATCAGTAGCATAATATACGGTGTAAGTTCTAAAATCTCCCACCGAAATTCGGAGCGTCACACACTAACGACTCATCACAACTTCATATACTTCCTTCAACTGACGGCGAATGTCCGCATCTTCCACATTCTTCCTGTTGGGAAATCGAATAACAGAACAAACTTCTTGATTAGACCACGTCTCCAGTCGACCTTCCGTCTTTAACTGACCTTTCTCACCAAGATGGTAGTGCACAGAGCTAGCAGCCAATACGGAACTAAGGAAATTCCACTACAACTGCATTCAGTCTGGCATCACTTTTACAGATGACAAACTTTTTGTAAGCTTACTTTTCGAACGTCACTCATACTATAATGTTGTTGCAAAACTTAGTGTTCAGGTTATAATTAAAACAATGACATCACCATAGTAACCATACAGGTTAGACGGTGATGTCACGATACTCAATGCAGTTACAAAGTCTCTCGGTGTGTAAGCGATCATAGTGGCCACGTCTGAAGAGGCCATGAAGTTGACTGAGCACTCAAGGAAGCCAAGTGGCGCGCTCTTGGAGGGGAGGGGCCAGCTCAAACATGGCGGACTTCACGGTATCAACAGAAACCTGTCAGATTACATTATCACTCCTTCAATGTCCCGTCACAGGTATTTCAATATGGCCCCGTCGCCATAAATATAACTCGTATTCAGCGCGGCCTCAGGAAAATTAGAATATAGACCACCTAATAGATTCTCAGAAATAATAATAATAATAATAATAAATATTATTCGATCAGGCCATCTTAGGATCACATGAGACATCTTTGTTCTTCTTATCTTCCCAAAACATCTTCATCCTTCCTTGGTGGTGTATTTTTCTTCCTTCGTCCATTTATTGTTTGATTTTTCTTGGATTTCTCTGGAAATTTACCATCAAATATTGAATTCTATTCTATTAGCAATTTTTTAAAATGTTGAGTACTGTAGTTCTAAAACTTCTTCGGCTTCTTTGAATAATGTTCTATCATGACCTTTTTTAAATGTTTTGTATAAATCTTGTCAGTAGCGGTGATTGAGAATTAGAAGTGGGGGTGGGGGTGGGGCGGCAAACAAATATATACAGACAACAAAATGACAATTAAAAGCAATCGCCACGAGGGGGCTATCTGTGGAGAGCGTGATAATCACGACATGTTCCACGTAGTATTTTTAATTTTTTTGCTAGAGGTTTACGGTCGCCCTTATTCATCGAAGAATTTCAGCGACACAAGGACGGGAAAGGGCTAGGATTGGGAAGGTAGCGGCCGTGACCTTACTTAAGGAACAGCCCCAATATTTGCCTGGTGTGAATATGGGAAACCACGGAAAACCAGCTTCAGGGCTTCCGACAGTGGGTGGGTTATAGACTATACATCGAAACTGAAACAACAAGGCTACAAAATGGTGATTTGTAATGCTCTCTGAGCGAATTTCTACAGAGAGGTAAAGGTTGACGGTTTACCAACTTAATTCCACTAATAACAGTTTTTTGAGATTTTGTTTAAATTAAAATTTTTACCAAAGGAACAATTATTAGTCCACACGTATTACAATTAAATAGAAGTACGGCGAGGTTGTACAATTACAAATCATTTAGTATTTGATTAAACACTAAGAAAATAACAGGCACTAAAGAGACTGCCAGACGGATGAATGCACGCGGCAAGCGAGTGAATCATACATACCTCAGTGTAAAAAAAAAAAAAAAAAGAACAAAAAACCTCTGGTACCCTTCCTCAGAGCTCGTGCAAAGTGTCCACTACTTGCTGTGGCGCTATACAAATCAGTTAGTCAGGACCAATGCCATTTTTTGCGTATTTCCGCTAAGTATTTTGTTAATAACTGAAGAAAATAAAGGAAATAATTAGGCCTGGCTGATAAGAGAACAAGGCTTGTACAAATGGCTTGTTTTAAATTCCTACAATTTATTTCTAGCTTCAGTCGGCTAAAACGCAATAAAAATGTAAATATTTTCTCCACAAAGTGTGTGTGTGTGTGTGTGTGTGTGTGTGTGTGTGTGTGTGTGTGTGTGTGTGTGTGTGTGTGTGTGTGTGTGTGTGTGTGTGTGTGTGTGTGTGTGTGTGTGTGTTTGTGTGTGTGAATTGTCCCCCCCCCCTTCCCCCCTAATCGCCGCTACGGAATTTTGTTCTACTCTTAATTTGTATATGCCATTTTTTCAGATAGATCCCTTAATTTTTCTTAAGGTTCTCGATCCTGTTTTGCTTATTCTTCTACCTGAGAAAGTATTTTTTTTCAAACAACACTCCATTGCATATAAAGCTGCTGGACGGATTACAGTTTTGTAGTGTCTGAATTTAGCATTCCTGGATTATTATTATTAATATTATTAATATTATTATTATTATTATTATTATTATTATTATTATTATTATTATTATTATTATTATTATTATTATGTCCGGCTCCATGGCTAAATGGTTAGCGTTCTGGCCTTTGGTCACAGGGGTCCCGGGTTCAATTCCCGGCAGGGTCGGGAATTTTAACCATCATTGGTTAATTTCCCTGACACGGGGGCTGGGTGTATGTGTTGCCTTCATCATTTCATCCTCATCACGACGCGCAGGTCGCTTACGGGTGTCAAATCAAAATATCTTCACCTGGCGAGCCGAACCCGTTCTGGGATCTCCCGGCACTAAAATCCATGCGCCATTTCATTTTATTATTATTATTATTATTATTATTATTATTATTATTATTATTATTATTATTATTATTATTATTATTATTATTATTATTATTATTGCTAGTTGTTTTTTACGCCGCACCGACACAGATAGGTCTTATGGCGACGATGCAATAGGAAAGGCCTAGGAATGGGAAGGAAGCGGCCGTGGCCTTAATTAACGTACAGCCTCAGCATTTACCTGGTGTGAAAATGGGAAACCACGGAAAATCATCTTCAGGGCTGCCGACAGTGGGATTCGAACCCACTATCTCCCGGCGCAAGCTCACAGCTCTGCGCCCCTAACCCCACGGCCAACTCGCCAGTTATTATTATTATTATTATTATTATTATTATTATTATTATTATTATTATTATTATTACTAAAAGGAGAAATCTCACGATAACGAAGGAATAAGAACGAAGAGGATTAAAGCAAGAAGCAGTAAAACCTGACAATTAACAATGACAAACGAGAGGTGTAACATAATAGCCTACTTAGTTAAAAGCACGAAAGGGGCACGTGGTAATTACATGTTCCACGCAGTATTTTTAATTTCATTTGTTAGTGGTTTACGGTCGCCCTAATACATCGAAGAATTTTAGTGACACAAGGATGGGAAAGGGCTAATATTGAGAAGGTAGCGGCCGTGGCCAACTCGCTCTGAAGGAAGGATTTGTGCTAATTTTCGTGAAGTAAGATGTTCTGTTTATCAATAAGTTATCCTGACATATCGCTTCCCAAAAATGAGATATGAACACAATCGCGAATTACCACCTCCAAGTCGTTTCACGTTGAGGTTTCTTTGAAAGGCTGTTTGCATTTTCACATACCTAGTCAATGGGAGGTGCACACTGACACATATTTTGATGATGATGATGATGATGATTGTTGTTTAAAGGGGCCTAAATCTAAGGTCATCGGCCCAACACATATTTTAGAATGGATAGTTCGGAAAGGGGAATCGGTGTAGGGGTAGACAAAAACACTAAATCAATACAAGATTTTATTGAAAAGAGCATGTTCAACTCATTTCTGAATTACTCACTGAGAAGCTACGATAAATTTGCGCATTCCTTAAGATGACTCCGCGTACGCCTACTGGTACGCACGCCACACTTTGGATACCACTGCGTTAAAATACTGTACCTCTAAAAGGGAGTGGTGATAAAAATATTACAAATAAAATGTTTCATTTGCGTACTTTCGTTGTGATAAAAAATGTAATTGATTCATGAAAACTGTTTCTTTTTCACACAACACCACATGCAATGTTTGAATGACTCGACATTTGGTAGCAATGCCCAGAAGTAAGACGTAGGCCACAGTGTTCTCTCTAGGACCTTCTTAGTGAACGCACCGCCCTGCCGCCTTTAAGACCGCCCGGGTAACATAACCTGTATATATGCTACTTACATAATACAAACTTGATATTTGAGTGTTTCACATTACGTCGCAAACGCGTACGGCACTCCACAGCAACCGAGTGGTAAGCCCCAGTGTTACTGTACATGAATATGAACACTAGGAATTCAAAATACTCTGCTTAGACTTTTATGTCTTGTTCGTGATAATAACACTAAAATAGTTACAATTTGCAAGTAATGTTTACTTCTCTGATACTGTTAATGGGCTGAGCGGAAAATTGAAATGTTATCATATTAATTTCTTGCGTAATATTCCCCACCTGGCTCCTCATTCCTGCCACCCGGCTGATGAAACATTCTGCGGAGAACAGTTCGCCATAATGCTATCAAGTTCAGTTAATCATTTATTTATTTATTTATTTATTTATTTATTTATTTATTTATTTATTTATTTATTTATTTTCGTTAAAAGTTGCTTTGCGTCGCACAGACACAGAGAGGTCATATGGCGACGATGGGATAAGAAAGAGCTAGGAGTGGGAAGGAAGTGGCCGTGCCCCTAATTAAGGTACAGCCCCAGAATTTGCCTGGTGTAAAAATCGGAAACAACAGTCGGGCTCGAACCCACCATCTCCCGAATTCAAGCTTGCAGCTGCGCGTCCTCAACCGCCCGGCCAAATCGCTCGGTATGTTTATTCATTCATTTATTTATTTATCGTATGCCTTTTAGTGCCCGGAGATCATGTTCGGCTCGCCGGGTCAGATGATCATTATTCTAACGAGGATATTTTATTTCGATTACGTAGGTCGGAAGTATTAGTGGAGCAAATTTTCTCAGGTTATTAGAATGAAATTATTTTTTTCATCTTAATCCTTCTATTGTCCCCGGAAATCAAACACGGAAGGGGACGGCTCCCATTTTAATAACAATACAGAACAAATAAGAATGTGAAAAATATTAATTTCTTCAATAGCCTAAGTGGTAGGCAATAGGCCTATGATTACAAGATTGAAAATGAAAACCTACAACCTGTTTACCAGTCATCGACCGGGTCAGGGATGTAATGAATGAAGCAGATATAGGCTGTTAGTACGATGGGGTCGCCACTCCCAAAGTGATTTATTAATGAATGATAGATGCTATGAAATGAGAATTGAGAGTGTTGCTGGAATGAAAGATGACAGGGAAAACCGGAGTACCCGGAGAAAAACCTGTCCCGCCTCCGCTTTGTCCAGCACAAATCTCACATGGAGTGACCGGGATTTGAACCACGGTAAGCAGCGGTGAAATGCCTACGCGCTGCCGTCTGAGCCACGGAAGCTCTCGATTATAAGATTAACCATTAATAAAATTATAAAAAGATAAATTGAAATTTTTTCATTGAAAGAGAGAACGTAGATATTACTACGCCTTTAAAAAAATATATAAATAAGTTTCCGATGATCCAAACTGGTAAATAGAATAAGAATAATGACCATGTGCGCTGGACGCACACCACTAGATCTTCACGCTTGGAGTCAGTTCATTCACCACATTACATTTGTGGTGCTCCCGTGCGGGTAATTTTCGAACTACAACATACACCACTCTGTCGGTATATAAAGTACCTCTTAAAGAATTGATTTGTTGTGTTGGTCCAAAACTGACAATTGTGTACTTAAATCACTTGGGAAATAACGGTTCAATTGTCCTAATCAGAGCAGCAGTAATTCCCTACCGAGGATCCGTGGAACCCAATTGTTCTGCCACGCCATTTCGCGAAATTGCATAATATGTTGTAAGAACAGTAATAACTCGGGCATTGTTTTTCTATAGAGGGAATTTCGCTGATAATTGATACGTAGACTTGCTGCCATTGGTTGAAAAAAATGTTTCCTGCAATCTCGTATGTACGTTGAGTTCTCAACACGAAGGTTGGTTGGATCCTCAACAGCTTCTCTATCGCCTGTCATAGATGGCCCGGACATCACTGAGGATGCGTACAAGAGAAATGAGAAGTTGTCCTCCTTGTTTCTCTCAATGAGTCAGAATTTGCTATTATATGTCCGTCTGCCAAGCACACTGAAATGCATGCACCAACCGACTCTATGAGCAACATGTTCACACCATTTAAACGAAGGAGTGGTTGCGAAAGGAATGCCATTACTAGCATCCCTCATACCTCAGTCACTTTCGTGTCATCAAAGGCGAGAATGAGACTGGCAATCTCGTAGAAAACTTTAAACATAAAATAGGCCTACTCCAATTCTTTAAATATTTTTAATGTGAACAACCGTTTGAGTGTTTGAAGAACATTAAAATCAAACAACGAAATAAGTTTTTTGTCCACTGAAGGAGAACTTTATGTTTGTTAAGATGCGGGATCTGATAATAATGCTATTTGCTTTATGTCCCACTAACTACCTTTACGGTTTTTGGAGACGTCAAGATGCGGACTTTTGTCTCGCAGAAGGTCTTTTACGTGCCAGTAAATCTACCGATACGAGGCTGACACATTTGAGCATCTTCTGAAATCATCGAACTGAGCCAGGATCGAACCTGACAAGTTGAGGTCATAAGGATAGCGCCTCAACCGTCTGAGCCACTCAGCACGACGCGGGATTTGCCCAGATATTAGTCTACATTGAACTCCCAGTGTCAAAAGAATGACAGCCTACATTTATACTTACCTTTTCAGTTGAGAGAGAATTTGTAAAAAGGTCTCTGCAGAGACAATATTGAGATAGGCTAAATATTTTTATCTAAAGTGCTTTCGCATAAACATAGAAACATAGATTTTGTTAATAATGTTTTTGTAAGTCAGTATCTCCCTATGTTCTAAAATATTATAGAAAATACACGAATTGCAATTTAGCTAGCCATAGGTTAAAACATTTGTCAGACAGTCAGGGTTCCCCAAGTTTTGGTTACAATTTTCTAGCTTTCCTCGAAACAAACAAACAAACAAACAAACAAATTTGTAGAACACCGCCATAGGCTACATCGCGAGACAGGCACTATATTTGGTATTGGCTACTGGAGCTTCCCTGTTCTGTCGCAGACCTAGTTTAGTGACAAGCAGATTTTACGTTGCCCATCGAAGTTTTGAGACATGTTGTTATTAGACTACGTTATACACGCATCCATGGGCGCCCGCAGGATCTTTTCCAGGTTGGGGGGGGGGGCACAGTAACAATTTTCTTGAATATAAAAACCAACATAACGTCAGCAACATTAAATTCTTTACAGAAATTTCCGGTTATATCAGATGCTAGATGACTGTCAGTAAGTTCAGTTTATGAAATAATATGGTATGATATTAAACCAATTGAACATCGATATTTTTAGAATTCATGGGGACGGGGGGCTTGCGGGCGCCCATGCACTCATCTCTTTATTAGAGACTGTTACGCCTTTCAGCGATCAGTCTGCAAGCATCTATGAATTAATTAAGAGCTTTCACAATTTTCTATGTTCAACTAGCCACGTAGTCTCGTTTAGTCCCTTAAACCTTATCATTAAATTATAAACGGGTCTACCCATATTCGTCATGGTCTCCCTCTTCTTCTTTTGCCTTCCACGGCCGAGTACATTGAGCCTATTCTCCTAGACAATGTCCGGCTCCATGGCGAAGTGGTTAGCGTGATGGCCTTTGGTCACAGGGTCCCGGGTTCGAGTCCCAGCAGGCTCGGGATTTTTAACCATCATTCGTTAATTCCGCTGGCGCGGGGGCTGGGTATATGTGTCATCTTCATCATCATTTCATGCTCATCACGACATGCAGGTTACCTACGGGTGTCAAATCAAAAGACCTGAACCTGGCGAGCCAAACATGTCCTCGGACACTCTCGGCACTAAAAGCCATACGCCATTTCATTTCGTAGGCAATCTATTCTCGCCCATTCGTCTTACGCGACCCCACCACCGAAGTTACATTATTTGCGTTTATTCCTAATTGAGCCTTTATCGCCTCATTCCAAGTACCCTCCTGTCATTGTTCCCACCTGAAATCATTCTCGCTACTTCCATGTCCGTTACTTTCAAATTATATTGGGTCCGCCCAGCTTTCACTTCCGTACAACGAAGCCAGTCCGAAAGCAGACAGATGTAGATAAAGTTTTTTTCCGAGAGCTCATTTATTTCTTGCAGAATATCGTAGATCGCAACTTCGAGCTCACTGCATCAGCTTTGCTACTCAGTGTTCTAGAGATGATACGCATGTTCCAATTTCTTATTACCTACTTGGCATTCAGTCCTGTTAGCTTTATTCCCTACTTTAGTTTTGGAAATGACACTTTTTATATTATACTCGCGTAACATATTTTTAATAATAATAATAATAATAATAATAATAATAATAATAATAATAACAATAATAAGAGCAAGTCGGCTGGCCCGGGCGGGTTGCCTGCAGGGTGGTTGGCGCTCGGAGGGAGCAGTCTCCAGATCAATACGGCCCGTGTACAGCCGCATCCCAAACAAACTTCACCGCTAATGACACATCTGATGGTGAGTGGCTCGTTTTTATCTGCTGATGGACTACGGCCTCTTTTATCGACAATTAGACACGATAAAATATATCACCTGGTAGAGCCCCAGCCCTCTCCGTGGTTCAGAGGTAACAATGTCGACTTCAGGGTCCCAAGATCATGGGTTCGAACCCGGCAGAATTAGTAGGATTTTTGAAGGGCGGAAAAAAGTCCGTTCAGCACTTTATGTCGTATGATGTCGGCATATAAAAGATATCTGGTTGTTTACTTGACTAAATTAATCAAAACCCAACCATAGATCGCTCAAGAGAGACTCAGTTCTATCCTTGGTCTATCTCGTAGAAAAAAAAAAACAGAACATAGAAAATTGAGACGTAGAACAGTCTACATGACATCCAATCAAAATTCCTCCACTCGGTAGCCGAGGCCATACGATTATTATTATTATTATTATTATTATTATTATTATTATTATTATTATTATTATTATTATTATTATTGTTGTTGTTGTTGTTGTAGAGCTGAGTGGTCGTGCGTATTAACGCGCTACGGCTATGGAACCATGCTCTGCACTCGGGAGACGTGTGGGTTCGATCCCCATCGTCCACTGCCCTGAGAATGTTTTTTCTGTGGTTTCCCATTTTCATTTCCAGGAAAATGCTAGGACAGATCCCACACACACCCAATTTCATTCGCCATCATTCATGTCATTCGTATTAACTCTGCAGATAAGCTGCCGCTGTGGATGAGTGGTAGAGTGTCGGCTTTCGGATCGCAAGATACCGAGTTCAAACCCGGCAGAGATAGTCGGATTTTTGAAGGGCGGAAAAAAGTTTATGCGACACTCCATGTCGTACGAAGTCGGCATGGTTCAGCCAGATGGCGCCAAATTAAAGTGGCTGCACTCCGTAGCTGAGACTATACGGTTAGTTTCTTAACTGCTCAGATGCGGTTGGCGTCAGGAAGGGAAGCCGGCCGTAAAATACATGCCATCAAATTTAATCTCATCTCATGCCCGACGCCATGGGAAATGAAAGAAAGGAGTAGACATGCATTATTGCCAGTAATTGTTATCCTCTGATGGACTGCAGTCTCCTTTACCGTGAACAAGTAGGTCATCAGACACATCAGATGAACGAAGACGGTACAGGCCTATTAGGTTTGAAACTCTGTGATCAAAAGTTGTTCTCATCCTACCCAACTTCCAACTGATCTGAATCTCTCTTGACCGATGTTTGACCTTCTTCCTCCCGCCCTTTTCCGCAGTTTGATTGGGGTTGGCACGTTATGCTAATTTTACCCAGTTTTACAGCTTGGAGCCCTTCCTTATGTGGAGGAATGTATTCACTATTGCGTGCTCCTGTGGTGGTTAGAAGTGTACTGCGTGTCGATAAAGAGAAGTCTATTTATGACGAGCACAAATACGCAGTCCCCGAGCTAGAGAGATTAACTACCCACAGCTAATATATTCAGTCCGACCTGGAATCGAGCCCGGTGTCCTCTGAAACGATAACATGTACTTTCACCATTCAGCCAAAGACGAAAGTTTGAGCGAGGAAATAAATGAAGTGTTGAAACTCGTGAAAGCAGCTATAATTTTCACGAAGTCCGAATCTATTGTTCACAGCTGTCCAGGTCAAAAGGTTGTGGATCTCCAATAGTGCAGAAAGCGGGAGCGGCCACAACACTACACACCTCTGCCTTGGCCAAGGAAGGAAACCATGGCAACGTCTGACGCGGCTGTGCACACACCGATCAGTCAATACTTAGTAGCAACGTCAGCGAGATTCATGGCCGGAATCATTGAGCCTGAAACAGAGAAAGTTTACTTTGAATGGCTGACGACAACGTGCGTAGAAAACAACAGGCAATAAGTTCTCAAGGCACACCACTCAGAGTAGTTAAAAGAATGGGAAAAATCTCAACTTATGACAGGCAAACATTACGCCAACATTCAGATCACCATCCCCCAGAAGCCGTCTTTCATCAGACCATCTACTGTCAGACGAGTAACGTATTTGATATGGACCCGTCTGCAGGAAACAAAGTTCGGCCTCTTCTCACTAACACAACGTACATTTTATTGCAGCTAAACTTTAATGCAATTTATATCCCATTAATATGTTATATCGTCGCTGCACGAGCAATACATCGTACCACACAACGCTCTTCCTATCCATTATTTCCCTTAAGAGTAGTCACGCCTCCCAGCCACAGACCATCAGAACAACGTTCTTTGTATTCATTTTCCTATGCCAGTTTGTGACGGAAAATTAACCTTATTGAACCGTACTTAAGGATGTATATTTTCCTAAGTATTCACACCACCCGGTGGCGCCGGGTTCGATTCCCGTCCGGGTCAGGGGTTTTTAATTGTAAATGATTAATATCCCTGGCCTGGGGACTGGGTGTTTGTGTCGTCCTTAACGTTCCTTTCCTCACATTCAACACTTTACACTTCCGCCATTTACAAAATACACGCAGGTTCCTCACATATAGTGCAAGTAGGGGCAAAAGATCTTTCTAGCTCGACGCCCCAAACAAATAGCACTTTAAAAAATGTATTTACACACTCCTACAGTACGATGCATTTAAGGTTCATTTTCCTTTACACTTTCGCATAAGAAAATGAACACAACGAACTTTGTTCTGATGGATGTGGGTGGGAGGCGTGACCAGTCCTAAGGGAAATAATGGATAGGAAGAGAAGTTGAACATATGAAATATTGTTTCTTCACCGACTATCTATATAAGATTACAAAACTAACTAATGCATTTAGTTTAAAAAATATATTTTGTAGGGATTAAAATACAACATAAATAACTACATGCTTCTATTCTATTAAAACTTCAAGTTTAATGTTTAATGAAACAAAACTATGTAACATGCTTTCGGAGATTCATTGATATCCTGTCACTGCAACCCCATTTGTCTCTCCTGTGCTGAACATTATATTTCTTGAAATTCAGTCTGTCATCACGGAATTCAGATACTTCTTCTTCGGTCTTCCTCTTCCCTTCTGCCCCAAAACTTTTCCTTCCAACATGGTCGTGAGGAATGTGTTATGACGTAGTGTGTGCCAAGGAATTTCGTTTTCCGCTTTTGAGGCATGTAAAGATAGTAATGATTTCACTGGCATCATATTCTGTGTTGAAAAGGTTGAGTTCACTCAGTCTGTATTGGGTCATACCATTTCTTAGGTAGTTCTTCTTTTTTTTTCTTTCGAAAATGTTCGTTCCATGGAAGAAACAGTAACAGGAAGAGCTAGAAACAGATAAAACGCCATGCATAAAATTATGATTGAGATATCTACTGCTACTATTTTGTGATCAGCTACGAAGGTTGCCAAGGTGAGATTTTTTTTTACAGCGTTCTCTGAGAGAGTGTTCTGCTCATGTTATGAGAGATGTCTGTAATAAACTTAATACCATAATACCTGCAAGGAGATTTAACCACCTGACGTTTCCTCTATTAACGAATGGTTAAAAAAAAAAATTAAATTCCAGTCAACAATAATATCGTGATATCACATTGCAGGAGGCCCTAACGTTTTTTTTAATTTTTGTTTATAATTAATACTATTTGTTCGGGGCGTCGACCTATAGAGATCTTTTGCCCCTACTTGCACCATGTGATATGAACCTGCGTGTAATTGGAATGGAGAAAGTGTAGAGTATGGAATGTGAGGAAAGGAACGTTAAGGCCAGGCCAGGGATAGTGACAATTTACAATTAAAAACCCCTGACCCAGCCGCGAATCGAACCCGGGGCCGCCAAGTGACAGGCGGACGCGTTGCCTCCTACACCGCGAGGCCTGACTAGGCCCTAACGTTACGCCAATGACTACTGTATCATCAGAATGACACTTGGATATTGTTGTTACCGAAGTCTCTTGCACAGGATTGGAGTTCTTGTTTCACTAAGCTGCACAACTTTTTCTCAAAAGTAGCTTTCTTAGAATTCAAAATGCAACAGGAAAATCCGTTTTATCTGATTACCTTCAAATCGGGCACTAACGTGAAAATACTCTATAGGCCTACGTTGTACCACCCATTTTCAAATGGTAGAAAACATTCAGGTCTGCCTCTGTGGTATAGTGGTTAGTGTGCTTAGGTGCCAGTCCAGGAAGCTCGTGTTCGATTCCCGGCTCTGCCACGAAATTTGAAAAGTGGTTAGAGGGCTGAAACGGGGTCCACTCAGCGTCGGGATGTCAACTGAGTAAGGGGGTAGTAGGGTGTGGGGTGGGGGGGGGGGGGGTTGATTCATAGCTCAGTCATCCTCGGAGTGGTTTTCCGTGGTTTCCCCACTCTCCTCCAGGCAAATGCTGGGATGGTACCTAAATTAAGGCCACGGCCGCTTCCTTCCTCTTCCTCGTCTTTCCCTTCCAATCTTCCCATCCCCCTACTACGTCTGCGTTCAACACGGCAGGTGAGGCCACCTGGCTGAGGTATTGGTCCTCCTTCCCACTTGTATCCCCCGAACCAAAGTTTCACGCTCCAGGACACCGCCCTTGAGGCGGTAGAGGTGGGATCCCTCGTTGAGTCCGAGGGAAAAACCAACCTTGGAGGGTAAATGCATTAAGAAAGAAAGAAAGAAAGAAAGAAAGAAAAGAAAAGAAAACTCTCAGAAATACCGTAAGTCCGCGAATGGAAAAAATAACATTTTTTAAAAGGTGCCATACTACTTATTAACAGACATGTTGTTAAGATGTTAAGTTTTTAATTGATAACAAATATCATTCTACAAATTATTCCTTTGATCTTCCTAAGCTTAACAACCAAGTTGCAAAACTGGAAACAAGAACAAACATGATGTGTCAGGAGCATACTGAAAAATATCACCTTTTCAGAAAACGAAGGAGATCAAGAAAATAATTTTTCAATGCAAACCATATCTTGATTTCTTAATTTAGTCTAAGATAATTTAGTGATATCTCGACACACTACGCCAAAAAGGAAAAAAAAAAAGGAATTTTGATCATACTTTACTGTACTTGCAAATTATTTAAAGTATTTTCCTCGTGATTTTGGACACAGTTAGTTTATATTTTCTGATATGTATGGCCAAAATAAAAATTACTTAGCAATTTGAAGTATCGAATAAAGGAAAGGTGTGAAAATTTCCCCTTCTCCTGCACTTGGGCAGAATCTGACACTAGGTAAGACCTCGCAATAGTGATAGAACTATTTTACACAGTGGGTACCATTTTCCACACACATCTCATGGAACCATTTCCTGTATTCCCACTACATTGGACACTTGTATCATTACAGTTGTCGTCACAGAAATAGCCGTCACATACTGCGCAGTAATTCTTTGAGCAAATAAGGCTGCTTGAGGAACTAGCTTCGTCGTTGCCAACACCCCGAATTCTGCTTGGTGTCTTCAGATTTTAAGGGTTATTTTCATTTTGACGTTTCCTTTCCTTAGATTTTCTCGGTAATCCTGTGAAGTTACCATGCCGGATTCTTGTGTTCTTCTTCTTTATCCACATGGTGGCCATGTTCCTGTGACATTGCAGGACTACTGGCATTTATTCTCTACAGTGATATCTTCTCCAACAGGTACACGATTTGAGTCCAACACGTTGGCTGAACGATCAGCGTACTGGCCTTCGGTGCAGAGGGTCCCGGGTTCGATTCCCGACAGGGTCGGGGATTTTAACCTTAATTGGTTAATTGGAGGAATGGCATGGGGGCTGGGTGTATGTGTTGTCTTCATCATCATTTCATCCTCATCACGACGCGCAGGTCGCCTACGAGAGTCAAATAGAAAGACCTGCACCTGGCAAGCCGAACCCATTCTGGGATATCCCGGCACTAAAAGCCATACATTTCATTTTTTACATGATTTGAACCACTTTCATCCAACACAAGTTCATATTTAAAAATGTCGTCTTGGAGGATGTGGAGATTGTAATGACGGATGCCACATTTCCGAAATCCACTGGTAAAAGGGAGATTCAGGGAGGTCGAGATCTCCCCCCACGAGTTTCATTGGTGAGCAAGAGGTGGCAGAACTTGCCAAGCTGAATACTTGGCGATTTGGCCATGACACGGCATCATCTCCAAACCTTGCTTATTGCGTCTAAACGAAAATATTATGCTGCCTATTTCCTTACACAACCTATTCAGTATATTATAGTGAGCTTCCTTTAAATCATAAGTCACTTGCTTACTAACCTTCAGCTATTCAGATGGCTGGTATTTATAATGATAATCGTCATCTTAAAGGAAGACCTGAGCACATAATCACATGTTTTGAAGTATTACAGTTAAAAGTTTCACCTGCACAGTACAGTGGTTACCAGTGACGCTGAGTTTAAAAGTGTTGAATTCTCCCGTATGTCGGGTTCTCTCTAAGTTACCTTATATTAAACGACTGCCACTAAATTTGGTGTAACAAACTGATAAAATTCAGTGGGAAGGTTATCCGTTACTTCATAGTTAGTGTTTACGGAGCTGCCCTATAATTGAAGATACAGGTCGTCCAATGTCTTTCAATGGGTTGGCGAGCAGAAAACATCCATCGGACGTTCCAGATCCTTTTATGAAGTCACAATGAGTTTTGCTGATGTATTGCAAACGTTTGTCACGATAAACAGCGAAATTGATACGTCAGGGCGAGTAAAAAAAGGAAATTATTAAACATCGTATGTTCTCTGAGTACTTCAGTAAGTAAGGCCTCGGGCCTGTCCGTATCGTACCACTGTACAGACGTGTGACAGCAAGTTGACAACATGTACCTATTATCTTCAAGTAATTTGTTCGTTCTAGTCACAAATCTAAACTGTGAAAATATGACTGCCCTCAAGCTATAACCCGCAAATACGGTAATTATACAGTACACTGATGTCCAACTCCTTCCTTGTCCGAATGGTCAGCATACTGACCTTCGGTTCAAAGAGCCCCGCGTTCGATTTCTGTTCGGATAACGGTTTTGGTATAATTCCTCAGACTCGGGGACTGGGTGTTTGTGTTCCTCTACTACTCTTCATCTACACACCAGACTACCAACCACATCAGAGAAACGCAATAGCGAATACTTCCCTTCTCATAGGACTGGCGTTGAGAAGGGCATCTGGCCGTAAAACTGAGCGAAATCGTTAAAACGTCCAGTGATAATAATAATAATAATAATAATAATAATAATAATAATAATAATAATAATAATAATAATAAAAATAATAATAATAATAATAATCTACAGCCCGTTTTCAGTCATTCGATCGGGTCAGGAATGGAATGAATGAAGCCCCGTCTAGCGGCAAGGATAGGAATTGTGCCGGCTGCTGTAGCCTGTCGCACTCCTTTGGGTCAATGATTAATAATTGACAGATGAAATAATATTGGAGAGTGTTGCTGGAACGAATTATGACAGGGAAAACCGGAGTAGGCTACCCGGAGAAAAACCTGTCCTGACTTCGCTTTGTCCAACACAAATCTCATATGGAGTGCCGGGATTTAAACCACGGAACCCAGTAGTGAGAGGCCGGCGCGCTGCCGACTGAGCCACGGAGGCTCTAATAATAATAATAATAATAATAATAATAATAATAATAATAATAATAATAATAATAATAATAATAATAATAATAATAATTTTAATTTAATTTCGTGTGGCTATTTCTAGCCGAGTGCAGCCCTTGTAAGGCAGACCCTCCGATGAGGGTGGGCGGCATCTGCCATTTGAAGGTAACTGCGTGTTATTGTGGTGGAGGATAGTGTTATGTGTGGTGTGTGAGTTGCAGGGATGTTGGGGACAGTACAAACACCCAGCCCCCGGACCATTAGAATTAACCAATTAAGGTTAAAATCCCCGACCCGGCCGGGAATCGAACCCGGGACCCTCTGAACCGAAGGCCAGTACGCTGACCATTCGGCCAACGAGTCGGACATAATAATAATAATAATAATAATAATAATAATAATAATAATAATAATAATAATAATAATAATAATAATAATAATAATAATAATAATAATAATAATAATTTCTTCAGCTCTTTCCAGCTATTTCTAGAGTCACTGGAGTCACTCAGGCACGTTTTGGTTTTGGAGGGAGGTGTAAGGGTGGATGCGCTTTCAGGCACCACTGAAACCAGTAACGACCGGGATTCGAACCTCAGCCTTCCGCGTGGGAGTCCAGCAGCTAATCGCTCTCCTCAATAATAATGGTCTCACCTCAGCCACCATGTTGATATGACGCCATTTAGGTTGCGTGCATGACCATTTCGAAGATCCATCTTACTCTACCGGATGACAGAGAAGACCAGCTCCTCGGTCTAAGGGTAGTGTCTTCCTCCTAGACTGAAGGCTGCTTCGGGGTCCATTTCAGTCTACCCGAGAAGAACCGATGAGTTATCTGACAGTGAGATAGGATCTTCGGTCTGGGAAGCCAAGAATAACGGCCCCAGAGGATCCGTTACGCTGACCACGCGCTTGTCTAAATCTGCTGGCCTTCGGGTTGAGAAGAGGTCGTTTGGTATGCCAAAGCCCATCGAAGTTATAGCGCCATAGAGGGTAGATGACAGGGTGATCCATGCCTGAGTTTTAATTAATTTTCTCGGGTTAACATCAAATATAGCCTATCTAATAGGGAGGGGCGAATGAAATTCTTTCCGCCCTTTAAAACTCCGATTACCTCGGTCGGGTTTCAAACCGCAATCCTGGTATCCGAAAGCTGACACTCGCCCGCTTATCCACACAGGTAGCTACGACGGTAACACTTCATCGCACTAGAGGAAGTCTCAAATCCGATAGATACAGCAGTCATATGGCGGGAAATCCCCTTTTGGAATATATATAAGCCATCATTTCCCTCATGATTGATAAAAGCGCAGATTTTTTAAAAGTACTGCAATTGCAGCAGAATGTCACATAAATATTTGACGAAGACCTGTGACCACGCCTGTCATTTTTAAGCTGACTATTCAAAAATGAGCTGATCATGATTTTTAAACAACATGTTAATTATTCGTTTGTTCAGCTTAACCTCATCACGAACTATTGTAAAAGGGGATGTGTTTTTAATTAGTAATGATAATAAAATTAGTTGCCGGCATTATCACTCCCGCTACATATTATAGTTAATCAATCATGCTGTAATTGCTCGGCTACAACAGCCGGCCATGAAAATGTAATTAATAAACAATTATGTGCTCTTCGCGTCGCGGTCTGTTGTTGTTATATGAGTTTTCAGTGCTGTCATCTAGTGGTCATTGCATTAAGTTCAGATACGCTGCCTTCTAAAATAATATAAAACGCGCACCACGTGAATGGTAGAATCTCATAATGTTTACGTTCTTCGACTCCTTGAACTGAGCAGAATTATCGAAATAAAAATAAAGAAACTCAATATAATAGTGTAAAGTAAAATACCGTACGTTACTCAAGTGAAATTCCTCAACTCTTGAGTCAACGGCTTTGGAGTATTGCGGACGGAAAATACCTTTGGCAATTAAAGAATTAAGTTCTCCGCTTGACTTTGCAGACATTAGTGACACCTCAGAATCGTGGGCCGATTGGAACAGGTTGGCCAGCTAGTTCAATAAAGGGTCTAAGGTTGCCAACTCTGAAGAATAAAATTACCAGCACAGCTTTACAAATTTCAATCGTTACAAGCTTCCTTTCTCAGTTCGACCCATGGCTAGGTGAGTATACAAAGTTTGAAGATCACGAAACAATAATTTTTAATAAATTCACTAATCATGATAATAGGTACACATTTATGGCGAAAGAAATGATGAAGTACTCAGTATGTTACTACTAGAGCTACTTTCAATACAATACAATACAATGGATTTATTTTTTCTGGCAGGATTAAGGCCATTAAGCCTTCCCTTCCATCTAACCAAAAATCGTCGTTGAAGAAACAAAACCTTGAATGTGACAAAGCTCTTCCTTCCTATCCATTATTTCCCTTAAGACTGGTCACGCCTCCCAGTCACATATACTATAGATATCCAGTCCATCAGAACAAGTTCCGTTGAGTTCATTTTCCTATGCCCATGTGTAAAGAAAAAGGAACCTTAGGTAACGCATAAAATTTAATGAAAAGTCTTCAGCCTCCTTCCAGTCATTCGATCGGGTCAGAAATCCAGCGCGGAGGATAGGAATTGTGCCGAATGCCGAAGTCTGTCACACTCCTCTGGGACAACGATTAATGGCTGACAGATGAAATGAAATGATATTGGAGAGTGTTGCTGGACTGAAAGATGACGGGGCAAACCGCAGTACCTGAAGAAATACCTGTCCGCCTCGGCTTTGTCCAGTACAAATCTCACATGGAGTGACCGGGATTTGAACCATGGAACCCAGCGGTAAGAGGCCAGCGTGCTACCGCCTGAGCCACGGAGGCTCTGCTACTATGATAATATTAATGTGAAATTAAAGTCACATTTGCCTAGAGCTGATAGTAAAATGAAATTGTACATTCCCAGTTTTTTCACTGGAGCCTCCAAGGATCATTTTGAGTTTTGGCTGGATGCCCTTCCTGACGCTGCCTGATTTTTGAGATGAAAATCTCAAGCCCGGATCGACCAGTATTCGAACCTCAGACTTTCGTGTGGGAAGCCAGAAGCTAAGCCACGCTCCCATTGATGTAAGCTCAAACGTGGCGTGGAAAAAAATAACGAATTTATATCGATGCAAATTCAGAACAATATATAAAAAAAGAGAATGAACAGAATTAATTTAAATCACGCTAATGAACCAGTGACACTGTCACAGAACATACTTGCGCATTTTGTGTTCTCCTATCAATTGGAATTAAATTGTAGGCTGAAATGAAATGGAGTATGGGTTTTCGTGTTGGGAGTGTCCGAGGACAAGTTCGGCTCGCCAGGTGCAGGTCTTTTGAGTTGACTCCTGCAGGTGACCTGCGCGTCGTGATGAACATGAAATGGTGATGAAGATGACACATACACCCAGCCCCCGTGCCAGAGAAATTAACCAATGATGCTTAAAATTCCCGATCCTGCCGGGAATCGAAACCGGGACCGCTGTGACCAAAGGCCAGCACGCTAACCATTTAGCCATGAAGCCGGACGATTGTAGGCTATATACAGTGTATTGATTTCCTTTCCGTTTCCACTGTCGGTAGAACCCCAAATACAATGCGAAGTTGCTTGGGCAATCTCTGCGTACCTGAGCTTGACGGCCAACAGCATTTCAGGAGTGGATAAACCTCTCGGTTTAAGTTTCCATTATAATAATAATAATAGCCACAAAGGCATCAAAATACACGGAACAGGCAAAAGAAATACAACGCCTGTAGAAACTAGAATCAGTCATCATAGTTCCAGTAGTAATATCATGCACTGGTGTTATTCCGAAAAGAGTGCACAGTTCTCTGGCGCATCATCACAGCTACGTTGAACTGCAGAAAGCCACCTTCCCGAGAACCTGCCACACTGTGAGAAAGTTTCTAGGAACGTTTCCTCTCAGTTACAGCAAACAGTATGAAGTTCCAGGCCGTAGTTCCGGTGATAATGAAGGACAGATTCCCAAAACGGGGAGATACGCATTTGGTTAGGGACATCATCTGTGCACATTTATTCTGTGTGTAGACAGTTGTATATATGTTGTAATTATGTCTGTTGTAAATATGTGTAGATATGTGTAGGTATAGTCTCATAATCAAGAGGGTGACTAACTTGCTTAGGCCGAGTCAGCCCATTATGTTACCGGCACAAGCCGAGCTATCCTAAATGGATGTAATAATAATAATAATAATAATAATAATAATAATAATAATAACACAAACTCGGGAAATACCAAGTAGGTTTTCGGAAAGGCTGATTAAGTGCAGGACAAATATTTAACCTAAAAACCATAATAAGATACCATAAGTTATGCTGAGAGGTCGAATCTATGTATCTACATTTGTAGACTTCAGGAAGGCATACGACTCCATCGACCGTGATGTGTTGCTTAACATCCTTGCAGAAATGGGAGTCGATGAGAAACTGCTGGTGATAAGGACAACACTAACTAATACCAAATCCAAAGTAAAATTCCAAGGATGTATCTCTGAACCCTTCGAGATCAAGACAGGCGTTCGACAGGGAGATGGGCTGTCACCTCTTTTGTTCAACTGCGTACTTGACAAGGTAATACAGGAGTGGCGAAAGACGTTAAAAGAAAGAAACCTTTACAAACCCGTAAGGAAGTAGCAGAACAAACAGGTTTACAAATTTCATTTCAAAAGACAGAAGTAATGTCAAATATCAAAGATGATACGGCACAACTAAACACCAAATATGGAACGATGAACCGTGTTAGTAAATTTTAAATACCTTGGCGAATGGATTCTGCAAAATGGACTTGAAAAAGAGGCCATAGCAGCAAGAATCAAGAAAATGGAAGTCGCTTTCCATACCACCCGCAACATTTACAACAAAAAGTAATTTTCCTGAACACAAAAATTCACTACAACACTGTCATCAAACCAGTATCGCTGTATGCATCTGAATGTCTTATTCTGTCCGAGAAGTGTTTACTTGCGGATTTAGAGAGGAAAGAAAGAAAGATCCTACACACCATTCTTGGCCCAAACTACAAAAATGGCATCTTCATTAGAAAATCCAGGGAAGAAGTATACTCTAAGATAGAGAAGATCACGGACACAATGCGTAAAGGCAGAGTTCGCTTCTACGGTCATATACGACGGATAATCGACTTTCGATGGATGGAACGTATCTTCAGTATATTTGACTCAAAACCAAAAACGGCAGTGCCATGGTATGTTAATGTCGAGAAAGATCTTAAAGAACTGGGCCTACAAGCAGAAGATGTACAAGACCGAAAACTTTTCAAAGCGTCCATCAATACTTTTGGGACTTTCCGGGACGAAAAACGGGCAAGTGGTGCTCAATGGACAGAATAACGTTGTGCTAAACACAGTGAGCTAATGAAGACGATGTGGCTCAAGCGAAAAATGAACAAATGCCTGAATGTAAAGTGAGACTTATCGTGGTCGCTAGTTGGCCGATTAGCGAAGTTGAATGAATAACGATAATAACTATACAGAGAAGTTCAAATACCTGAGTGAATGGATCCAAATCAACGGACTGGATAAAGAGCCAAACAAGGCAAGAGTCAGGAAATTAGATCTGGCCTACTAGGTAACACAGAACAGGTATGACAAACGGACAATATCCTACAAGGCGAAGATGCGACATTATAACTCAATAATAGAACTGGAAGGATTGCACGCTTCAGAGAGCAGCTGCAGGAACTCGAGAAGAAAGAAAGGAAGATTCTGAGGAAAATTCTGGGGTCGCAGAAGGAGAAATGAGGAGCTGTACAAGTACACTGAGAAGTTCAAGGACGCAATGTGGAAATGAAGGCTGAAATTCTACGGACACCTAGTAGCAAAGGATGACAAACGACTTCTTCAAGTACATCATGGGTCAAAGGCCATCTCCAAGTGGGCAGAAGAGGTCAAGAGGGATGTAGAAGAAGTTGAAATTACATTCCAGACGGTCCGCAATAGAGGAGAGTTCAAAAGAGGAGTTGATAGTCGAAAATCATTTCAAGGGAAATCACTAAAAAGGAGGCCCAAACGGATCATTTCCCGTGAGGAGAGAAAGATGAAAAGCGAAAGAATGGAGAGGTTCTATGAAGAGAAGAAAAGAATGGCCAAGAAGCCTTAAGTTCTTATACGGTTCATAGATGGCCAAATTCGAAAAAAGAAATGTAAAGATACCGAGAAATAAGAATTGTCTACAGTCTGTACAAAAATCAGTTTGCAGTGAAAAGAACTGAGGGCTTTGAAAACGAAGCAGCTGTCTAGAAAGGAGTTTGGCAAGGCTGCAGTTTGGCCACACTCGTTTTCAATATTTACTGTAGGTCTATATAAAACACAGGCGTTAAAGGAAATCAAAGAGGAATTAATGTTATTTTATCTGAGTCTCCGGACGATCTGGAGAAATTGTTGACTGGCATGGGCAGAGTCTTGAAGGAGGTAGATTAATATTGTTATTTGGGTAGTAAAATAATTCGTCGCTGTTCCTATGCTTGCGTGTAAAGGAAAGTGAACCCTACCGTACCGCACTCGAGGTATGTATGTTTGCATTACTTATTTACGCACTCCTACAGTAAAATGTACGCAAATGAACACAACGAAAATCGTTCTGATGGACTGCGTATCCATATGTGGCTGGGAGGCGTGACCTTAGGAAAATCATTGTGAGATATGAAATTTTACCCGAACAGCGACGAATTAACGATGGCAGAAGTCGGGAGGACATAAAACGGAGACTAGCATAAGCAAGAATGTTCTTTCTTAAGAAAATAAATTATCCCTCTTTGAACATTAATATAGGAATTAGAAAGAAGTTTTGAAGACTTTCGTCTGGAGCGTGGCATTGTATGGAAGTAAATGAAATGGCGTATGGCTTTTAGTCCCGGGAGTGTCCGAGGTCATGCCAGGTGCAGATCTTTTGATTTGACTCCCGTAGGCGACTTGCGCGTCATGATGAGGATGGAATGAAGATGAAGACGACACATACGCCCAGACCCCATGCGAGAGAAATTAACCAATGATGGTTAAAATTACCGACCCTTCCGGGAATCGACCCCAGGACCCCTGCGACCAAAGGCCAGCACGCTAACCATTTAGCCATGGAGCCGGGCTGTATAGAAGTGAAACATGGGTTATAACTAGCTCAGAATGAATGAAAATAGAAGCTTTTGCAATGTGGTGTTACAGAAGAATGCTGAAGGTGGGATGGGTAGATCGACTCAATAATAAGGATATACTCAAGGATATAATCGAATTGGTGAGAGAAGATCGACTTGGCTAACTTTTACGAGAAGTGGAGGTAGAATGATAGGACACATCTTAAGACAGCCAGGATTTGTTCAGTTAGTGTTTGAGGGAAGGGTAGGCGGTAAGAACGATAGGGGTAGAACAAGGTATGAATATGACATGCAAATTAGAGCGGATGTAGGATATAGCAGTGACGTAGAAGGATAGGGTGGCATGGATGGCTGCATCAAACCAGTCTATGGACTGGTGACTCAAACAGTACATAAAGTTTTATTTGAAAAATCCTCGATCTCACTTATTGGCACATTTTAGTATAAATTTCACATTTTATCACATGCACAAGTTATTTACAGATTGTGGAAAATGAAAATACAGAAAAGTATTTATTAGCATTTCGCGTAATATCCCTATTGGTAAAAAATCATCACCCCTACACATAGGCTACAGGGAGGAACGATTTCTTCGAAAGAAAAAAATAATTCATACTATCTGATATTTTATAGATGGGAGGTTAGACAGTAACCCCAGTACTACAGTGACATGCAGCTAACGACATAATCAGCCAAACATACCATCTGGCAGGTGATGTGGGCTAACAGGCAGTCGTGACGGGAATCTGTCCGAGCAGTAATCCTCGAGCGAGTATCGACATCTCGTCACGGCTCAGCAAAAAGTATTGTCTTCACCGCAGCCATTTTATTATTCACTTGTCACTGCAAGAGGCTTCGTAATAACAACTGCCGTCAACAAGAGGTTCAGTGACTGTCCTGGTATGAAGTCTTCTTGTCATTCCTCCGCACAACTCAACTTGTGATTAAAGAAAATTAAAGTATCTTAACCCTAAGGCTGTGTTCATGCGTCCGTTTTCTGACGTGTCTCCTGGCACGACAATTATCGTACAAATTTAATGGACATGTTACGTCCGTCGTGCCGTCGCAAGAGAAGCGCTGTAGTTGAGCAGCAGTTTTATGGAAATGCACCTCAATACGTTCTCCAGAAAATCGATATCCTTTACTGTAGTACATTATCGTCCTATCCAAATACGTCTAGGGACAATCCATTCTACTCCTACGAACGCACTGTTAGTGAAAGGCAAGGAAATACCTCTCACGACAAAAAGACAATTTCTGGCGAATGCCTTCTTTATCCGCTGGTCAACACCGGGGAACAATAAACTGATAAGCAAATTAAGACTACTATAACTAGCAATCGACAGATATAACATTGGTCAAAACCACCGGACTTCATTGCTATCTGAAAGCTTCAAGAAATTCCAACAGATGATTCCCTCATACTTCAGTCTGAATGATACCCTCCCTCCCATGTACTTCTTACCATGCTTCAGTACTAAAAGTGCTTCCATCAAGGAAAGTTTATCAATAGGCCCTACTACTTGGCAGTCCGTCTCCATGGCTAAATGGTTAGCGTGCTGGCCTTTGGTCACAGGGGTCCCGGTTCGATTCCCGGCAGGGTCGGGAATTTTAACCATCATTGGTTAATTTCTCTGGCACGGAGGCTGGGTGTATGTGTCGTATTCATCATCATTTAATCCTCATCACGACGCGCAGGTCGCCCACGGGAGTCAAATCAAAAGACGTGCATCTGGCGAGCCGAAGTTGTCCTCGGACACTCCCGGCACTAAAACCCATACTCCATTTCTTTTTATTTCACTACTTGGCCCAATGTTGTTCATAGCTATACTGACGGATCCAAAACCTCAACATGCGGAGGTTATGCATTCTTATGTTCTGCATCTCAGGTGGCAAGAAAGTACTCCTTACCTCAAGACACGTCTACCATTACAGCAGAAATTTTAGCTATCCACTCAGCTATTAGCTATGGAATTTCGTCGCTTCCGTAAGATTCTAATGTGTTCTGAATCACAGTGCGCCCTTCGGAAGCTATAACATACCTATCAACACATCATTATGTCTTTATGAATTTAATCTGTACCGCCCAGAAAGCAGCTCAGAAAGTCCATCTCCAATGGAAGGTGACGCTGTTACAACGATGAACGAGATAATAGACCAGGTAGCGAATGAATCCACAACATGCGAACACCGCCTCTTCAATCAGCTACCACATTCAAATGTCCTACCCACAATCAAGCAACAGGCCGACAGGAGGTGGAACACGACACGGCTTACGAGAGGAAAGCACTATGCTAGAATTCAGCGCACCATCCCTAAGCAGAAGCAAGTATCGTTCAAGAATTTGAAATTAATAAGAAGACACCTTACATCTTTAATAAGTATACGTCTTGGTCATGGATGCTATCCCAGTCATCTCCACGGGTTCAAGATAGGACACCATTCACTGCCCAGAAGACTCTTGAGAATTAGCCTGCTGGGGACCGAATCCTTACTGTCATATAAGTACTCTCCAACAGAACTATCTGTCCTCTTCACTAGTGAGGTTAAATCCCTCACTGCCAATCTCAGTTTTCATCCTCCTATCGGATCCAATTCCACAATTATGTGTCATAATTTCTCAATATTTATCAGACTGTAAGGCATTATGAATCTATTTCAACCACGAAGATCTATAATCGTATGGATAAGGCCTCGTTAATTTTTGTTCTGGCGTCTAATGTACTAGTACTTAGATAGTTTACATTGCTTTATAAACACTTATATTTTTAATAAAATTCTAATGGTCAGCACAGTAGCTGACTGGATATGTGATACCTAACAGATAGCGGATGCTGTGTAAACAGCCTTTACTCTCATAAAACGAAATGGGAGAAACCCGCCCTTACGAAGAGAATTCACTGACAAATAAAAAGTTCAAAAGTACGTGAAAACTGAGAGACCAATAGGATCAGAAGAGAGCAGCAGTCTGGCCCTTTCGATGTTAGTGTACTGGACGACAGAACAGAAGGCCCCGGGTTCGATTCTCGGCCAGTCATAGGATTTTAAGTGCTCATGCTTTATGCCTCTGGGTTGGGATCCGCGTGTTTGTGTTCGTCGTAACGCCTGTTGTACACCATCAAATGTTTCCTTTAAGTCTATACTTTACAAGAAACATAGTCAAATCTTGTCAAAGAGTGTTCAACATTGCTGAATGTTTGTCAAGATTTGGCAGGGTTTGATAGCATTTCGTTTTAAAATAGAGGAAAGTCAATCAGCAGTTGTGGTTCTTGGATTACCAGTGGGATAATATATTCTCGAAAAGAAGAGACACGCTCAATAGAGCGTAATTTACATGGCTAAAAGATTAATGTGGTTACCTTCAACATCATTTTTGCTATGAACATACCACCATAAGGTCATTTGTAGATGTTATGTTATATCGTACTTACTCACATGAAAATGATAGCAATACAACGGAAATTAATATCTTTATTACATGAAAACATATGAGAAATTCAAAATAATAATAATAATAATAATAATAATAACAATAATAATAATAATATGATGATGATGGTGATGATGATGATGATGAAATATATCGGAACATAGAAAACATAACAGAAAAAATACGGAATAGGCGATTTCTATTTTTTGGACATTTATACAGACTGTATGACAACACGTTAACCAAACAGATCTTCAGATATCTTAGGAACAAGAAGGCAACAACAACCTGGATTCATGAAGTCAAGAAATATTTAGAAAGAAACAATATAAGAGAAGAGATACCAACAACAGAGAGAGAGAGAGGGGGGGGGAGAAAAAGAGATTTTTAGAAAGAAAGTGTTAAAAATGGAAGGATTCAAAATGACTCAAAATAGTCCGAGGAGAGGAAAAGGTGACATAGTAAGATGAATAATAATAATAATAATAATAATAATAATAATAATAATAATAATAATAATAATAATAATAATAATAATAATAATAATAATAATAATAATAATGTGCGAAGATCGTCATAAATTGAACACATGGCAGGGGATTTCCGTACAGGAATAAATATCCTTGAAATGTTTATCTTCCAATCTCCTCGTATGTTGCCGTTTTCTTCATTTTATTGTGGTTCTTTACGCCCCCCTCCACACACAACCTCCCTCGGTCATATAAATGAAGCCATTTTTGTTGTTTTGATTCCCAGCAATCCCAGCATGCGTAGCGACCTCGCGCGCAGCGTTAATAATCGAATTCCATTGGTCAATTCTGTCAAATAATTAACTACTCTCTGATCGAATACAACATGTTCGAATTCACTATCAATATTTCTGAAGACTTGTCAAGACGTACCAATTATTGCAAGAGATTCGACAAGTAAATTTGTGAATAATTGAAAATTCTTGTGAAGTCTTGAATTTGACAAACATTTGATAGTGTACAACAGTCTTAATGCACGCGTATTCGTTCACATAAAACACACCACACTACCAACCACCACAGAAACACACTAAAGTAAGTACATTCTTCCACATACAATTGGCGTCAGGTACGACAGTTCGTCGTAAAACTGGGTAAAATCCTCCTAATCGCCGTCCCCAAGAAATTGAGGGAAAGAATACAAAGGAGAAGAAGAATTAGGAGAAGCATCAGAAGAGAACAGGAGTTGGCCAAGGGAGGTCGTGAGTAAGAGTGGGTAGTAGCACATAATGTCGTCTGCTCGGAGAATTAAACCTCCACAAGTTGATGTAGAATTGTAAGATGAATGCTCTGTTGCTCAAACTTGTGAAAGCAGTTGAAGCAGTCAGACCATCCTGTTTCCTGGCGCAGCTTACATTAAGACAGGTCCATAACAATCTCAAGTTTCATAAATGCACAATCACTGGCTGGCGGCGGGCGAGGAAAGACGCGTCCCCTGTTTGTTAAATATGGCCCATAAGAAGGCTTCGCAGTTGTAGCACTTCATTAAAAATAAATTTTGCTGAAGAGACACGAGAGCTCAAGTCGGATCGGGAGAGATTTCCACAGGGCAAGCAAGGCAAGGCAGGGGATTTTGGTTGGATCTGCGGCAAGACCCGAGAGAAATCCTTGCTGGCCTCCTGCTCCTCGCTATGTCTTATTAAATTACGCTTAGCCACCTAACCTTCTTATTGAGAGCATTATTATTATTATTATTATTATTATTATTATTATTATTATTATTATTATTATTATTATTATTATTATTATTTATAGGGCCATGATGTCTATGACTGTGGAAATACGTCCTTAAAGTGACTGAACCTCGTATCCCACAATGCTTTTCCTATCCATTAGCCTATGTTCTTCCAGACTAGTCACGCCTCACATGTGGATATGCAGTCCATCAGAACATTGTTCGTTGTGCTCGTTTTCCTATGCTAGCTTGTAAAGGAAAATGAACCTTCACTGACGATAAGTTATGCATCCTCTTCTTATTATTCTCCTTCTTTTTCTACCGCTTTTCCCACACCTGTGGGTTGCGGGTGCGAACTGTGGAGCGCATTTGGATTTGGCCCTGTTTTAGGGCCGCATGCCCTTCCTGTCGCCAACCCTATATGGAGGGATGTAATCACTATAGCGTGTTTCTGTGGTGGTAGGTAGTGTAGTGTGTTGTATGAATATGAAGAGGAAAGTGTTGGGACAAACACAAACATCCAATCCCCGGGCCAGAAGAATTAATCAGAGGGAATTAAAATTCCCGGGGATCGAACCCGGCACCCTCTGATCCAAAGGCCTCAACGCTGACTGTTCAGCCAATCAATGAGCCAGACTATAAGTTATGCATTCTCTAATGCCTTAAAAATACTGAAATATGACTTTAAAACTTGGAAAATGACTCAAAAGAAATAAATATTGGCCAAAAGTTACTTAATTTTTTTCAAACTTAGGCATCAGTCCAACAGAAAAGTGGTCACATTCTGAACATTCTTTTCTTTTTCCTTTCTACATGCGGGCCGAGTGTCTCAGACGGTTGAGCAGTGGCCTTCTGACCCCAACTTGGCAGGTTCGATCCTGGCGCAGTCCGGTTGCATTTGAGGGTGCTCAAATACGTCAGCCTCGTGTCGGTAAATTTACTGGCACGTGAAAGAACTCCCGAGGGACTAAATTACGGCACCTGAGTGTCTCCCAAAACTGTAAAAGTAGTTAGTGGGGACGTAAAGCAAATAACATTATTATTATTATTATTATTATTATTATTATTATTATTATTATTATTATTATTATTTTCAGAACTCTGTGCCAACCCCTGCCTGCTGTCATTTCTTGATGGATACAGTACTTTTGCATCCATCTCTTGGCACAGGCCATAGTAAAGTGTAGCTTCCACCGAAGTCCCAGTCAACATCCATGGCTGTGACAATATGGAAGTTGCTGGGGTGTGGGTAGTGCTGAGTAATAACATTCAGAGCATGACTAGTGCATCTGAGTGTTATGAAAGGTGCTGCTCATAGGGTCAGTCGTGTTGCAATAGTACTTTCTGACCCAGTGAGGAAAGCAATGGCAAACTACCTCACTCCTCATCTTGCCTAGTACGCCTCATTTTGGTTCTGCCATTAGTTTTTGGGGTTTCGTTATAACCGCATAACCTTTGGTGGTGCTCTTTGAGGATCCAACCAGCCTCCGGGCTGATGACCTAACCGACAGACAGTGGCCAACTAAGGAGCGCGATTGACTTACTTAGCAGATAAAATTTCTTTCTTTTTTCTCAGAATCTCTTCATCCTCTGGCTGTGTTTTTTCTTCCGTCCGCGCAGTGTTGGTTCTCATCTTGGGTTTTCAGCAAAATGATGCTTGTTCAGCAACGTTCTAAAGCTAGGCGTGTCCCATATAATTTCACCTGTTATGCTGATTTCCTCACGGAATCTCCGTGGCTCAGGTGGCAGCGCCCCGGCCTCTCACTGCTGGGCTTCGTGGTTCAAATCCCGGTAACTCCATGTGAGATTTCTGTTGGACAAACTGGAGGCGGGACAGGTTTTTCTCCGGGTACTCCGGTTTTCCCTGTCATCTTTCATTCCAGAAACACTCTCCAATCATTTCTTTTTCATCTGTCAGTTAATCATTGCTCCAGAGGAGTGCGACAGGCTTCGGAAGCCGGTACAATTTCTATCCTCGCCGCTAGATGGAGGCTTCATTCATTACATTCGTGACCCGGTCACTGACTGGAAGCAGGCTGTGGATATTGATTTTCATGCTGATTTCTTGAAGTATTTTTCAATTTCGATTATCGAATTATTCTGACTTTTACTGCGGAGGCATAATTAAATATCGTTTTAGTAAGTCATTCATTGTCCGGTCTCGCGGTGTAGGGGGCAAAGCGTCCGCCTGCCACCTGGCGGCTCCGGGTTCGATTCCCGGCCGGGTCAGGGGTTTTTAATTGTAAATGATTAATATCCCTGACCTGGGGACTGGGTGTTTGTGTCGTCCTTTACGTTCCTTTCCTCACATTCAACACTCTACACTTCCGCAATTCCAATTACACGCAGGTTCATATGGTCCAAGTAGGGGCAAAATATCTCTATAGTCTTTCATTGTCCAATCTTTGAATATGACCATAAAATTTCAGTCGTCTTTCTCTAATTGTGTCTGGCACTTTCTCAGAATGCTGGTACAATTTCACAGTCCTAGGGCAAAGACGTTCCTACGGATTTACCTTTCTTGTCTTTCTAAACTTTTAGTTAGTGATCTGCCTCCAGTGATCAAGGTTTCTGATGCATATCCTATAATGCTTCAGGCTTAATTACAGTGTTATAGTTGTATAATTTAACGTTCCGAGGTATTGATTTTTTGTTGTAGACCTACCTGTCCCGTGTGATTCTATAGGTGTTTTGTAATTTATAAATTATCTTTCTGTTTGCTTCGCGATTGGTTGGATGATTTCCCCTAAGTAACTTATATGAAATGATTTATTTGAGGGATTTTGCCAAACTGAGTTACCAGAGGTTGTTTGTATAAGTATCGAGGAGATCCTTCCATGTATCGGGGTTTCTCATTCGAGATTTGGATTCCAGTTTTAGTTTCAACAATTATTATTATTATTATTATTATTATTATTATTATTATTATTATTATTATTATTATTATTATTATACTATGGTACTGTATTTTTCTTTTCTTCCCACAACTTGTTCATTCGTCGGCTGATCGCCTGTCTTTGTTTCTCCGATAACATTCTCCGAATTTGATGTCGAATTTGCAAAATCGAAAAATCCGCAGAAGTGATCTGGCGCCGGAAGACCACCCTGTTATTTATCTTTCATCTGTGAACTTCAGTCTTTGTAGATCCCATCGTGTAACCGGTGGTGTGTTTTAATTTGGGGATGCAATCAAAAATCTTCTTAGTTAGCCTGGCGTTGTTCATTTTGTGAAGATTCTTTTAATTGTTTCTGTAATTTTCTCTATATTAAGGTAGACTTCTTCATTCTTTGTTTTATCTAAATATCTCCATCCTTTTGGGGTTCCAAAATTTTCCTAAGTATTTTCCTCTCTTTCCTTTCCAGTTCCTCTTGTTCACCTATTTTGTTCAATATTAAGTAATATGATCTATATAATACCTCTGGTTTAATTACAGTTGTGTAGTGCCTGATTTTTGCTGGGAACGATATCGACCATTTGTTATAACGGTGTTCAGTGAGTTTATAAGTCACGTCCATCTTCTTCAATCTCTCTTTCCAGCTTGTGTTATCGAGTCCATTTGACTGGATGCATTCTCCCATATAATTACATTTATCAACTCCATGAATATGTCCATGTTGTATATATTATTATTATTATTCGTAAAAGTTTTCAACAACTAATTTCTTAGTATATTTTACAACGTTATGCCCATCTGTGGACAGCGTTAGAAATTGTTTAGCTGATGTTGGTTCTTTCTTCTCCCAAAATCTCTTCATCTGGGCACGGAACATTTTCCTCCATTCTTCAGTCCAGGATTTATTAGTCCTGGTATTCATTTTCTCAGCAAAATGATGATTGCTGGCTGAGATTTTGAACTGGAGTCAATCTTGAATAATTCCCTGTGGGATGCCAATTTCCGGAAGGTCTTTTTCTATTTCACTAAGCCAGTTATTCTTCACTTTCATTGAGAGAGCAATGTTGAGAATCCTTTTGGTGAGCCTGTCATTGTTCATTCTGAGAATGTAAGTTTAATCGGCGATCTTTTATTTATTATTATTATTATAAATCAGCATCAGGTAAAATAAAGAACACTCAGATTGTATCAACTCTTATGAACAATGAAGGTCGCTACACAAGAGATTTAAAGGAAACGATGCAGTGCATATTAAACCATCTTGTTCAGAAAGATGACGAAATGGAAGATACTGTTCAGCAAAAGCAAATAAGGAAGGAAGTAGAGGAACCAATAGACACTCCGGATGACTGGGAATTTACAGAAGAAGAAATAAAATCTGCAATCAAAGATATAGGTCTTAAAAAGACACCCGGTGAAGATGGAATCACGAGCAAAATATTATGGTGGACGTATGAAAGTATCCCTAAAACTATGACATCTTTATATAATGGTTGCTTGAAGAATGCTTGTTTCCCGAAGCGATGGAAAAATGCGAGAATCATACCAATCACAAAACCAGGGAAAGAGAAGCTTCAGGATCCATCCAAATTCCGACCAATAAGCCTGCTAAATGTGGCGGGAAAAGTACTAGAGAAACTTCTAATAAATAGAATTAATCACTACCTTCATACCAGTAAACTACTGAGCGAAAATCAATATGGCTTCACTGCTCAAAAGTGTACTACCGATGCAGCTATGGCACTTAAGGAATTTATAACTGAAGCGTTCAAAAATGGTCAAATAACCATCATTGTTAGTCTTGATGTAAAAGGAGCTTTTGATTCTGCGTGGTGGCCATGTGTCCTAAAGGCCCTAAAAGATTTTAAATGCCCGAGAAATTTGTACTACCTTACTAAGAGCTACTTTAAGGATAGAACAGCATTCATGAATTCCAATAGTATCCAAGTCGAAACAGTAGTTAATAAAGGATGTCCTCAAGGTTCATGCTGTGGACCGGGGTACTGGAATGTACAGTATAATGCACTGCTTAGTTTGGAATACGGGAAAAACACCAAAGCTATAGCATTTGCTGATGACCTTATAATTGCAGTCAGGGCTGAAACTGAAATTGAAGCAGAAAATATTGTGAATATGGAATTACGGAAAGTTACTAAGTGGTCAGCAGACAACAAAACCCGTTTCAATGATAGTAAGTCAAAAGTTATGTTAATTTCAAGAAGAAGAAAAGCAAAGAAGACAATTGACATCTTTATGAATTGGAAACGTCTTGAACAAGTAGACAAGATGGAATATCTAGGAATAACTATAGACTCTCGCTTCAAGTTCAATGACCATATCAATAAAGTCAGTGAAAAATGTATTAAATTAATAAACGCATTATCAAAATCGGCAAGAATAAGATGGGGTCTAAAACACCAGGCTTTGGAAATAATATATAAAGGAGCAATATTACCAATGCTGATATATGCTGCACCGATCTGGATAGAATCGCTGGAAAAGAAATGCAATCTGATTAAATACGTGAGAGTGCAAAGACTTATTCTATCGAGAATAGCAAGATCGTACCGTACTGTATCTCATGAGGCACTGTGCATCATCACAGGAATTACTCCAATAGATATCAAGGCTAGAGAGGTTGTTACTCTATACAATATCAAATCAGGCAAAACAACTATGAATTATGTCATTGATCACCCAGAAAAACCTATGAGATGGCTCCACCCAGCCAAGTTTCCTGGTACCGAAGATCCAAGAATAGCATTAAATGAATATATCCCATGGAAAATTTACACAGATGGAAGCAAAAGTGAAGGAGTGGGAGCTGGCATAGCTATATACAGATCTCATGAATTAATAGATCAATTGAAATTTAAATTGCAAGACAACTGTTCGAATAATCAGGCGGAGCAATTAGCCATATTAAAATCTCTGGAATTCTTAGTAACTACTAGGACAGAGGATGATGAAGATAAGAAAGCAATTATTTACACAGATAGTAAGATAGCAATTGACTCCATTGCGGACTTCAGAAATCATAACCAACTGATTGAGAATATAAGAAAGACTACAGCTATTCTAAAAAGAAATAATTGGAGAATAAAATTTGAATGGGTTAAGGCACATATAGGAGTTGAAGGCAATGAACTGGCTGATAAAATTGCAAAGGAGGCTGCAAAATTAAGTGAAATCTGTTTCGATAGAATACCCATCTCTACATTAAAGAAAAATCTAAGAGAAGAATCAATTCATGAATGGCAGCAAAAATGGGAACAAACTTCAAAAGGCACACTTACAAAGGAATTCTTTCCAACAGTTGCAGGCAGATTAAAATCCAAAATCAACTTAACACCAAATATGACTACAATACTGACTGGACATGGAAATATTGCTTCGTACTTATGCAGACTTAAAATTATACGTAACTCCGAGTGTTCCTGTAACAGCAGCCCTCAGACAATAGATCATATAATTTTCGAGTGCAGTGAAGTGAAAAATATTAGGCAATTCTTGATAAATAGTGTTAATAGAGGTGATAATTGGCCAGTGCAGAAATCTGTGCTATTAAAAAAGTATTTCAAGGAATTTTCCAAATTTGTTAATGCTCTGGACTTTCAAGCTCTCAGGAAAAAGGAAGACTGATATTGATTGATATTGGTAAGATTAACAGTCATCTAGAAATTTAATTATTCAAATGTAATTTATTTTTGTGCATTTGTAAGGAAATGTATTGTAAGTGCATGTAGTACTACTCATGTAGTGGAGCATGCAGAGAGTATGTACAGTAAATGAAAAAAAAAAAAAAATTATTATTATTATTATTATTATTATTGTATGCTGTTCTGATGCAAGAGACGTACAGTACAATTGAAGGCTAGTTCGGTCCAGTCTGCGCTGTGAAGATTGATCTGTGAGACTCATAAAGGGTAAATCAGGACTCACGCCTCCCCCGTGTCAGGGACTGTAGACGGGCACATCAGTCAGTAGCAGCAACAAGCTGACTGTTATTGTCCCCATCACGGGCTAAATGAACCCCAACCCGGCGGGGTGTCTTAATATCAGAGTCTGTCACCATCCAGTCATCACAATGTCGGTAGTCACGCGATAAATCACAAGGGTCCCAAGGGGAGCGCCCCACGCCTTATCGGTCCAATACAAACATGGTCTAGTCTTATAAAGTGAACTGTCCAATTAATGAACGTGTCACTCATACCTTGTGAGTCTCATACAGTCAGCTGGACATGGCAATCAAATAGGAGGGCAAGACTGCAATGTTACTTGAATCGATAGTTGTATGGACAACATTTGTTCAATAAAGTAATGTTCGTAAAGGAATGTTCGTGTTTGAGATTGAAGTACGACTAGGTAGCAATCTCCTATTGACACTTCCTCCTCTTTGGGTGCGTATCCGTTTCGGATGTTGGCTATCGGCATGGCAACAAATCCTTTATTTGTGACTCCAAACGTGCACTGAAGCATGTTTTCAAGTTCTTCAGCCAAGAAATAGTTCATCTTTCAGGTCTCCTGTTTAATTCGATCTTCCCCCGGAGAACTTATTGTAATAAAACATATCATCGATGAAGAAACAAAACCGTGTGTATCACAACGCTCTTTCTATCCATTATTATCCTTAATACTGGTCACGCCAGCCAGCACATACCGTACAGTATGAAGTCCATCACAGCACTGTTGTTTGTGTTCGTTTTCTTATGCAGAGGTGCAAAGGAAAATGAACTTTAAGTGCATTATACTGTAGGAGTGCGTAAATTACTCGGCCACCTTAAAGAAGTTTCACTGTCAACTACTGTGATTAAATACATTCCATAAGAGCTCTCTACTGTGCCTCCTACAAAACAAAGAATCTACCAGGAACAGTGTCACATAAATACACTGACTGACAGAGCAAATGCAACACCAAGAAGGAGTGGTTCGAAAGGGATGAAAGTTGGGGAAAAAACAGAGACGGCACGGACGAATAATTGATGTTTATTTCAAACCGATATGCAGGTTACACAATGCGCACGGCATCGACTCAGTAGGATGTAGGACCACCGCGAGCGGCGATGCACGCAGAAACACGTCGAGGTACAGAGTCAATAAGAGTGCGGATGGTGTCCTGAAGGATGGTTCTCCATTCTCTGTCAACCATTTGCCACAGTTGGTCGTCCGTACGAGGCTGGGGCAGAGTATGCAAACGGCGTCCAATGAGATCCCACACGTGTTCGATTGGTGAGAGATCCGGAGAGTACGCTGGCCACGGAAGCATCTGTACACCTCGTAGAGCCTGTTGGGAGATGCGAGCAGTGTGTGGGCGGGCATTATCCTGCTGAAACAGAGCATTGGGCAGCCCCTGAAGGTACGGGAGTGCGACCGGCCGCAGCACATGCTGCACGTAGCGGTGGGCATTTAACGTGCCTTGAATACGCACTAGAGGTGACGTGGAATCATACGCAATAGCGCCCCAAACCATGATGCCGCGTTGTCTAGCGGTAGGGCGCTCCACAGTTACTGCCGGATTTGACCTTTCTCCACGCCGACGCCACACTCGTTTGCGGTGACTATCACTGACAGAACAGAAGCGTGACTCATCGGAGAACACGACGTTCCGCCATTCCCTCATCCAAGTCGCTCTAGCCCGGCACCATGCCAGGCGTGCACGTCTATGCTGTGGAGTCAATGGTAGTGTTCTGAGCGGACGCCGGGAGTGCAGGCCTCCTTCAACCAATCGACGGGAAATTGTTCTGGTCGATATTGGAACAGCCAGGGTGTCTTGCACATGCTGAAGAATGGCGGTTGACGTGGCGTGCGGGGCTGCCACCGCTTGGCGGCGGATGCGCCGATCCTCGCGTGCTGACGTCACTCGGGCTGCGCCTGGACCCCTCGCACGTGCCACATGTCCCTGCGCCAACCATCTTCGCCACAGGCGCTGCACCGTGGACACATCCCTATGGGTATCGGCTGCGATTTGACGAAGCGACCAACCTGCCCTTCTCAGCCCGATCACCATACCCCTCGTAAAGTCGTCTGTCTGCTGGAAATGCCTCCGTTGACGGCGGCCTGGCATTCTTAGCTATACACGTGTCCTGTGGCACACGACAACACGTTCTACAATGACTGTCGGCTGAGAAATCACGGTACGAAGTGGGCCATTCGCCAACGCCGTGTCCCATTTATCGTTCGCTACGTGCGCAGCACAGCGGCGCATTTCACATCATGAGCATACCTCAGTGACGTCAGTCTACCCTGCAATTGGCATAAAGTTCTGACCACTCCTTATTGGTGTTGCATTTGCTCGGTCAGTCAGTGTACTTCAAGCAAACATACATTCTTACAGTACGGTGCCGTAAGGTTCATTTTCCTTTAGGCTTATGATGATCGCGGAAGTGTGTGCATTTCAAAAAGTAATTTTAATACAGTACGAATTCCTCTGGCAAACTACCTCACTCCTCGTCTTGCCTAGTACGCCTCATTTTGGTGCTGCCATTGGTTTTTGCGGTTTCCTTATAACCGCATAACCTTTGGTGGTGCTGTTTGAGAATCCAACCAGCCTCTGGGCTGATGACCTAACAGATAGACAGACCAATTCCTCGGCGGCCCCTTGATCAACAGCCCAAGATGAGAGCGTCTGTAGGTTTCCCCTTTAGTCTCTTCTTACTACAGGCAGGGGATACTGTGGATGCATTCTACCGCTCTGAACTGTGAATGCAGTCGTATCTTTATTGTATGCAATAATAACCATCCGCTATCGCGCTAGTTTTGTCGACTGCTTGACTCAACAGTCAGCGTCGAAGCCTTCCGTTCAGAGGGTTTTGATTTCGCTTTCGGACCGTAACTGGCAATTTATTCGCGTTTGGTTAACTCCGTTGACTCGGGGATTGGGTAATTGTGTATGTCCAAATACTTTCCTCTTCAGATACAGATAATTCAAAACACACAACACATAGGGTTGGAGTCAGGAAGAGCATCATGTCGAAAAATGGGGCATAGTCCACATGTAGGACACAGTTCGCACCCGGTCTATTTTTATCACAATATTCAGGATGATGCCTTTTACTTTCTTTTCCTTAATCTGTTTACCCTCCAGGGTTGGTTTTTCCCTCGGACTCAGCGAGGGATCTCACCTCTACCGCCTTCAGGGCAGTGTTCTGGAGCGTGAGACATTAGATCGGGGTATACAACTGGGGAGAATGACCAGTACCTCGCCCAGGCGGCCTCACCTGCTATGCTGAACAGGGGCCTTGATGGGGATAAGAAGTTGAAAGGGATAGACAACGAAGAGGGAAGGAAGCGGCCGTGGCCTTAAGTTAGGTACCATCCCGACATTTTGCCTGGAGGAGAAGTGGGAAACCACGGAAAACCACTTACAGGATGGCTGAGGTAGGAATCGAACCCACCTCTACTTAGTTGACCTCCCGAGGCTGAGTGGACCCCGTTCCAGCCCTCGTACCACTTTTCAAAATTCGTGGCAGAGCCAGGAATCGAACCCGGGCCTCCGGGGATGGCAGCTAATCACACTAACCACTACACTACAGAGGCGGACGATGCCTTTTACTGCTGTGCAATTTTTAAAAGTTGTGTGGACTCGTGTTGTTATTGCGAGACAGGTAAGAAAAGGATGTATTCTTCCCGAAGGCAGGTCCGGACCTCCGCAGAGGTGTGCCTGAGCCGGAGTTTACGTACGGTAGGGTGGCCAGTTTGTTTCCGCTCCTCCATTCCCTTAACCCCCACCAACAGCGCGTGACAATCCATTTACTTCTTGACCAGGCCCAATGTTGCTTAACTTCGGAGATATCACGGGATCCGGTGTGTCAACACGGCTACGGCCGTTGGCACGAGACAGGAATTTTAAGCAAAAAATAATATAGCCCAATTGAAAGTGTGTTGATAAACTTAACCTTAATAGGTATTTTATTTGATCCTGTATTGACTTGTCTAAATCTATAAAATAAACTATGTAAAATAGTTTATGTTGGGTCCACCTTGTCAATACACTTTTAATGATGGAAAATTATTTATTCTATCATACAGCCTATGTTTCAGGAACAATATGCATTCCCTTCGCCAGTGAAGTCAAATCAAGGAATAAAAACCAATATAACACTAAGATAGTGTAAAAGTGTATTGCCAAGGTGGACCCAACATAAACTATTTTAAATATTCTAGTTTATTTAACAGAATTAAAAGTGTGTTATAATATTTCACTTCACAATGTTGCATTAATGATTATAAACGAAATTTGCACTGCGAAGTATCATATTCTACAAGAGCATAAATTAAACCTTTGTCTTATGATATATTATTCAAATATCGTAGTTTAAGAAACAAAACCTAGTATCACACAATGCTCTTCCTATCCATTATTTCCCTTAAGATTGGTCACGGCTCCCAACCTCATGTAGATAATTATGTTCTGATCAAATAGGAACATTTTTCTTTGTGTTCATTTTCCTATGAATGTCTGTAAAGCAGAAGGAACTTTACCGTTTTGGTGACGTGTTTACACACTCGTACACTATAATGCTTTTAAGGTTCATTTTCCTTCACACTTTTGCATAGGAAAACGAAATGAAAATTGTTCTGATGGACATATGTGGCTGCGAGACGTGTGACTAGTCTTAAGGAAAATAATGGATACGAAAAGCATTGTGACATACGAGGTATGCTTTATCACCGGTGATAAATAAAGCTGAATATATGTTTTAAATTGGGGCAAACATCTCTTAATATATAAAACTTTCAATAAGCCTATATGAAAATGATGTTCTCCATCATCATCATCTTCATCATCATCATCAGAAAATTGAAAATATTTAGTGACGTGGTTTCACGAAATATTAATCCTTTAATCTTCTTGAGTTATACTGTAGGTCAATTGGTAACGTTCTCGAAATGGTTATCTCAGTTTATTTTGAACAAAATAGGAAATATTTTTCTTTTAATCTCACCCATTGAATTTAAAGGAACGTTCGGCCCGTTGATGTTAGTCAACACAACAGTTTGTAAACTGTATAAGCTGGATCAGGATGCCTTTTAACAACGCTAGAGCTAAAACTTCTTCTCGTGCCTTATCCTGTCCGGATGCGGGCGATCATCTGGCCTATTATCATAGATCTTCTGAACAGCTCGGCAAATGGCAGTTGAAACAACCGACGGAGGTTTTTAGGTAGGAGATTCGACGGCGCCCAGGGTTTCTTTTCGTAAATACGGTAACTTCCCTTGCAAAATGAATTGGAGAATTCGGTATTACTCCTTGCTGCGTATGAGGAGACTGAAATATTCTAGTTTCCGCTTCTTCACTATTTTCGTCAGCTCTTTATGGTGAATTATCGACTGCAGAGCTACAGTGTTGGTCACGTGGTCTGGCCAATATATACTGAGCAACTACATTCCATCGCGTTGCTTGCGTTAGTGTTTGGTCGAAAGTCTCAGATCTCGAGAGAACATTAAGGATTTCATTTTAGTGAAGGTAGAAGTAGCCTGGGAGGGTGAAAATGAGGAACCACGGAGAGTCATGTTCGTGAGCTCATTTTCTTTGTCCTCTTTTTTGCACTTTCGTAGTTAGGGAGCCGACAGCACATTAAGCGGGCATTACGCTTGTACAAATGACAGATAAATCACAACTACCGCGAGCTACCCTCATCTGATTACAATATTGATGGCTCCCCATCCACCCCCACCCCACCAATCCACATAATCTCCTATAACAACAACTATCACCAAGCATCACGCGAATCTCGAATCTCGTAGTGAGACACATAAAAACAGATCACTATAATAATTATAATTTCGTGTGGCTATTTCTAGCCGAGTGCAGCCCTTGTAAGGCAGACCCTCCGATGAGGGTGGGCGGCATCTGCCATCTGTAGGTAACTGCGTGTTGTTGTGGTGGAGGATAGTGTTATGTGTGAGTTGCAGGGATGTTGGGGACAGCACAAACACCCAGCTCCCGGGCTATTGGAATTAACCAATGAACGTTAAAATCCCCGACCCGGCCGGGAATCGAACCTGGGACCCTCTGAACCGACCTGACCATTCAGCCAACGAGTCGGACTAACAGACCTCTTAAAAAGTACAAGAGAGCTCCGGATAGACCGATCAAGCCGTTAGGTTGTCGATGGAGAAGTTTAGAATGGGAGTTAATGGTGAACACTTGAGGGCTATTGAATGGCTGTGCTTGCAATTGTAGTATTATTTAAAAAAGGAATGCGAAGGGGTCGGGCTCAGGCGGTAGATCACTGCCCCCTGAGCTCAAGTTAGTGGGTCAGATCTCGGCTCAGTCCGTGGGTGGGGGAGGGTGGAAGGTGCTCGAATACGTCAGCCGCGTGTCTTAAGATTTACTACCACGTTAAAGAACTCCGGCAAGACAATATTCCGGCATATTGGCGTCTCCGAAAACCGTAACAGTAGTTAGTGGCACGTAAAGCCAATAACATTATTAAATAGAACGGGGCTGTGTTGAGGTCATTTCTGTAACTTTTGACGTAGGCCTGCCGCATGACAGGTATTGGCCATTCACAAAACACTGTCCATGTTCACCGGCCCGAGTGTGTTTCAAAAACTACAGACGAAGGTATTCTACACCAACTGTTGTCACATATCGTCGGTGAAGAAACGATACCTCGTACGTCACAGCACTCTTCCCTCATCTGAACAATGATCGTTGCATTCATTGTCCTATGAGGGCGTGTAAAGGAAAATCAATCTTAAATACATTATACTGTCGTAAACACATCACGCAAACATACATCCCTACAGTAGGATATGGTAAGATTAATTTTCTTTTACACACCTACATAGGAAAATGAACACAACGAAAATTGTTCTGATGGACTCCATAGCAGTATGTGGCTGTAAGGCGTGACCAGTGTTAAGGAAAATAATGGATAGGAAGAGCGTTGTCACATTCGCGGTTTTGGCATAAGAGCGGCGATATAAAAATAATTTTAAAATATCGTCTCCTAAAACCGTAAAAGTAGTTAGTGGTGGAAATTTTATGGCCAAATTCAAAGAACGGACAATGAAAGACTTAATCATGCCTCGTCCCTAAACGTCAAGAATAACTGGATAATCGAAATTGAAAACGACCTTCAAGAACTCAGCATAACAAACAAAATAATAGACACAGACTCAGCTTTGGAACGTTGCTGAAAAACCCAAGATGAGAAGCACCACTGCATAGACGTAAGAAGGGAACAAAAATCATTGCTAGAGGGTGAAGAGATTCTGGAAAGAAAAAAAAAAAAAAAATCATCTGCTAAATAAGTTCAATCGCACGCCTTAGTAAGTACCAGTTTATTTACTTTTCCAATTGTGTGCTGTTTCATTATCATCCTGACCATTTATGATTATATAATATTATGATATTTAGTATATTTGTGTGTATTTAACGTCTGTTTTTATACATAGGTAAACAGAGCAGTAAAAATGTAATAGGATGTCCAATAATGAAAATTGTAATTATTTTGTATAATTAATTATTTTAATTCCACTGTACATTCAATGATAACATTTTATACTAATTATAATTTGTCCATATTTCAATATCGCGCGTCTTTTCAGCTTAGTACTAACCTGGTTCTAGAAGTGTCCCGGAAACTCAGACATTAATCGATAAAATTAATGATCACATGGCCTCAGTTTCCACTTTCACCCACTCTGATTTTACGCCATTTTGGCTGCCTGAGGGTCAATTCCAACCCTCACATGTATCTGAGTTGGGACCGTTTATGGTGGGGTTTTAGTTAAGCTTGTCGGGTAAACACCAAACGTGTCACCAGATATTTTACATGCCGATATCGTATGACATGGTGACCCGAACGAACTTTATTCCTCTCCTCAAAAATCCAAATCCGACTACCTCTGTCGGGGTTTGAACCCCCGATCTTTGCATACGTTCATCTTTGTATTTACTGAAGGAATACCTATGTTGAATGGATATTGTAGGATAAGTGTGATGTTTTTGGAAGTAGGCTTACTCGAGATGTAAGAAAGTATCTCACGCAACACTGGTGAAGCTACCGACTGCCGTAATAGAACTCAAAAAGTTACTTTCCGTCATCACCTTTCTTCTTGACATGAATATGTCTTTTGGCTGGCGATCATCGGAGAATTTGTTTAACGTGACGTGACAAAATGTGTAATGGAAGGAGTCGTCACATTAGTTGTTACCGTAGGCCTTGATCGCCAAAGATGTTGTGGTTGTGGATTTGTATAAATATAGTGCGTTGAAATAGAATGTGTACCGTCAGTGACGTCACATTAGTCGTTACTGTAGGCCTTGGTCGCCGCAGCAAGGTATCTTCATAGTCTTTGAGTTTTATTGAAAGACATATTCATTATCATTAGCTTTTCGCGAAGGAAAAATTTCTCTTTTTCGTTTCTGTTTTCATGCTATGTGGATCGATAATAGGAATGTAACGGTTACCATTTATTTCAAGAACTAGATTATGGGTAAAAATTACATTTCGTAAAAAGTAAGGATTACAAGAAAAACCACTCAAAAAGTATCCGTTACAAGTAATTCTATTCCTACTTTCACTCAGTTACTTCCCAACTCTGAGGATAATCCAGATAATATAGCCTAGCTACAAAAATAGTTTCTGAACTTGAAGTCTTCGAGAAGACATTTTTATTTTTTACGGTATCTGGCTGTAATTTGAACTTGTCACGTGGACTTACTTTGTCTGTTTGTCTGTCTCTTACATCTGCCCAAAGGCTAGTTGAATCCTCAAATGGCACAACCAAATGCTATGTGGTTATAGAAAAACCACAGTAACCGATCGTTGCACCCAAATGAGGCATACTACGCAAAAGGAGGAGTGAGGTAGTTTGCCATTGCTTTCCGCACTGGGCCAGAAAGTGCTGTTTGCAGCACGACGAGCCCTAGGAGCAGCACGTATTATAACACTCTCCTTACCACCGAGCGAGTTGGCCGTGCGGTTAGGGGCGCGCAGCTGTGAGCTTGCATTTGGGAGATAGTGGGTTCGAATCCCACTGTCGGCAGCCCTGAAGATGGTTTTCCGTGGTTTTCCATTTTCACACCAGGCTAATGATGGGGCTGTACCTTAACTAAGGCCACGGCCGCTTCCTTCCCACTCCTAGACCTTTCGTTTCCCATCATTGCCATAGAAAACCTATCTGTGTCGGTGCGACATAAAGCAAATCGTAAAAAAATAAAATATAAAAGAAACCTCTCCTTACATTACTGCGTTCAAAATGGCAAAATGAGTTAGACCAACAATTATTGCGAATTTAAAAAAAAAATATTACTGGTTTTGAAGACTTAAGTTTTGCAACGGATGTTATTCTGTAATACGTGTCGTAATGTGTTAATGAAAAGTACTGCTATGAAAGGCAGTGTTTGGTGGTTAAGCCTACACGGTATTTTATAGTAGGCCAGTTGCTTATTTAAGAAAATATAATTTTATATATATGCACCTGTTTCGGCGATCTTGAAGACATATTTGTATGTATGTTCGTATTTAGCCATGGTTATCAGAATGTGTTCACACGAAGGAGTTTCCCAGTTTCTTAAAGACCAACCCCATGACTCGGCAAGTTGTCGAGTTCCCAGTGTGCTCTGATCTACTGTGTTGCCCCCTACCGGCAGCCAGGTCAATTAGCTATCTGGGCTCCCAGGTAAATTGTTATACGAGCGGAGGTCCAACATTTCACCACAGCGTAAACAGCTACGTCATCATCTTTAGTAGATAAAATTGTCGAGATCAAGTTCGCAGTCGGCTGAGGTCGATGGAATTCTAGGATAATACGGGGCCCCTAGCTGAGTCTGACATGGATTCCACTTACTTGTGGGGTACGCAGGATTTCGACCAGAAGGACGGGAGGGTGCCAATTTTTTCCTTTTTTTTTTACGTCGCTTCCTTTCCAGTCGACGGTGGCCTTTATTAAGGTACAGGCCCAGAATTTGTCTGTAGGCCTACAAATCACGTCATCAATAATGCCTAAGTAATAATAATAATAATGTTATTGTTTTTACGTCCCACTAACTACTATTACGGTTTTCGGAGAAGCCGAGGTGACGGAATTTTGTTCCACAGAAGTTCTTTTACGTGCCAGTAAATCTACCGTCACGAGGCTGAGGTATTCGAGCGCCTTCAAATACCACCGGACTGAGCCAGGATCGAACCTGCCAAGTTGGGGTCAGAAGGCCACCGTTCAACCGTCTGAGCCACTCAGCCCGGCATTAATGGCTAAGCTTGGGGTTGATCGAGACTGATCTTTTGTTGTAGATATCTCTAGTTCGTAGGTGTGCCACTTCTATCTTGTTGATCCCAGATGTGATTATTATCATTCATGTCGAAATAAGGAGAGGAAGTGTTGTTGTTGTTGTTTGGGTCATCAGTTCATATACTGGTTTGATGCAGCCTTCCATGCCACCCTATCCTGTGCTAATATTTTCATTTCTACGTAGCTACTACAACCAACATCTACCTTAATGAGTTTGTCATATTTGTACCTCGGTCTACCCCCGCCAACACTTCCCTCAAAACAAATTGAACAACTCCTGGGTAAGATGTGCCCTACCATTTTGTCTCTTCTTCTTGTCAACTTTCGCCAAATCTTTCTCCTCTCATCAGTTCGACTCATTATCTCTTCAGTTGTGATTCTATCTCTCCATCTCACCTTCAGCCTTCTTCTGTAACACCACATTTCAAACGCTTCTATTCTCTGCTTTTTCTGAGCTAATTAATTTATTGAAATTAAACACAATGTGTACATATGTGTTAAAGGTTACAATTTGTCATTATTTTCTTTTGGTACATCACTTCGTTGTTGTTGTTGTTTTTTTTTTTTTTTTTTTAACCAGTCCTTGGCAAGTGTGCCGATGCGTTGTGTTTGTTCAGTACAGTTCATCAGGTGGTACCTAGGACAGGTCATTCCGCAGAGACGGCAGATACATTCTTCGTTTGGGGCGTGAAATCTGTTGGTTAGGCATATTTTCCCGTGGAATCCGTGGACACCGAAGCGTGTGTAGGCTATACATGGAGTAGCTAATTATCGTCTATGTTACACTTCCGTACAATGCCACGCTCCAGACAAAAGTCTTCTAAAACATCTTTCTAATTCCTATATCAATGCTCGAAGTGAGCACATTTCTTTCCTTTAAGAAACGCTTTCTTTGCTTATGGTAGTCTGCATTTTATGTCCTCCTTACTTCTGTCATCATTAATTATTCTACTAGCCAAGTAACAATATTCACCTACTTTCTTTAAGACTTCATTTGTTAATCTAATATTTCCTGCATCACCAGACTTCGTTAGACTTAACTCCTTTAGGCCCTACCTTTGTTTTGGATTTCGGCTATTTAAGTTCATCTCGTATTCCTTCTCCAAGACTGTCCACACCATTCAGCAATTTCTCCAGATCTTCTGCAGACTCAGATAGAATAACATCATCGGCAAATCTCAAAGCGGAAATATATTTTTTTCTATTTCTTCCTGGAGTGCCAAGCAGCTAAATTCGTCCCTGCTTCTATGAACAAAAGAATAGAAACCAGCAATACGCTTTTTGAGATCGTTTCCGGTAATGAGCATTCCGTTCCGCATTGACTTTCAGAGATTTCCATTGCATTAATTGCAATGCAGATTGTATTTTATTTCAAGTTTTTTATGTATCACTGTTTTTACATGTCTTTCTTCTTTATGTTATTTTAGCTGATGATGACCTCTAGGCTAGGTCGAAACATGTCCTATGTAGCATTTTAGGCAGGCCATTTATCAAATGGCAAACGTGTATTGAACAGGTGAACTTTATACATTACAGTAAAACTTAGACAGTTTCCAGTATCCTTCACTTCCACACATGGCCACAAAATTAATTTCCCTGGGTGTGAAGTCGCGGCGAAAGTTAGTTCTCTATACGCCGTTCCTATGGTGTTCTATCACAGTGGCAGTACACCAGTAAATACACCGGGGAACTGATCCCCAAAACAAAAAACAGCGAAGGAGACGTCGGACGTTAAGTTACTATTGAACAAGTTTGAATGGCCAGGACAGATGTGAAGTAAGGAAGACAGGGAAGGTCAAGCAGTGGTGATGAATGTGAGGAAGTATGCGAGCAGCAAGCCGGCGATAAGCCCCCTCCTCCCCTCCTGCCACAGCCAATCACATGGCTCGTTCATCTTCATTGTGCGGCCCGCAATTAGACGCCTGGCCGCGCTGCGCCGCTCGCCGGAGAGCTAGCCTACCATAACCTCTCAAGCTCCATTAGGGTACAGACTGTCATCGAAATCTACAACATGGTAACGTGACTTCCAGTAGGCGGCGAGTTTTGTAAACTCCCTGGGGGGCACTATTCTCATAATAAGAAAAAACTAGGCTCTCTCTCAGAGTTCTGAAATACGTGCCCTACGTATAAGGGTGTAGTGACATGATGTAATCGTGTTCAGGGTATGCCTCGAAAGGTCTGTTTTTGGAATACATTGCACTGGGACTAAGCACCACGAAGAAAACCCTCAAGAGCGCACATGCGTAACTTATTCTTACCATACCTAATCAAAAGTCGTCAATATATGGCAATTCCTTCACAGTTGTTGCAGTTCGTGATTATATTATTTTCTTGATTTATATAGTGTCAGAAGCAGAGTTACATTCATCCGCGGCCTAGTTCTAATACCACCCATCTGACAACACTGTTCGTATACATTATTCTCCTTGAGACTGGTCACGCCTCGTAGCCACATACGCATATATGCAGTCCATTAGACTACAACAATTTTCGTAGCGTTCATTTTCCTACGCTTAAGTGTAACGTGACCAGCCTCAAGGAAAATAATGGATAGGTAGATAATTTTGACATACGAGGTTTGGTTTTTTCAACGACGATATAGTACGCACGTGACTGTCCTCATGTGCTCGCTACCGGACATCAATGTGATTGGACATTTGAGGGCTCTGTTAAAGGGAAATGTCTGCTAATATTCCAAACAAGAATTCTTTATGAAAGAGTAAAAACTGTTACCAGTCACACGTTTTATTAAAGGGGGACCAAAACCTTTGACCGACAAAACAAAAAAAGTCGATTTTTCAATTTATTTTTTCATTTGAATTTGAACTTGTCTCTTTATATCAGTGCACAATTTTGGTTAATATCTCCAACACTTTCGGAGTTGTGACCAAAAGCGTGAAGCGCTGTTACCCAAGCAAGTAAGTTTGTTGCTTGTTTCCCGTAACTTTTGTTTTTCTGATAACTCTGAACGTTTTTAAGATATTAAGATGAAATTTTGCATGCGTGTATATTTCATCGAGAAAAAGAAGATATCCTAGAATTATTGAGCTAGCTTGATTGGTTAAGTTTTAAAGAAAATATTTTCAAATGAAAATAAATTTAAAAAATTCACTACTTGAAAATAACTTCATGAAAAAATATTTATACTTGATGGACTTCACTCATTCTAGTAGCCTACATGTTGTAGCTATAACATTACTAACCATAATAAAAAAGAATCATAGAAAAATATTAATGTGTTTGGAAATTATCATGGAAACGGCAAAATAGGTGACACGATACACCATCATTTTGAATAATTAATTATATATAACGGCATAGATTTATGTGATTTCTAAATAAGTAGGCATATTATTAAGGAATAATGTGTTTGTCATACTAAGTTTCCTTTTATTTCTATTGCTGCGGGGAAAAATGTTTTAATACACCTCATTTTTCTATGTTCAAAGGTGTAGTAGGTCCTCCCTTTAAATGGTTTAGCCTACTTCTGTTTAGTCTTTGGGACGCGAAGTAAAGTAAATCATTTAATAAAACTTGTGATGAGTAACAGTTTTTAGCCGGGATGAGTGGCTCAGACGGTTGAGGCGCTGGCTTTCTGACCCCAACGTGACAGGTTCGATCCTGGCTCAGTCCGGTGGTATTTGAAGGTGCTCAAATACATCAGCGTCGTGTCGTCAGATTTACTGGCACGTAAAAGAACTCCTGTCGAACAAAATTCCAGCACCTCGTTGTCTCCGAAGACCGTAAGAGTAGTTAGTGGGACGTAAATCAAATAGCGTTATTATTATTAACAATTGTTATTATTTCATAAAGGATTAATTCACAATCACGGACAAGGTCTGCATAAAAACATGGTTATGTCTAACAAGCCCTTCGAACGGAATGGGATAAAACTGAACGTTCTATTATGAAATACTAACTTAGTTCTTCTGACGTCAGAAAGCTTATGGTGATGAAAAAGAGCGGTGATTATAGCACAAGGTATATGAGGGGTGCTGCTGTATGTGGTACGATAATTATTAATAAGTTTCCCTGGAAATACAATACGCAAAACTTGAGATTTTACATCAGTACTGCACCTTTGTGTAGCTCGGTTTATAGGTTCAATACATGTAAAAGAAAAGCTGTACACACATTTTTCTATTTTAATTTATCAATCGAAGGTCGGAACGGAGATCTAATTTCTCTTATACACAGCAAAAGTGTTGCGGCGTACTTAACTCCGGTCAGTGAACTCATTGGCGATTTGGTAGAAAGTTTTTAGTCGGCGCATGGTAGCAAGCGCTACAAGTGGGCATAGGAACTGTGAGTTGAACTCAGAACAAAGTTTCACAATGTACAAAATAAACAAATAAATTACTCCATTTGCTTGGACATTGTGGATCCGTACACGACTTTGTTCAGTTTGTGTTTTATTGTCAAGCAAAACTACTGCAGTCTCCTTTGATACTGGCACCCATTATTAAGAAATGCAACCAACGCTCTAAAATGAAAGAAGGCCTGTCACTTGACCTATTTTTCTTTCAGTTTGCTTTTACGACACACCGGCACAGATAGGTCTTACGGCGACGATGTGATAGGAAAGGGCTAGAAGGAAACGACCGAGGCTTTGATTAAGGAACACGTAGGCTACATTTGCATGATGTGAAAATGTGAAACCACGGAACAACCATTTTCAAGGCTGCCGAAAGTGGTACAACACGAACAAAGAAACACATCGTCGGGAAAATTGTCTATGAACTGTAAATACGCTTTTTAGACAAATACTCTGTGCCCTCCCCCCCCCCCAAAAAAAACTCGCAGTATGTCAAGTGATTGACAGCGTGATTCGGGGCACGTAGCTATCAGCTTGCATTCGGGAGTCGAACCCCACTGTCAAAAGCCCTGAACATGGTCTTCCGTTGTTTCGCACTTTCACACACGGCAAACGCTGGAGCTGTACCTTAGTTAAGGCCACGGTCGATTCCTTCCCATTCCTAGCCCTTTCCTATCCCATCGTCACCATAAGACCTATCTGTGTCGGTGCGACGTAAAGCAAATCGTCGAGGAAACAAAACAAACAACTGTTTTATTTTCTAATTTCCTCCCTATGTCCACCAGAAGCTAGACTAGTGTCAATGCCATATTCACAATGCGCTCAAGGACCTGTTTCCACTTTTCTTTAGCTCTGAGTCCATATCCGCATTAACTTTACTTTTCTTACGCCGCGAATTATAAACAGCGCCTGCGTTCAAATGTGCGTAACTAGTTTCGTGTCCAAAGATGCATTTCCTTAACCATCTCCAATCTTGGACCCTCATCCCTCCAAAGTGAAGACGGTTTCTGTCCTCCAAAGCGCCAGCATGATTTAGAATAAACGAAGTCATGTTAACACAACCATTCCTTCCAAATTTTTTGTCCTGCCAGTATGAACTCAGTTTACTACGAGCTCTCTCTGCTGCGCGAAGTTATCACTTGTGCAGTGTGATATTTTTCAAACTTCCATTACAGGTGTTTCAAAGAACTCAGGATTACAGAGGCCGCTTTTTTCAGTCTTCCTGCTATATGAGTTTCATACGGTAGGGTGGCTCGTAAATTGGTACTGTAATCTGTAACCCCAGGGAAGAAGTCGATAAGTATAACTGGTTAATCGGTACATTTCTTGCAAGCTTTCCTTTGCAGATTCTAGTCTCCTGGAATTTTCAGGTGTTAGGTCCATATTTGACTGATTGCCTCAATCCTGATCGAGCATAACGATGACTTTCTTTTAACACCTCGTATGGCCCATCATATTCCTTAAGACTGGTCACGCCTTCCAGCCACATATTTACATATTTACTGTATATGCAGTTCATCAGAGTAATTTTCGTTGTGTTCATTTTCCTATGCTACTGTGTAAAGGAAAATGAACCGTATATACTGTACATTATACTGTGGGAGTAGGGCCTACGTAAATTCGCCATGCGAACAACACCCATACAATACGGTATGGTAAGGTCCATTTTCCATTACACATTAGCATAGGAAAATGAAAGCAACGACAATTATTCTGATGGACTGCATATAAATATTGTACCCTGATGAGATAGGCCCTAGTTTCATGATTTGATTTTGATATGAGAAATACAGATATAAAGGAATATTAAATGAATACAGTGTCAGTTTTGTGTGGACGGGATAATTTCGACATGAGCTAGACATATCGCGACTGTCCGTCGCCACAGTGTAAGCTTGTCATTAAGGGGAAAATGTTTCTTGGCCAGAAGATAAGAGGATTAAAGCTAGAGCTCACAACAACGAAGTAATGACTTCGAGGAAGTGAAAGAGTATATATTTCGGACCAAGGGCGAGCGGATGTATCACCAATACCGAGAATGTGACGTGCCAGTTTTTCCACGCCCGAGGCATTTGGTGTTGTCAACGTTACAAGGAAGAGATTTCAAACTAACCGAAGCGGTGTTGACCAATGAGAAAATTTATCATAGGCCCGCAGATAAACCAACATAAGAAAAACTCAGAGTGAACTCCAGTTAGCTTCTCCGATAACAATAATTAAATTATTCCAACCACATAATTGAATAGAGGGGATTTTTGTGATATCGTTCCCATGTTGATTAATTGTAATCGTAATAAATTAAAGTAATGAATTCGTGGAAATGACCCACGCTATCTCGCCATTGGTCGAGATGAGCACGCCATCAGGGACGCCGAGTTAGCGCGCGAAAGGTGGAGGACAGAAATTAAGTGATATTTCCATGATCACCGAACGATATGAGTTCAGAATACGACACATGAATATGTATCGCCAGTGTATTAAGTAGGATAAAGCAAGAGATCCAAATCCGCCTGCATATGCCGATTTAGGATAACCAACCCCCCTCTCCAGGAGCTGACCGCGGATGACCCCGGCGGGAAATCATATCGTCCATAAAAGTCCAGTGTGGAACCTCACATCACTCAGTTCTTACCAGTCACCAGTCGTTATCGGTCACCAGTCGTGTCAGTCTATGAAGTAGTTGAGACTCTGACACGTTGACTCTGTAAGTCAGTACCTCGGGACGCATTCGAAGTCAGTTAAAGCTGAAAGTGCGTGAATTATTAGGAGAATGAATACGAACAGTGAAATTATCCATAGTACCGAGTGTAACTAATCAGTACAACTGTATGTTGAATTTAATCAATGTCATGTGATTAAATAATAAATAACTAACGGAACGCCGATAGTACCTTTGGAAGGCAGTGTGCGGAGCCTGAAGTAAACACCTCAAGATAGACGGTGAATAACTATCCTAGCAGGGAACCATAGGAGCTAGGCGATTATCAAGACAGCTTAGAAATAAACCAGGAAGTGCCGGTTGAAGACGCAATACGCGCCGGTTCAAATGAACGACATTTCGTCGTAATGTGTCACGACGTGTGTTTCGGGCGTATATGAAGAGTATATTGTGCGAGTGTCAGGGGTCTAGGAGCACCTATAAGTGTTGTTTTTTTGTTGTTATTAGTATTCTTGTGTAAAATAGTGTAATAAGGTATTAATCATGGGTAGTCACCCAGAAGTGTTTTATGGTGTTAAATTTGTATTGTGCGACATGATGGACGAGTAGATCACCATGGGGCCGTAAGGCCTATATCTCATCTGCTACGAGACAATGGAATTCTACATAGGAATGAGTACACAATTTTGATATCTGGGGGATGTTATCGCGACTAAACGGGGTTCAGTGTAACTTAATTATGGTTACTTAACATGGTCCGCCTCCCGAGTCCATGATTTTCTTTTTTTGTTAGACGGACGAACTAATTTATATTAACGTAATAATGGGTTAGATTAATTAATTTGAGTATATGTTTGTTGTATATAATGTAAATATGGGATATATTTCCTTCAATTAATGCATGCTGTTTGTAATACTTTGACTTAGGTTCATTTCAAGTGTTAAAATCTTTTTTTGTGCTAACCCATTTATTTGATTTTCAATCACTGCGGTGATCATTTGTAATTTAATTAGGAATATTTTCTACCAAACAGCCAGATTATGAAAGTGCCAGAGGATATAAAAAAAATTTGTGTTGCGTACGGAAGGTCATTAATATAGAAATAATAATCATGTTTTGAGTTGACAAAGGAAAGTAAATTAATAATAATATTTGGGCGTGTGCAAGTTAAAGTATAATAATAATAATAATGACGGTGTTTCGCGAGTTAGCCAGTGCAAATATAATAATCAATGTGGAGATGACATGTAGCGTTAAAGACTTTCATTCGCGTAGTCAGTTTGATTTTACGTAAATTTTTGATTTTACGTTTTTGGACTTTAATTTAACCATTACAATTTTGTTTAAAAGCGATATAGGCACGTGAATTAGAATGGTCACGATATGTTAAAAGCCCAGAATGATTTGAGCCCATATTTAGAGTTGGAAGTCATGAGGGACGAATATCCGGCGTGAAATAAATTGAGCCGTATTGTTTGTAATGATGAAATAGACGAATCTCAAGGCCTAAGATGATATAAATGCATATGCCGGTGTTATTAGTGGTATAATCCACGCACCGAGGATTATTTTATGAATTAAATGTTTGAAGAGTTCCGATGAAAGGAAATGGACTTCAAATTTGAAGGAATAGTTTAGCAATCGCCGGCATTGGAGGTATTTGCCCAGCCGCGATGTGCCATAGGTTGTGAGATGTGTCTTGGGAGGACAGGTGACCCCATATAAAATTAAAGGCAGTACGAAATTGAAGGTACGGTCCCGAATACCGTGTTGTCCCGACCAATATAAAGCAGATCTTAGTGGTTCATAACGGGATTTAACATATGTGACTAAATTCTAAAGAGTGGAAATTAAAATATCATCTTTCCATTTTTAATAATAATAATAACAATAATCATACTCCAAGTGAATCTTGTCTTAAATCAAGTGCTTAGTGCCAGGATAAATCGGAATTGTAAAAGGGGTTATGCGTTAAACATATTAAGAGTGGACTACCGTGTAACAGGCGAAATTATTTTTTTTAATTAATAATAATAATAAATAAAAACTAAGCTACTTTTTTTGTTTTTGAAGAATTTACTTTTTTTATATTTTGGACATAATAATGTTGGGAGTTGAAATGAAAGATTTGAGATTTTTAACTAATAATAATAATAATAAATAAAATATTTGAAGAAGGAGAAGAAGAATAACCAATGAAGCTACTTTTTGTTTTGATGAAAATAATAAGAGCGAGAAGTTGAAGTATTACAGCGAGGATGATTACGGGTTACAATAATCACGATTTCCACTATTAATAATAATGTTAATAATAATAATAATAATAATAATAATAATAATAATAATAATAAAGTTGAAGGGGCATAAGATAAAGAACTTGCAATAGTAATTTGAGAATAATAATTATGATGAAAGGAAATTAAGATATTTAATGGGCGATGATTCATTGTTACGAATATAATAATAATAATAATAATAATAATAATAATAATAATAATAATAATAATAATAAAATATTTAAGAGGAAGCTGATCATTATATTGTGCGGATAAATTACGAGGAAGAACGACCCTTCGTTTGAAACGTCGGCAAGGGTTGGCATATAATCATCCCGGATGACAAATGATAATAATCAAATACAGGATTATAATTGAAATTAATGATAATAATAAAATTAATTGATGGTAGTCAAAGAATATGATAATGATGAGATAAAGAATGGTAATGATATTATTTAATAATCATAGGAGGATATGCTAGGGACAGTCATCCTGTGTCGAACTGCTCCGAACCACATGTTGGGTTTTCACGGGGAGATAGCGGTAGATACGTAAATAACCCACGGACGGCACATGTTTTCAGGGTCAGAGCATAGTAGTGAACCTTTCCGTACGTCTTGTCGTATTGACAAGTGTAAATATTAAAGTAGCTTTTGAGTTAATGAACTCTACCTGGTGTGTTTGTGAATCTGGAAATAATAGGCTAGAGTTTGTCCGTATTATAAATTCCCGTTTTTTCGAGGCGATAACATTTTCTACGGTGGGTGTCCGGCTCACCAGAATGTACATACCGGAAGTGTCTCATGTCCAAACGGAACGAGGAGACGACAGTAAAAAGTTACTGTCGTGCCTTCGTCTCCGAAAGAAGATCTCCAGCGGTGAAACGTCCAATCATACGGATGTGAATTCGATCCCCAGTAACCAATTGGGGCGAATTCACCAGATGTTTTACACTACCAGAGTAGTGAGGTAAAATCCAAGTATTATGTCATTTATTTTTCAGGATTAAAGTGTCCCAATGTAAAATTGTCATCATGTGTAGTATGCAAAATAAGTGAATAAATTGCTCTTCATTGCAATTTCAATAGGAAACAGTTTCCATATCTTTTCATTGTAGTTAGTCCAGTATGCCCATGGAATTTAAGTTGTCACTTCCCAGTTCTATTGTGGAGTCAAAAATTTGTATCCATGAATGAGTCGTCCCCCGTAACCTTAAATTTGCATGCCCCGTTCATCCCTGTGTTCATTTGATGCGCCGATATATATTTTTTTGATTTTCTTTATATAATTTTTTTTATCGTTTTCGAACTGATCACCCCTGAGATAAATGCTAGTCTGGGACTCAGGAGGTGGGCGGGTGCAATATGTAGCTGGGAGGCGTGACCTCTGTTAAGGAATATGATGGGAAGGAAGAGCATTGCGATGTACGAGGTTTTTAAAAAAAAGGCATCGATAGAGATAGTTTCTAGATATAGTTTCTCTAAAGTTTTAATTTCATATACAGCCTTAATGGGTGCAGTACAGCCTTCTCTATATGCCTGGTGAACGTATTTTAAGTTACCTGGAAGGTCGGGTCAGTCGATACGGGGTCAAAAATTCTAATTGATCGTTGCCGCACATAAGGACATCGGTGCCTGAAATATTGTCTCCTTCGCTGAACTTCATACCCTTAGACTGGCTGATGTTTATAATAAGCAGATCCAATAAAGAAAGGGCACAAGATGGCTACGAAATGAAGCATGTCTTCCTAAGGCTCTCTGTACATGGATTCCATCAAAAACTGTGCCAGTCTAAACGTTTCATGAACCAGGGCCAGAATGTATATTTATTAGATGTCAAATCCGAGTGAGAGATGTCCGACTCATTGGCTGAATGGTGATCAGCGTTGAGGGCCTTAGGTTCAGAGGGTCCCGGGTTCGATTCCCGGCCAGTACTGGAATTTTAATCGCCTCTGATAAATTCTTCTGGCCCTTAGACTGGGTGTTTGTGTTTGTCCCAACACATTCCTCTTCATATTCACACAACACACTACACTACCAATCAGCACAGAAACACGCAATAGTGATTACTGTACTGTACATCCCCCCATGTAGGGTTGCCGTCAGGAAGGGCATCCGGTCTAAAACATGGCCAAATCCACATATGTGTGACACAGTTCGCACCCTTGACCCCACATGTGTGGGAAAAGCGTTAGAAAAAGAAGAAGAAGATCACCCGTGTGAGAGATACCACTCACTGAAGAGCAACCGCTGAACGGAATCTCTTAAGAAACTTTTAACTGGGGAATGAGTGGTATGGCCGTTTGGTTGCAATAAGGGTTTTATTATTAATTTTGGAATGTAAAATATATTATTTCAGAGGAATAAGAAACTGTGCATTTAAGCTTTCGTTCGGTGTCATTAAGTCTGTTTGAAATATCACTTTGCGTAATTTAGAATCATACCAGCTAGTTGCAGCTTCCTTTGCTATTTCTCCTCTGTTTCTTGGCTTCTGAAGACACTATATCTCCACTCGTGAATACAATCAAGCACATGTTGGAGTTATACAGTATACAGACAAAGAGCAAGTATGACCAATTTGATTTTTCAGTTGCTACTAAAAGCATCATAGAAACACTGGAAGTTTATTTTGATTTTGTTTCCTATGTCCGACTACCTATAGGCCCTAGATCAAAGTGGGTTCGTATACAGGATGGGGCAAGCAACGGTAACCGGGTATGTGATCGTTAGAGCGTTGGTCATACTGGTAAGTATTACGTAATGATCTTGATATTTCCCTTATATAACAGAAGAATACATTGCATATAGGAATTGAAATTAAAATTTTATTAATTTAATGTTGTGAATAATTAGTTAGATTTTTTACCATTGAATGATTATTAAATTGTATAGATAAAATTGTCTTATAGTATGTTCTAATAATCAGTGATATTAATGTTGAAGGAATTAGCTCACGTTTGATTTTGCTCTTGATTATTTTACTTGCGGCATCTCTCCCGAACAAAGTCGGCATCTACACCGGGTTTTAGGGAGAGACACCGCTGATGCAACAATTCTATTATTCTTTCCCTTTCCCCATTTATGTTCAAATACCAATATTTTGCTCATCTCTGATCCATTGTAAATACTTTCAAATTATAGTGTATCAATTTTCAACAATGTTTAAAAAAATCTCCGGATGTATAACAAAAAGTATAACAAGTGCGGCAACTCTACCGCAATTACCGTGTGTGTAATTTTATCAGCTGCTTAAGTTAGCTAGTCAGATCGCTTGGTGGGCGACTTCAGATGGGCTTTGCGGGGCGGTATTGCTAAATCTGCACGTGACTTATGACCAGCTTGAGAGCGCCAATAGCAGAAGGACCTCCCTGCCTCATAGCAAGCACGCTACGGTGGCATTGGCTGAAACCCAGTGTGTGTTCGTGTTTGATGCTCATTTCTCGGCATGACTCCCCAGCCCGACCAAGCTACTTGCAGATCTAGCAACACCGCCTCGTAAAGCCCATTTGAATTCGCCCACGAAACGATATGATTGGCTAACTTCAGCAGCTGATAAAATGACAATGGTACGAGATATCGACATAATTTGTTCAAATTACCTATCAGTATGACCAACGTTCTAACGCTCATATACTCGATTCACGTTGTTTACGACCACCCTATATATGATACGTCTTCACGTGAAGAGTTTTGTGCCACCCATCTCTAGTTTCCTTTATCTGATTTAAGAATACAATTGAGGTCTATTTTGAATTCTGTAGAGTAGACCTACAAGGAATCCTCTGTGAGGGGATGGAACTGAGGACGTGACGTATAACTTAATACAATAACATAAGGAAACAATGTGTAATATCCGCAATCAGTTTATTACCCGATATGTCCAATTATTATAACACTACCATGACGAAACTTAAACGTAGAACTAAGCCTAACTAGCCAGCCCTTGCTTTCAACAATGGATCTCCATCAAGCTTGCTTTTCATATCAACAGCTTTTACTATTATTGTTGATCCTGAAGAGGACTTGGCCGAAGATTTGAACGAACGAGTGGTACAGTGCTGTCTCCAAATGATACATTTGTTTTGCAAGTTCGCATTATTGTCGGTGGTTTGCATTTCCCCAGGCAATCTACGTTCCAGTATCCAATTAATCATCGCGTAGAAAGATAATGTAAACTGCGTCGCCGTTTACGGATTGTTAGTGTGTGCAAGGGATACCATACCGCGGATGATGGCCGAGTTGTGGAAGAAGTTTGCCCTCAAGGAATGCTACCTACCCACGATTGCCGAGGCGACCATCAGTGGGTCCGTGCTTATTTTAATGAACCATTTATATTCGAAGACATACCATTTTTACAATACTGTGTCTTACGGCAAACCCGTTGAGGGACAGTTTCTTAAATAATGGATTATATATCAGGTGGCTCGTCAGCCCCGTACTTTTTATTATAAGTGTCCCGCATGCACTGGTGATGAATGGGATGCCTAGCATCTGATTTTCGCAAGCGTATTTCAGCCTGCAGGTTAGTTACGTCAGAATACGAAGAGATAACAACCGGACGGCCGCTCGCTGGATCTTCCTCAGCGCTACCCATCTAATGCGCTAGTAAGCCTGGCATTCGAACAAATAGTCGTAGGCTGGTATTCGGTACAGCAGTACTTCAGTTGTTCTGAATATATCGACAAAAGCTGGCACGTTTAGGAACGACGAACATACAGACATAATTTTAGCCTACGGAGAATCTGGTCGGAATGCAGCCGAAGCTCGCAGACGGTACGCGCAGGAGTTTCCAAACAGCCGTCTGCCTTCTCTAGGTGTATTTCACCACGCTACTGAACAGAGTTGCAATTACTAATTGGTAGATTGGTAATTGTCTGTACATGTATACATTAATGAGTTATTATACTTTATTTTCGGCATTTTCGACATAATTACAAATGCCCCCGATACAGAACGTGTGTGGTAACATGATTTGTTTCACATCCGAAACATACCACCTTGTAGCGCTCCTTTCTAAACCAGCGATTAGACATCCCGTTCATCACTAGTGCATGCGGGACACTTATAAGTAGAAAGTATGGGGCTGGAGGGCCACCTGGTATATAAGTTACATATAAGCATCACTCACGCCTGATATATTTGCCGTTCGCCAAACACAATAAACGGCGCTATATTTGTAGCACTTTACATCTTTCCTTAGACGTTTAATAATTTATTTTATATTTTTATCTCAACGCGACTCGTTTACGTTTTCAGCCACTTTAGCAGTGCCTGACACATGGGTAGGAGTCGGGAAGAGGGAAGAAAGTGGCATGGTTTTCAGAACGTGACGGTTAACAGAGCAGAACAGAACAGAAGGGATACATCAGCGCATCCGGGATTAATTGCGACGCCGGTTGATTCATGTGCCAATGTTAACGGAGGGCATTTTGAACATTTCCTGTGGTATGCTGGTACGTTATGTTCCTGTGTGTTTCCCATAATTAATGTACTGACTTAGGCTATGCAGAGTTGTAGAAAATGAGTTCTAAGTGGAAACAAAGCGTTTGCGGACCCATGTCCATATAACATATTTTCTTCTCCATCGTGCGAGGAAGCTTGGCTTACCTTATTCTTACATTCTATATATCGCTATTGCAAACATTCCATGCTATAGTTGGTTGTATAAATAAAGGCTGTTAACTCCCCAGCTTCTGATCGCTGTATCAAGAGATACGCACAGTTGTGGAACTATCGTCGTTGCCGGGACAAAACCTCGTAGTTTTGGAGATATACTGACCCGCAGCACATACATATGAAGAGCGAGAATGCCTTGACGGTATTCACACGATATTGTATCTTAGATGACACAACCTTACCGGTCAAAGTTCTAAGCTAAAATATTTCACATAGGAGGTTTTGTCCCGACAGCACGATATACTGCCCTGGAACCATTATCATTCTTAGCTGAATGTTCCGTAGAGATTCTCCTCGACAACACATTCAGTGCCCTTTGTCAGGACATGGCACTGCGTTTAATGTTTTCAAACTTTTTAGTTTCTATAACTATTCTTTTAGGTCTGTCCATACATTGTGTGAGAAACTCTTGCATCATATCCTTGTTAGCGTACCGACATGTGTAATATTTCAGATGTTATAATATTTTATGGTTGTTTATGTTGCAGGTGTGGTTCAAGAACAGGCGAGCCAAGTGGCGGAAGCGGGAGCGGAACGCAATGAACGCTGCCGCAGCAGCGGCAGCAGACTTCAAGAACGGCTTCGGGACACAGTTCAATGGCTTGATGCAGCCTTTCACTGACACGGACTCGCTGTATTCCTCCTACTCGTCCTACAACAACTGGGCGTCCAAAGTGCCGAGCCCGTTGGGCACCAAGAGCTTTCCCTGGTCTGTGAATCCTCTCGGAAGTGTGGTGCCCACCAACCATCACCAGAGTCCCGTCAACTGCTTCAACGCTGCAGCGACATCAGTTGCGGCCGCCGCTTCCATGAGCTCGGGAACCACCTCGATGTTGCCGGGATCCATGGGCGGTGTTACTGCTCCTGGTGGGGGCGTGTCGGGTCCGGCATGTCCTTATGCTGCTCCCACCACACCGTACAGCATGTACCATCACCGCACCAGCGAGTCATGCAGCGCCATGTCTTCCAGCATCGCCAGTCTGCGTCTCAAGGCCAAGCAGCACTCCTCAGGCTTCGTGAGCACTTACTCGCCCGTGAGTCCCTCAGTGTCTCGGTCCAACTCGGCCACTGGATTGGCCGCTTGCCAGTATGCCACAGTGGATCGCTCGTCTGTTTGAAACGAGGACCTGCTCCTGCCTACTGCCAAGCATGATCTCATGTTGGAGTGCAGGAGCAGTGATCATGAGCGGGAGAGGGAGGAGAAACACAGTCCGCGACACTCCCACACTCCCATGTTGCAGCAAGACTCGTAGACACCACGCTGGACAAGGGCATAATGCTCACAATGAATGGAGCATCTTCTAGGCTATGTACACATGAAGCGTATGGTAACGCGTGATTCTTGACGCGCCTCATGAAGTACACAGGACTACATCAATGAATACACATTCAGACGCACGCTTTTGGCCAGCGTTTGTCGCAAAGCGTCTCGAGGTTTCCGCTACTATGGCACATTCGACGAGCGTTATTAGGTACACGGGATTGAATTAGTCCGTTCAGGTGAGCGCGTGGTTTCGTTGTGGGCAGGCAATACGATGATACGTACTTGCTTCTCTATGAAATTCAGAAAATACGAGCAGTTTGGAACATGGAATGCCCGCAATATACGAACAGAGTACTGAAGAAGTAGTCTTGGGAAGAACACGTTGAAATATTTAGTGATGCTGACGATAACTTAATACAGAAGCAGAAGTTTGTGCGCCACACTCTCCTCACCAGCAAAATCCTCTTCACAATGAAATCATCAATTAATTTCTTTCCCAAGAAATTAAGTTTTCTTGTTCAATTACTATTAATTATAAATTGTTCATTCGGATGTAATAATTAATTTTGAAGTAGGCGACACTTTCCTCGAAGGGATTGCGAGTTTTTATTCTGCTAAATGGAATCCTTCAGAATTCATGTATCTACTTGGTAAAATATCGTCAGAATGTGTCGTCATATAAGAAACAAAACCGCATATGTCACCAAGCTCTTCCTGTCGATTATTCTCCTTAAGACTGGTCGCGCCTCCCAGCTTCATATGGATATCCAGTCCATCAGAACAATTTTCGTTGTGTTGATTTTCCTGTGCATGTGTGTAAAGGCAAATGAACTTTACAGTACTGTAGGACTGTGTGTTAGCGTGGCGTATTTACGCACTCCTGCGATATAATGAACATAACGTTCATTTTCCATTACATCCCTGCATAGGAAAATGAACACAACTACCATTGTTTTGATGCACTGCGTATCAATACTGTATATGGCTGGGAGGCCTGACCAGTCTTAAGAAGAATAATGGATAGGAAGAGCATTGTTACATAAGAGGGTTTGTTTTTCCACTGACGATATTCAAATGATTTAATAGACATTCTAAAGTTGTTAAAGAATTTCGTTTCACATTCCCTTCATTTTGGGTAAAAGGTTATGAACATGCCGTTAGTTACTTCATCTCATAAAATGGGATGCACCTAATATTCCCCTGTTTCTTTTAGCCACGATAAAATAGTCAAAGACACATAACCTCTGCTTCGTCCATTGGTAACTGACTCCGCAATAGCTTGTATGTGTACGTCAAGTGCGTTTTGCTAACGCGTGATCAACGTGGCGTTAAGAGCTTCATGTGTACCTCCGTTAACCGAAGTCAGCCTTTCAGACAACGATTTGCATCGAAGGTGCATAACGTATTTATGACATTATTCCCAAGTAAAGGTGATAGACATTAAACCTGAACATCGATAAACACGCCACAGCTCAAGAAAGTGTTAATCACAGCAACGGAAGTGGAAAGTAACCAGACGATTACGGCATCAAAGTAACGAGGTTTTTCAGTCGACATCTGGTGTAGATATATACAGATAATTTGGTGATTATATTTCAATATTCTAATAATTAAATATTAATAATATATATGGAAATAATAGCAATAGATAACATTACAATAATACTAATTAATCTCGACGATGTGCGTGTTGTATTATTGAAGTCTAGCTCAGTAGGATCGAGTTTCTATAATTATTACTAGGTGTGTATGAAATAATCGATGTTCGGTACCTGCATGTTATGTTGACATGTGATCATTGTACTTTAAGTTCCTACGTACTTAATTTTGTTCACAGTCGGGCCAGAAGGCGAGCATTTAGCCACTTGTGTCTTTCCACAGTCTGCTTGTTTAGTAATAATATTAAGACACCATTGAGAACAACATAGTGTGTTCGAGGAAACACGGTGTTGAAACATTCAAAAGGGGAGAACATAATATAGAATTTGTTCAGGATGTTCTCGGAGCAAATGGCATAACGGCATCGCAATAGTGACGTACGTTACTGCAGAATATACCAAAGATAAGGCAGGAAGTCTATACTTGCAAGAGGCTGAATGCAACCCAACTGTATTGATGTTGTTTTTGTTCACAGCCCCTTCGTCACCTTCAGTAGTCATGTTGAGATAAATAAAGTGATATTAAGTATTGATGTGAATTTCTTCCCTAGTATCTGATCCCGCAGTGAGTGGTCTCCGGTCGAGTGCAGAACTTCACTATCCGCTGATCACCTTTATTAACAGAGTAAAGACGTTTACATGATGGAAATATTACGTGGAGTAGCTGTTAGAGGAGAGATATGTTCAATAATTCAGCTGTTCTCCACAGTGGAAGGTAGAATACTCTACTGCAATTCAACATCAGCTCACTGATAGATTGCGGTCATGAACTGGGGGCTTACGGCCCCAAACTCCTTTTGCTTGTCTTACGGCATACTTCATTAATTCAGATTGTAACCATAGTGGAAGGTATTTGTCTTGTAATTTCCTCGTTAACGACCGGCACGCTTTTGAAGCCTAACCGGCCGGCTGTGGCCTCGGACTGCCAGGATTTCCCTAGCTCGAGCTACAGCTTTGTCAACTCTCCACCTAACACCGCATGGTCCTAACTTTAAAATAAGTGTTATGACAGCCAGCGCAAGGAGGATCAGTTTACTGCCTGCCCTCGGGTTTGGTTGCCATGGCAACGAGGGCGGTCCCACTGAGGGCGCCATGGAGATGAGCTCGCTGTCCACTTGGAGTTGCCAGATTTTCCACTTGTCAGCAACTGCACTACAGTAAGCCCTCCCTCCTTAGCTAGCTGTCAGAACGATTATTTTAATGTTAGGTTAGGTTGGAGGACAATTGGAATAACAGTTGATGGTTGGCCACAGAGAGCGAGCAGCGAGACTGGACAGAACTGCGTACAGCTGTTCAACACTGGAAACCTGACAAGTGAACCGGCTTCAAGACCGGCACGCTTTTGAAGTACTCCATGTGGACTGCCACTGACAAAGCAAGCTTGATATTGGTCAAGAGCCATCTGCTATTGGTCACAGCAGAGGCGACTGTAGACAGTCCTATATCTGGAACTGTCAGCGGGGTGGTAGTTACTGAAGTTTGAGTCGCCGGTCGTTAACGAGGAAATGAGAGAACGATAGAACGCGCTGCCGTCACCCAACTTAAACTCGCACTCTCCCAGACCTCCTTTGCTTCCCCACTCACACTCAAGATTCCATTAGCAACCCACGCGTAATAAAAACACAAGTACATGAAAGCTGTAAAGTACACAATGTGGAATACAGAACAAGAATATTTGTTGTGAAACTTAACTTCGCCAGCTGCATTAAAGAACTCGTACGGCCTCGTCTTTAAGAGGAATGTTGTTTCCTCCTGCCGAACGCTGGAACGGAGTAGCTGGCTAACGATCACAACACAACCTCCACACACATCTAATAGCAATAACCGCCTGCGAGAGACACAAAGGAAACCAACTTTGGGTAGTGAATAAACAATAGACACAGGGGACCTAACAATGTGCTGTTCCGTACATAGCACGCCTGGATGTCTGCGCTACAAGTGGGGACTGCTGGCGGTAATATTGGCCAGCTGATAGGGAAGTTTTGCATCGATCGAGACATGAAAAGGTTAAAATTGTCGGTAAGTATAGAGAAAGTATGTATACAGACTATTCTACTTATTACTCAGAGTGATTCATGTAAAACTCATGCTTTTCTTTAGTCTATCAATTGAACAGCCATGCATCAAAATGTTTCATTTTCCTTGGAAATAGCGCGGGAGATCTTAGAGTCTCATTCATGTGTTGCGAGGTGGCAGATATTATTATTTTTCATCATAACAAACTTAAATCCTTGAAGCATTTTTCCTGTGGAAGAACTACTAGTTATCAAATTCGGTCATAGCGACGCAAAGCGCATACGATATTCGCGATCGTCCAGACAGGGACACAACAATGGCGATGGTACGCAAATTGGAAACAACTGGAAATATTATGAGTGAAACCGTTAAGCACTGCTTCGTCCACCCTGCAGGCGGATGTTAGGAATATTCAAGACAGCCTTCAGTGTTCACCCAGTAAGTCATCAAGACGTCTGTTATAAGAGAGTGGAAACACGTATTCGATGTATCAAAGATCTACGAAGAAATTAAAGCCGAAGCCAGCAGCAGTTCATGAGCTCAGGAGTCTGATAAGGCTAAAAAAGTGGAATATTTCCGTTGGTTCCAGATAATTCATGACGCGATTCACAGACGAGGTATGGTCTCACTCGAATAGATACATGACCTCGCAGACCACAGGTATACGGGTCGCATACCATCCGTATGCCATTCATGAATAGCTTGTAGTTCAAACAGAAGTCGGAGTTTGGTACGCGTATCAGGAGAGAGAATAATGTGTCCAATTATTTTCTGAAGGGATAGTAAACCCTGCAATGTACCACCTCGTAAGCTTGGAATTCGTTGCGCAGCTGGATGACAATGAGCTGCGTCAAGGATACTTTGGCCACTTATCACAAGACACACGAGTCCATGGTGATAATCTCAAGTTTTGACATAGGTATGTCTTTTAGCAGGGGGTCAGCCGAAAATTTGTGCAATGAAATACTGTATGTAACAAAATGTGTGTGACTGAAGTGTATCATAGCAACCGTGGAGGCTATGTCTTACGGCTGGCGGTCATCTCAAAGTAGCAGCCCTTGATGTATGGCCATGACCGAGAGACATATAAGGCATATTATTGATCATTTGATTTTCCAGAAGGAAATTTGACGTCACGTTTTCATGATCGCATTATATCTAGGAACTTGTTGCCACCGAGATCGCCGGATTTAAACCCCACCGGATGTTTTGGTGTGGGCTTATTTGAAACCAAGCATCAACGCTACACATCCTCGAACTTTGGAAGATATGAAATGCAATATCACACTTGAAATCAAGGGCACAAAAAATATATAGCTCCAACTAACGGATAAACTATGTGTTCAGTTGTGTGTTGAGGCAGAGAGAGAAGGTAGGTGGAGGTACTTACAGCATTTAATGTAAAGACAGAATAATCTCCTAGAATTACTGCAAATTTAAAAGGAAACACGCTGTTGCTTGCGCTATAGTCGTGTCATGACGAATATAAGTACAAGTGTGAGGACTCCTCGAGTTCAAGGCAACGCTCGAGTGGGCAAGCTCCACAGTACCGATCATCTGGTCTTAGGAATGATGCCAGAAGAAGCGTATTACTCCGTAACTGTGAAGTATATACACTGTATTTTAAAAATCAATGAGGGATTGCAATTAAAATACCAAGGCAAGGTACAATGGAAAAATCACACATTGAAATAAGAGTTACGGCCTTTATCACATGTTGTGGAAAGCACAGGTTACTGGAGTATACATATACAGATAACTCCTAGGATATTAAAACAAACACCCATGAACTATTACCAACTCAATTTGTCCGTTTACTGGACTTTCGAAAGTTCGCGTGAAGATTCGGTGGCAGATCTCATACGAGAGATATCCACTTTTTCACCATTCACTATGAAAGTATCTGATTTTACAATCAAATCATCAGAGAAATGAACATGACAAATTCTGCTATTACGCGTTAGTGCAGTATCCTTCCGTCGAATAGCTCTGGCCCATTTTTGAAATTGATTTCTATCCTTCGGTGGTGAAAAAATCGCATATCATCAACTACTCTACCATAGCCTGACTTACAGCCAGACACAAAACAGTACGGCATGCTGAACTACTAAATTAATCAAGCCACATAAGGTACATGATTGAAGTACACAACACACAATGATCTGAGTTTAGGAACTGAAAACAAACAAAAAAATCAAATTCATTGAAACATCTTGCACAGTAACGTCTCCCGCACTTTTCCATATCCGGCTTGCCGAAACGTTGCCTACGCTATAATAGAAGGCCTGGACAAGCCGACACATTTCTGGGCAATTGCCGCTTGGATCGCGTTTATGTTCTGTTGTTCTCATGTTCTGTCTATATCCTTATATTGAAGATTCATACAATAACGCGAAATAATACATTTTATTATCATTATGCCCGGTGTGAATCAGATATAAATATAAAAAACAACTTAGAACACACTACACTTCATATATTTCTTTCATTTAGCACTTGATTATCACACAAGAATAAAGAATAGGGAAATAGGCCTAAATAGAACTACTCACAAGATTTTTCCCTATTTCTATAATTTCAACAGTTTTCTGTTCAGAGGCTTGCTCTTGAATTTGTTTAATAAATCACAGTCTTTAGTCTCTTTCTTTGCATTACTATCAATAACAGGCCTAAACAATGTTGTAAGTATAACGTATGTGATGTGTGCTTGATCACAGTCGCGGCACTGAAACGTCTCTTTAAACTTTGGAGCGGTAAGGAATTTCAGCTTTCGGAAAAAAGTTACATTTTCCGAGGTATCCTAACGCCCGCGTTGTAAATATTAATGCATTTTTAAGAAGAAGACGAATTTGAGCCGGCACTTTGTCGAGGAGCAGAATTCCCCTCACTGTACTTACACTGTAATCTGATTCGACAAAGTGCAAGCTACATATTCTGAAGTTATCATTAGGAGCCCAAAGAGATCCTTTTCTGCTGCCCTGTCGAGAAATAGCAAGCCTCCATTTGTCCCCTAAACTCGGATCTTTAGGAAAAACATGAAAATTTATATTTGTGTATATTTCTTCGCTGTGTCAGATGTGCAGTTAGGCACGCAAAATTAACCAACTTAACCCACAGAATGGAAAGAGACACTTGACGGCAATTGGACCCAGGGGCTCTGAAATTTGGATCGTGGGTTGGTGACCACGGGGCCCTTGGCTGAGTCCTGGCATTTCTTCCATGTACTTGTGCCAGGCTCCTCACTTTTATCTATCCTATCCGACCTTCCTTGGTCAACTCTGGTTCTTTGCCGACCCCGACGCTGTAAGGTTTCCGAGGGCGAGGGAGTCTTTCATTTTCACGCCCTTTGTGGCCCTTGTTTTCCTCTGGCGGATACTTTCATTTTTCGAAGTGTCTGGTCCCTTCCAGTTTTTCTCTGATTAGTGTTATATAGAGGATGGTTCCTCTTAAAATAATCACCACCACCACCTTCACGGTAAATTGGAAGCACATAACTAAACAAATGTTAAGTGCATGTCAGCAACCATCCATATATTGCAAATCGTGAGACCAAATACATTAAAAAACGACAACACTCTTCATATTTCATGTTAGATAAGGCCTTTCCTTATAAAACGAAGTTTAATATGTTATTTCTTCTCATAAAACATGTTGCACTAATACGTAATCATAGAATTCGCGCCAAACAACAGAACATAAACGCGACCTGGCGGTGGAAAAGAGAAAAACTATTACTTTGCTTTTAATGCAAGAAATTGGTTCTCTGTCCACGCCTTCTAGTATCTAGTAGGCTTTGGTTGCAACTACTCGAGCACGTGTTGGACCGTTGCCTACACTATAATAGAAGGCCTGGACAAGCCGACACATTTCTGGGCGAACAAAGTAGTTCAGGCAATGGCCGCTTGGATCGTGTTTATGTTCTGTTGTTTTCATGTTCTGTCTATAACTTTATACTGAAGATTCATACAGTAAAACGAAATAATACATTCTTATTATCATTATGCCCGGTGTGAATCAGATATAAATATATAGAACAACTTAGAACACACTGCACTTCATAGATTTCTTTCATTTTGCACTTGTTTATCACAGAAGAATTAAGAATAGGGAAATAGGCCTAAATACAAGTACTCACCCGATTTTTCCCTATTTCTACAATTTCAACACGTTTCTGCTCAGAGGCTCGCTGTTGAATTTGTTCAATAAATCACAGTCATCAGTCACTTTCTTTGCATTATTATCAAGAACAGCCCTGAAAATTTTTGTGAGTATAACGTATGTGATCTGTGCTTAATCACAGTCGCTGCACTAAAACGTCTCTCTTTGGAGCGGTGAGGAATTCCAGCTTTCGGACAAGGTTACATTTTCCGAGATATCCTAACGCCCGCGTTGTAAATCTTAATACATTTTTAAGAAGAAGACGAATTTGCGCCGGCACTTTGTCGGGGAGCAGAATTCCCCTCACAGTACTTACACTGTAATCTGATTCGACAAAGTGCAAGCTACATATTCTGGAGTTATCATTAGGAGCCCAAAGAGATCCTTTTCTGCTGCCCTGTCGAGAAATAGCTACCATCCATTTCTCCGTAAACTCGGATCTTTAGGAAAAAGATGAACATTTATACACTGACTGACAGAGCAAATGCAACACCAAGAAGGAGTGGTCAGAACTTTATGCCAATTGCAGGGTAGACTGACGTCTCTGAGGTATGCTCATGATGTGAAATGCGACGCTGTGCTGCGCACGTAGCGAACGATAAATGGGACACGGCGTTGGCGAATGGCCCACTTCGTACCGTGATTTCTCAGCCGACAGTCATTGTAGAACGTGTTGTCGTGTGCCACAGGACACGTGTATAGCTAAGAATGCCAGGCCGCCGTCAACGGAGGCATTTCCAGCAGACAGACGACTTTACGAGGGGTATGGTGATCGGGCTGAGAAGGGCAGGTTGGTCGCTTCGTCAAATCGCAGCCGATACCCATAGGGATGTGTCCACGGTGCAGCGCCTGTGGCGAAGATGGTTGGCGCAGGGACATGTTGCACGTGCGAGGGGTCCAGGCGCAGCCCGAGTGACGTCAGCACGCGAGGATCGGCGCATCCGCCGCCAAGCGGTGGCAGCCCCGCACGCCACGTCAATCGCCATTCTTCAGCATGTGCAAGACACCCTGGCTGTTCCAATATCGACCAGAACAATTTCCCGTCGATTGGTTGAAGGAGGCCTGCACTCCCGGCGTCCACTCAGAAGACTACCATTGACTCCACAGCATAGACGTGCACGCCTGGCATGGTGCCGGGCTAGAGCGACTTGGATGAGGGAATGGCGGAACGTCGTGTTCTCCGATGAGTCACGCTTCTGTTCTGTCAGTGATAGTCACCGCAGACGAGTGTGGCGTCGGCGTGGAGAAAGGTCAAATCCGGCAGTAACTGTGGAGCGCCCTACCGCTAGACAACGCGGCATCATGGTTTGGGGCGCTATTGCGTATGATTCCACGTCACCTCTAGTGCGTATTCAAGGCACGTTAAATGCCCACCGCTACGTGCAGCATGTGCTGCGGCCGGTGGCACTCCCGTACCTTCAGGGGCTGCCCAATGCTCTGTTTCAGCAGGATAATGCCCGCCCACACACTGTTCGCATCTCCCAACAGGCTCTACGAGGTGTACAGATGCTTCCGTGGCCAGCGTACTCTCCGGATCTCTCACCAATCGAACACGTGTGGGATCTCATTGGACGCCGTTTGCAAACTCTGCCCCAGCCTCGTACGGACGACCAACTGTGGCAAATGGTTGACAGAGAATGGAGAACCATCCCTCAGGACACCATCCGCACTCTTATTGACTCTGTACCTCGACGTGTTTCTGCGTGCATCGCCGCTCGCGGTGGTCCTACATCCTACTGAGTCGTTGCCGTGCGCATTGTGTAACCTGCATATCGGTTTGAAATAAACATCAATTATTCGTCCGTGCCGACTCTGTTTTTTCCCCAACTTTCATCCCTTTCGAACCACTCCTTCTTGGTGTTGCATTTGCTCTGTCAGTCAGTGTATTTGTGTATATTTCTTCGCTGTGTCAGATGTGCAGTTAGGCACTCAACAATAAACCATCTTAACCTACAGAATGGAAAGAGAAACTTGACGGTAATTGGCCCCAGAGGCTCTGAACTTTGGAGAGTGGTTGGCGACCACGGGACCCTTAGCTGAGTCCTGGCATTTCTTCCACTTACTTATGACAGGCTCCTCACTTTCATCTAACCTATCCGACCTTCCTTGGTCAACTTTACTTCTTTTCCGACCCCGACGCTATTAGGTTGGCGAGGTCTAGGGAGTCTCTCATTTTGACGCCCTTCGTGGCCCTTTGGCCGACACTTTCATTTTTCGAAGTGTCGTGTCCCTTCTACTTTTTCTCTCTGATTAGTGTTATATAGAGGATGGTTGCCTAGTTGTACTTCCTCTTAAAACAATAACCACCACCACCACCTTGACGGTAATTTGGAAGGACATAATAAATGTTAAATGCATCTCAGCAACCATCCATATATTGCAAATCGTGAGACCAAATAAATTAAAAAACGACAAAACTCTTCATTTTTCATGTTAGATAAGGCCTTACTTTATAAAATGAAGTTTCATATTTTATTTCTTGTCATAAAACATGTTGCAGTAACACAGGATATCATAGAATTCACGCCAAACAAGAGAACATAAACGCGAACCTAGCGGTGGAAAAGAGAAAAGCTATTACCCCGCTTTTAATGCAAGAAATTGGCTTTCTGTCCAGGCCTTCTAGTATCTAGTAGGCTTTGGTTGGACTTAGTCGCTTGCAGTGCTTGCAGTGGCGGGACCATAAACTACCATGGCTGAGTCTTCATACTTGGTCTTATATTCGTCATGGTCGTGTTACAATAAGCGTAGAATGAAAAGCATGAGTTTTAAATGAATGAACCTGTATAACAAAGAACAGGTGAGGTCCTGTTACGAAGACGCTCAAGACGACAAGTATGCACCTACAACGACTCCTTAAATTCTACCATTATTCAAAGGCGTTTTACTCACCAGGTATCTATAGTATTGCCTCGTCTTCTCGTCATGTTGGATACACTCATCATCAGGTACACCTCCAACGCATCTGTCAGAATTGCTGAAGAGGAGTGAGCACTTCTGATGGAGTAACACCTTTTGTGTACAATCTACTGTGCAATAGTTTGTTCTTCCTTTTCTAACTATGGCTCTTTGAGAAGAAAAAGCAACAGAATTTTGAGTTCGGCTGTTTGGTATATACCCCACTCAACTATTTACACAAGTCAATATTTCTGTCGTATTTTGACATGACAGATCACTATATCTGCCGTATTTATATGTGAAAAATCGATTATTATATGAACTGAGTTCTCTGAAATCCTGGACGACAACTTACAGACAGATGGCGTTCAATGGTCTAATGTGAAGGAGTGCCAACTTGACATCGGCGACTGGAAGGATGCAGCATATGGAACGATGTGTTTTCTACGAGAGCAGACAACATTTTTAGAGGCACGAATTTGGTAAGTGAAATTGTAGGAGAGAACGAGAAGTTCAGAAAACGAGCCTCAACAACAGGCTTTTTCAAAGGTGAGACCCCTTTTAGCATATTAAACACATACAGTAATGCAGGGCCTCGCAGGGTGCATGCACCAGTGCACTGCGCGGTGCATGGTGCAAAAGACGACTTCGTTTGGTTGACTAGAGTGCAGACCCCACTCTTCTCTCTCTCTCTCTCTCTCTCTCTCTCTCTTTACCCGCGCCTCTTTCGCTCGCTCCGCCCATCTCCCTCTTCCTCACATGCTCCGTAGCGCTCCAAATCCGAGCCGAGCTTAGCCGAGCCGCTCCGAGACGACGCGCTGGCCCGAGCCGAGCCAAGTGGGACCGATACTCTGTGCACAGGACCTCTGCGCCTCAGTTTGCACGCGTGAGATTTTGGGCGTTTGAGAGGCCCTGGTCTATGATGATGATTATTCCACGACATATAATATATAAATACTTATATTTCACGGCCACCCTGCACTTGAAAAGGTGTCCTGTTGGTCATTTTTATTCTGTTCTTATTTTCTCTCCGGCGTGCAATAATAACCTTCTTCTACCGCCTTTTCCCACAGCTGTGGGGTCGCGGGTGCGAACTGTCTCTCACATGTGGATTTGGTCCTCTTTTCTCTTTCGTGATGCCAACCCTGTGTTGAGGGATGTAATCGCTATTGCCTCATTCTGTAATGGTCATTAGTGTGGTGTATTGCCTGAATATGAAGGGAAGAGTGTTGGCACAAACGCAAACACTCAGTCCCTAAGCAAGAATAATTAAAAAGACGCGATTAAAACCGTCGGTCCTCAACCGAATCCGGGACTCTCTAAACCGAAGGCTCCAATGCTGATCATTCAGCTAAGGAGTGAGATGGCATGTAATAATAATAATAATAATAATAATAATAATTGTATGACGTCAGCCAACCGGCCCCACGGTTTAGGAGTAGCGCGCCTGTCTCACACCCGAAGGCCTCGGAGTCGATTCGCGGCCAAGTCAGTGATCTTGATCTTTATCTGAGGGCTGATTGAAGGTCCACTTAACCTGTGTGATCACAATTGAGGAGATATTTGACCGTGAGCTAGTGGCCCCGGTCTAGAAAGATAAGAATAACTGCCGAAAGAATTCGTCGTGCTTACCACGCACCACCCCATACTATGCAGGTCTCGGGCTGAGCAGTGGTCCCTTGGTAGGCCAAGGCCCATTAGGTCTGTTGCGTCATGCGGTTTGTTTGTTTGTTTGTCTGTCTGTTTGGCTGTTTGTTTTCCATTTTTGTCTGTTTGTTTGTTTGTCTTGTGACGTCAGGTACCATGTGCCATCTAGGCTACCTACGTGTCAATTTCGAGTTCCGTTATACTCTACCAGGGTAAGAGTAACCTGGACTTCTGCCGGGCGGTTTATGGTCGATTTTTAATTCATTTTGTCGTTTTTCCATGTTATGCTATGCCGTCACACGTGTAGTAGTGTCGACGGCGTGTTGCTGGTGACCCTGGTTTCTTTTCGTATGAAACGGTGCTCAGAATGCATCATATCTCCAGAATGTGTTCTTCCTATACATTGCTTTTTTTTTTAAAAATTTTCTACGTTTGACTCAGCTTAAGAGGCCTAGGTACCTTCGAAATCTTCATCCCTCTCCTTGCCCAAATGATTTGAAAGTTGCCATTGAGCTACAGTTTTATGAAGAAAATAGTTAATTTTGTAAGCATATGAGAGGGGAAGGTGTGGGGACACCAACATGTGTGAGCCGTGTGAGTCACCCCCTCCCCATTATCATGTAGATCGCTTGCTCGGATAAAGAGATTACAAGCGGAAATAAAACGGACGCATATAAATACATTGGCGAACCTCAATATGCTCCATTTATCTTTATCATTCCGCCTGTGAGCGCCGGCGACAGGCCGGGAGGGGAGCGCCCCAGCCCCTGCATTCTACAAGTTAATCAGAGTTCAAGAAACTGTGTGAGCTGGCCATTACAACAAGAGGTCATTGTCATCATTACCACAGGCCAATTTCTTACTGTATCCGAGCTTAACTCATGTTCAAAGATGATCGCTAGATTTATCAGCACGAAAAAGTGCAACTCCTGCGAGACAAAATTTCGGTATCTTGCCGTCTTCGAAAACCATTGGTAAGTAAGTAGCGAGACGTTAAAGTGGTGTGTTCCTGGCCGTACCCGAATCTACTGCACAGTGTAGCCCGCATGGTGCCACCATGGTTAGCTGGTTCGAGACCCGTATGTAGAAAAATTATCATAGGCAGGGTAAGAGTGGTAGTGGTATACAATTTAAAATCACTACATTACGTGCCAAAACTCTGGGTTCAATTGCGAACCTCTCCTCAGTAGGCATATGAAGCTGTTACGTCGGTCTGATGGCAATGTTAAACCCGACTCGTTGGTGTTATATGACAGCAGAAGGCTTAGGCTATGTGCCGACACCAAGAGTTTCACACTTTCCCTGCATCATTATAAGGGCCATGATTTTTATGACCTAAAAATATTTTTAAAATGATCTATTAAATTACGCCAAACTTCTTTTTCTTCTTTATCTGCTTACCCTCCAGGGTAGGCTTTCCCCACGGACTCAGCGCGAGATCCCACCTCTACCACCTCAAGGGCAGTATCCTGGAGCGTGAGGCATTGGGTCGGGGGATACAACTAGGGAGGATGACCAGTACCTCGCCCAGGCGGCCTCACCTGCTATGCTGAATAGGGGCCTTGAGGGGATGGGAAGATTGGAAGGGATAGACAAGGAAGAGGGAAGGAAGCAGCCGTGGCCTTAAGTTAGGTACCATCCAGGCATTTGCCTGGAGGAAAAGTGGGAAACCACGGAAAAACACTTCAAGGATGGCTGAGGTGGGAATCGAACCCACCTCCACTCATTTGACCTCCCGAGGCTGAGTGGACGCCTTTCCAGCACTCGTACCACTTTTCAAATTTTGTGGCAGAGCCGGGAATCGAACCCGGGCCTCCGGAGGTGGCAGCTAATCACACTAACCACTAGGCTACACCACACAGGTGGACATGACACCAAACATCCAGTAAAATGATCCAAAAAGTTTGCTTGATGACGCTTGTTGTTTAAATGGGCCTAACATCTAGGTCATCGGCCCTCGAAAAGTTAAATAAAATGACATACATTTTAAATGAAATTTTACAATCAATTTACTAATCGAGTTGGTAGAACCTATATTTATGTTATAGACCTGAAAATGAAATCGCGTGTGACCTCCGGAGAGGCCTCGTGATTTGACGTCCTTAGGCGACCTGTGCGTCGTGATGAGGATGAAATGATGATGAATACGGCATATACACCCACTCCCCGTGCCAGGGAAATTAACCAATTACAGTTAAAATTCCTGACCCTTCCGGAAATCGAACCCGGATCCCTGCGACCCAAGGCCACCACGGTAACCATTTCGCCAAGGAGCCGGACATATTATGAACTTGATAATAAGGTTTTTGGCGTTTGCCACGTCAAGAAAACAAGGTGAAATTCTGTACGTTTCGCAGAGAATTTTGGTCCGGGTCTTCAGAAGAAAATCTCGACTGTTCAGGAGGAAGACTTCTATCTCTCCTGGAATGTGGACATTTCCAACAAGTAAGTGGCGAACAAACTTTTCTTTAATCCCTGGATTGAAAAAACAAGTCTCCGTATTCATCCTCACTTAAAGTTGCGATAATATCCAATACCCGACCCGTAAATGCTTCAAAATCCTCGAACATGTAAGAAAATGGCTCAAAAAGTATAAAGTAGATTAATAAATTCTATAAAATGACCATGTAATGGCGTATAATTTTAGAAATGACTTAAAATACAAAAAAAAAGGCAAAAGATGACAAGAATAATTTAATAAATGAGGATTTCTACAATGTGGGAACTATAAACATGACTTCTGTACAAGTTAGCAATGTCGGTTCTGAACCAATGCAGAGATGACAACTCATCAAAATCCTAACTCTGCTCATTACCATAACCATCATCATCATCACCACAACATATCCAGATACGTAGGTCGTTCATCAGCGTCCAGTAGAAATACTTCCTGCGGGCCTTTCCGGAGGACAGACACAATCAATCAATCAATCAATCAATCAATCAATCAATCAATCAATCAATCAATCAATCAATCAATCAATCAATCAATCAATCAATCAATCAATCAATGTACAGTGTCGTTTCCATTTCTCTCATGAGCTCGGACATCCCTGCTGAACCGTCCGCCTCCTTAGCGTAACGGTTAGTGTTATTAGCTACCGTCCTCGGGGGCCCGGGTTCGATTCCCGGTACTGCCAGGAATTTAAGAATGGCAGGAGGGCTGGTATGTGGTTGAAATGGTACATGCACCTCCAATGGGGGTGTGCCTGAAAAGAGCTGCACCACCTCAGGATGAGGACACGAGTTTACTTACTTACCTGCTGAATCCAGTTGTTGAGAAGACACGGTGACACGTGGTGCTCTGAAGAACTATCAACTAATCAATCAATCAATCAATAATGATCTGCATTTACGGGAGTCGCCTAGGTGACAGACTTCCTATCAATATTTTACCTAGCTTTTTCTTAATTTATCGAACATTTCCTTTGCTAATTTATCCCAAAGTAAATGCATATTTGCCCCAATCTGTCCTCTTGAATTCCAACTTTGTCTTCATCTTATGATATTTCTTACTTTTACAGCTAAACTCAAATTTATTCGTCCACTAATGCCATTTAACGCCATCTCTCCACTGACAGTTCGAAACATACCCACTCACTCGAGCATCTCGTCTCCTTACTCCCAAGTCTTCCCAGCCCAAAGTTTGCAACATCCCCCTAACGCTACTCCTTTGTTGGAAATCACCCAGAACAAATCGTGCTGCTTACCTTTAGATCTTTTCCAGTTCTCGAATCAAGTAATCATGGTGAGGGTCGCATACACTGGATCCACACTCTATTTGGGGTCTTACCGGAGACTTACATGCCCTCTCCTTTACAACCTTTCTTCAACCCCTAAATACCCTCATAACCATGTGAAGAGATCTCTAAACGTTCTTAACAAATGTTGCAAAGTTTGGGCTGGGAAGACTTGGGACTAACGAGGGAACACATACATGTGTTACACTCGGATTCGGTTGAAATTTGGTAGGAATATTCGTGGGAGACAGTAGAATGCTAAGGTGAAAACTGCATGTGCCCAGCGCAAGTTTAAACGCCAAAATTGAACAAATAAATAGTCGTAAAATTAGAAGTGCCGCGGGAGTATCGGGGTGTGGCGGAGAGGTAGGGAGGAGCGAAGCAGTGGACGTGAGCCAACCGGGCTGTGTCGAACTGCGCCAGCCAGGCAGCGTATAGTTAGCGCGTTCCCCTTAACTTCCCGATCAGATGTGCAAAATGTAAATATGAAAATAGCACATGAAACAAGTGTACAAAGAACGATGTTTGAACAGCGATGCCAATAAGGTTTGAAAAGTTCACGCCCGAGTTCTTGTTACTCGTTGTAATTAGTGCAATAGTAATTGTTTACAAAAAAGTGGACAAGGCACAGATACTGTGTGCACCATGCACATCTTACAGCGCTGTCGCTTTCACAAGTATTACATTGATTATAGAAAGGCTCTTCTTTGAAACAATAATCGACTGGATTAACAAATTGTGAAGGTTTCTTGTTAACATAGCCACATTTGTACCAACTGTACTGCCACATGCTACGAAAACGCGGAGAGAAGAACTGGTTGTGCGTCAAAGATTGCACTTTTAAAAGGTTGTTCCTTAAATGTACCTTGATGTATAACGAGTTTAACAAAATTAAATCGTACAAAATACGTATAAATTGCTTCCAAATGCGGAAGCCCAAAGCAGCTAACGGCTGGATAAGTCCAGTGGCTCCTTTCGGAATTGTTTGAACATGAATGGTTTCCTTACTCCCAATTTTAGCATTTAAAAGATTTTCTTCTTTCTGTCCGCTCCAGGAATCGAGAACTAAAACACTGTACTCTGGTACTAGCTCACAATAAACATCCCGTAACCATTTCTGTACAAGTTCTTTGGTCAGTTTTCCAGACTTTGAAGGCAAAGTGTACACATTTGGTGCGGTAAATAGTTTTTTCCTATATTAGGACCAACTTAGCCATTTTTTTCTTTCAACACCACTAGCAACTTATGCAGGAGTTGTCCATTTGCCGAAATTATTGGCTGTATTTTGTAGCTATGAGTTAGTGAATTCATAGATTGTGCTTCCGCTAATACGACCTTTTCTCCTCGTTCATTATGGGTCCTGCCAGAATGGAACTCTTCTTGAAAACCAGACTGATCAGTATTAAACACGCACTATGGGCCGTGACTTTCTAGTAATTGCGACACTTCTTCCACAAACAGTGTCGCGTTACAAGTAGTATCTTCTTGTTCAAATCGGTACTTTTTAGATACGAATTTGCAAATCTTTCTTGATCCAATTTTGAATTTCTTTTTAAAACTCATTACCCAGGAATGAGATGCTCGAAACGTGTCGTAGCTAACTAGACGAGCGTACTTTAAGGCCCATTTTTAAATATTTATATCGTGAACAATTTTGTTTCGTTGTCTACTTTCTTTGAACTTTTGATAAGTCTTCTTCGTAACAAATTTATTTTTTTCTCCCATTGTGCCACCGTTTTCAAATTGTTGCTCCCACATGTAAAGCTCTTTCCGGCACTTTAATTTACGAAACGTGTGTTTCACTGATGCAAAGCTCCTCTGTTTCCCACCTTTGTTTGGGCAATATTCGATGACCTTCTTCTTATAAGTTATTGGGATTAGGCATCGTTCAGCCGTTGTTGTGGATGCAGGGTTGGGAGCAACATTTTTGGAGACGAGGTCAAATAACGGTGTTTCAATATTGTCTTCCTCGAAAACAAAGTCATCATCCGACATATCCAATGTGCCATCCAGTTCGACTGTCACATCGGTATCCAAAACCCTGTCGGCAATTAGACCTGTAAAACGGAGACAAGAACGCAATTCCTGTGAATGCTTGTTTTTCTCGTAAAAGTAAATGTATATAAATAGATTGATCTACTTACGATATAATTCCAATCCCGAATTCCTTTCATCTTCAGAAAATGTTTTTTTTGTCCCACTCTGCAAAACAATTCTGAAGGCACACTACATTCCACGGATTGAATGACTTCTGTAGTGGGCGTTTTGTTGTATCTAGGTGTAAAAAAATCAATTATTACCATACATGGTTAAAGTAAATATACAGTCACCATTCATAAAAATGACTATAAGAACGTCAGATTTTACCTGTCATTGTAAGAACGTTGTCTCATTGGACGACTAATCAATGTGCACCTCTTGATCTGCTTTGACGTTTCTAATCGGGAAGGTACGAGGTATGTGCGAACTGCGGTGTAGTAAAGAAGAGTGGCCGGGAGTGGGGGTGGTCATTCATTCGACTCGAGCGAGCATCCCGACTATACGCTGCTCACGTCCGCTGCTTCGCTCCTCCCTACCTCTCCGCCACAACCCGATACTCCCGCGGCACTTTTAAATTTACAACTATTTATTTGTTCATTGTTGGCGTTCAAACTTGCGCTAGGCACATACAGGTTTCACCGTAGCATTCTACAGCCTCCCACGAAAATTCCTAACCAATTACAACCAGATCCGAGTGTAACACATGTAAGTGCTAAGTTCGAGCTGTCAATAGAGAGAATGGCGTTACTAGACGAATAAGTTTGGGTAGTGTCTTTAAAAGTAGGAAAGATCACAACATGAAGATAAAGTTGGAATTCAAGAGGCCAAATTTGGGCAAATATTCGTTTATGTTGGGTCGATGCTTAAGTTCGTGCGGTTCTTATATTTTAATTTATTTAATTTTACTCTCACTGTCAAGCACTGTAACTCATAATCACAATCACTCAGTGATGTATTCATCTCCACGCTCTATGACCTTCTGCCAACGTTCAGGTAGCAGTTGAATGCCTCGCCTGTAGAAATGTTTTGGTTTTGACTGGAAGAAATCTGTTAGCCACTGGTCAAGAGAAGCTTCGTCAGGAAACACTTGCCTCTGAATGTGGTTAGAAAGAGAGCGGAAACAATGGAAATCTGAAGGGGCAAGGTCAGGGTATAACGGAGGAGAGGAAGAGTTTCTCAGCCAAGTTCAGCAATCACACTTTTGGTCAAATGTGCTGTATGCGGACGAGCGTTGTCATGGAGCAATAAGACTGGTTGTTGTCTTTGTCTTTTGTTGCCAATAGCAACGGCAAGCCGTCTTAGCTGGTCACTATACATAGCAGAGGTAATCGTTACGTTTTTCGGAAGAAGTTCAGGTGAATAATGTCATCCTTGTTGTAGTAGTAGTAGTAGTAATTTATTGAACATTACAGGCTGTTCGCCCAAGATACATGTTCACATTGCCAGATTACAAGAAACAGAAAAAAAAGAACCATTAGAATAAACTAAACTAAACAATTATAGACAGATCCATAAACTCACCAACTAAATCTACTGAGCGGTCTCTTACATGGGCGGATGTCCAGTCCACATGTAAGGGCCAACCCTGCAACCCTATAATAATTCTATTAAGTTGCCACTACATGAGACAGAATGAACCATTAAAACAAACGAAACTAAACAATTATAAACAGATCTATAAACACTCCAAATAAATCAACTAAGCGGTCTCTTACATGGGCGGATGACCAGTCCACATGTAAGGGCCAACCCTGTAACACTATAATCTAATCCTAAAGTAAAGACAAGAACTAAACTTAAGAACATCTACCGCTGCTGCTCGGCCGTGTCATCACCCCTGGTGAGAAGAAACCGCCCTCCCGATGATGACACGACCGGCCCTATCCGTGGAGCCCTAAGAAGGACCCCCACAACTTACCAGATGATCGTGTGTTTCTCTCACCATTCCATTGCGGCCGGCCACATAAAGCTGGAGCCGCTCTCTTCCCTACCACTAATCTACTGAACGGTCCCCTACATGGGCGGATGACCAGTCCACATGTACGGGCCAACCCTGCAAAACAGAATAATCATTGAAGCAAACGAAACTGAACAATTGTACACAGATCTATAAACACATCCCACTTCTCAAATTTCTCCCTTTTACATTTTTCGGGTGGGCCCGTCCCACCCATTCTTTTACGGTTATATCCTGTTCTCCCTTGCCCCTCATTCCTTACCATCCCCTTTACGGTTGTATCCTGGTCTCTCTTGCTCCTCATTCCTTACCATTCCCTGCTATGCGTGAATAGTGAGAGAAACGCACTTGCCTAAATGTACACCTACATCTGCATCCTACCCTGTCAGCATGTCTAATGAAATCATTACTACAAGCTGACGTTTCTAACATTTAAAATGCTAAGTGCCAATCTCCTACTGACCTATTTATGCTATCTACCTCACTATTTACATTCCAAGATCTTGCATCATATAGAACCTCGTATTTCTTTCATACATTGCTTTTTCACTGCACATAAGAACTTATTAAGGCCGTTGCCGTTTCTCCACTGATTCGCTACCCATATAATAATTTTCTGTTCATCTTTTTGTCTACACATTTCCAGTTGCTTGGTATTTAGGAGTTTTTCTCTTAGTTCCTCTGTTCCTATACAGCCACAAAGTAAATGTAAATCATCATTCTTAGCTTTACATAGTATACACTGAGAGCTCTCTTTACTTCTGATCCATCCTTTGTTTCTATGCAGCCCCAACAACCACCATAATAACCCACTCTTAACTCTTCCATCTCCAAATCTTATGCTTAAGTTGGAGATCTGGTAGACCTTATAGAATAAGCTGAGCGACGGCCTTTCTCTACATTCTTCCAAGCATTTCTGCATCTGAATGTCTTTAATTCTCAATGTCAGGGCCCTCTGCATTCTGCTATTATTCCCCTTCCATCCCTCTCGCCAGATATATCCCATACCCAATCCCTCAACATAACTTTTGATTTTTGCTAACCAACTCTCATCATACATTCCTTCCAGTTCATATCTATATATTTCCTGCATCAGAAAACCGCCACCTCCCCGTCTTAGTCTGGACCAATAATTTAATACTCTTTTGACGCAGTTTAACTCGATAAACTCTCCGCATAAGATTAATGCCCCCACATTAGCTGTGCATTGCGGTAGCCTCATAACAGCCTTACTGAAATTATATGTTATTTGATTCAGGCTTACCCTTTTCTTTTCTAATCCCCACAGTTCGACCCCATATAAAGCTCTGCTCAGGACTAGAGATTTCAGTATTAGCCTGAGTATTTTATAGCTTACTCCTGGATACTTAGCTACTAGAATTTTTATTGCTGCTGAATAAGAAAGGAGGGTGGGAAGACCTCATCCTTGTTGTACCAAACACACAACACGATTTTCTGTGGATGGGCACTATCCCTGGAACGGGGCGTTGCTTTATTTGATGGGCTGAGCCAGTCTTTCCTCTTCTCATGTTGACATACAGGCACCATTTCTCGTCACCGGTGACAATGTTCGAAAGGGATGCTTTGTGCCCATCACAAGCCAATGGGTGTCGGGCAAGCAATGACGAACAGATGTTTACTCGTTGATTTTTGTTACTGTCACTTAACAGTGTTCCCCATGAGTTATCATCACTCCAGCCACACAGTCAATAATACTGAGCGGACTTGGTGAAACTTACAACGTGACTTTCCATCCCATTTACCATCATACCATTGTCCCACTGTCCATCTCCCAGCATTGTCTTGGCCCATCTTCAGTCGTTCACAATCCTGTAAATTATTTATTACTCTGCACAGTATAACATCATCCGCAAATAGCCTTATCTGTGATTCCTCTCCTTTATACATTTTTATTTTTTATATAAACGAAACTATGAAGGTCCAATACTGCTCCCCTGTGGGACTCCCCTCTTAAACACTACAGGATCAGATAACACTTCACCTATTCTATTATTTTCAGTTCTGTTTTCTAGAAATGTAGCCAGTAGCGGCGGTTGGTGGTTAGAAGTGGGGGGGGGGGCAAAAAATATGCAGACAACAGAAAGTAGCCGTGTTGAGGGATATAGTGGGCGTGGGGGGAGGGGTTATACACATCAAAACTGAACAAAAAAGCTACAAAATGGTAAGTTTTGATGGTCTTTGAGCGAATTTCGACAGAAAGGTAAAGGTTGTCAGTTTACTAACTTAAGTGCGGCAATAATAGATTTTTTGATATTTTGATTCAATACTATACACGCACCAAAGACACAATATTACACACATATTACAATTAAATAGAAGTACGGCATGATTATAAAATTTAAAATATTATTGAGTATTTGACTGCACACTAAGAAACTAACAGACAATATTAAACAGACTGCCAGACTGACGAATACACGCGGCAAGCAGGTGAATCATACCTCAGTGTCCAGGACCTTGGCAAAAAATATACACCTGTTACCCTTCCTCATAGCATTTGCGAAGTCTCCACTACTTGCTGTGGCGCTATACAAATCGGTTAGCCACGACGAACGACATTTTGTGCGTATTTTCGATAATAATGTTGTTAATAATTAAAAATGTCCACAAACTGTTTTTAATAAATCCTATAATTCCTAGTTTCAGCAGGCTGAAATGTAATCAAAATGTAATGTTTTCTCTACAAAGTGGGGGGGGGGACTGCCCACCCCTCGCCCCCTTAGTCGCCGCTATTGAATGTAGCCACCCATTCAAGCAATCTTTTGTCTAGTCCAATAGCCCTAGTCAGTAATCTTCCATGGTCTACCCTATTATAAGTCAATATCCATACATACCTTTCATTTCATCCCATTTGCCATCCAACATCTGCAACCGCTCCTTTTCGTAAGTTTAAGTTTGTTTTTGTGTATAATGTGACTCTAGTTCGAGCAATCACAATCAAAATACTTAAAGTGAACGGTAGGCTGTTTGCAGCCACCCATTTACCGCTTCAGGACATCTTTGAACCGAAGATTTTATCCTCCAGCCTGTCTTCTCTCCATCCTGTAATTCACCGTACAAGATATTTTAACGTAGCTGGTGGTCTTGCATCCGTAACACATATCCTCTTCACCGTAGTTGGTTATGAGTGAGCAGTAAGTTTGCCCTTCGAAATACTGTACACTAGTATTTATGACGTATTCATTCTACTTTGATGCGCAGGATTGATCTGAGACATTTCAGGTGGAACATCCTGATATGCCATCAATAAGGACTCGAGCAAACTGCTAACATCGGTCTGAATATTACCACAATTCTGAACAGAAATATTGAAAGTCTAGTCGCAGGAATCTCAACCTTTTTTGGTTCACGAAATACTTTGAAATCTGCTGAAATCTATGGACATGATCACATGAACTTTGCAGACGAAGAACATACCCTATTTTATTGAAAACTGACTGACTCATTCAGTGTATGGCATAGGCGTACCATCTTTTCCAAAAAACAATTTTTTCAGTCTTTAACAAGGAGGAACACACACAAAAAATTGCAATCATCAAACTCAAAATGAACGAAACAAAATACATCTTTAATTAATCTTTAATTTTAAGGAGAACGATGTTGTTGTTTGCTGTTGTTGTTGTTTGGCACGAATAAGATGAAACTGTCAATTTTTCTCTGACAGGGCAACACGCGTATCATCTTTGACATCCAAGGGACATCAAGTTTTTGATTTGATAGAAACAAGGTATTGCTGAAAACCCCTTCTGACAGAGAGGCATACAGTGGCAAACGGAATCAGAACACCCATACATTGCTTTACCTTAATTTTTATTTTAATTTACAGTACAACTGATACGCATTATGGGCTGTCGCCCAGGTGGGCAGATTCTCTATCAGCTATTTTCCTTGTCGTTTCTTAAATAATTTGAAAGAACTTGGAAAATTTCGTAAATTTTTCCAATCCCTAACTCTTCTTCTTTTGAATTCCAACTTTTTCGTCATATTGTGATCCTTCCTACTTTTAAAAGCTCCTCTCATACTTATAATGATTACATTTCACGCCATATTTCCACTGAATAGCCCACAACATATCGCTTAGTAGAGCAGATCAATGTCCTTTGGTCTTACATGACCCAGCAGCCATCTGAGTCTCCTGCGACTAGGCAAAGCATACATAATGGAGATCCAGGGTCGCAGTCGGCTAGACATAATGGTCATAGCTGAGGCCATACGATTATATATATATAATTCGCTGAGGCCATCAAGGACCACGTTAAGTCTTCTTACATTTGACACTGAACTTGGCCTTCTTTAGAGCCCAAATTTCCCTCATTCTTTGTGAGTGGGCCTGCTTACGCTCCTCTCTCCAAGGGGCACCGTGTCCTCTCTTCGGTTGCTCCTCTCGATTTAGCCCGTTCGTCAATATTTTCTTGCGGAAGAGATCTCTGCTAAGGGCGTCTTCAGCTGAGATATGTAGCATTTGCAGGTCTTCTTTGGTATTTCTAAACCAGACAATTGTGGTTTTGGGGTTTGAATAAAAAAAGTGAAAGATTTCTTTAGATAACTTTCTTCGTCCATTCTTTTCAGATGACCATAAAATCGTGCCCGTCTTTTTCTGATTGTGTCGGTAATTTTCTCTATTTTGCGATAGACTTCCTTGTTGGATCTCTTTTGATGGATTCCATTTCTGTACTTCGATCCCAAGATTCCTCTCACAATTTTGCGTTCTCTTTTCTCCAGTTCTTCAAGGAGTCCTTTGTTGCATTTAGAGACAGGGTTTCGGCTGCATATAGAACTACTGGCTTCAGAACTGTTTCATAGTGACGTATCTTGGTGTTTTGGGAAAGGCATTTTTTGTTGTAGATTGTGCGGGATGTTTGGTAGGCTATTTCCAGTTTGCGTACTCGCTCCTGAAGTGCTTCTTTGTCCAGTCCATTTTTCATGATGATTTCACCCAGGTATTTGAATTTGTCTACTCGGGTGATGTCCCCGTATTTTGTATGGAGTGTTGGTAGAGCCTCATTGATGTTAGTCATTACTTCTGTTTTCTCAAACGATATCTGCAAACCAGTTTGTTCGGAAATTTCCTTTAAATTTTCAACTTGAGCTCTAGCGGTTTCTATGTCGGTTGAGAGAACAGCAATATCATCGGCAAATGCTAAGCAGTCTGTTGCGATCCCCTTGGATTTGGTTCCTATTCTCAATGGATTGTAGTTGGTTTCCTGTAATCTCACCCGCCAGGTTCTGATTATCTTTTCAAGAACACAGTTGAAGAGTATCGGGGATAGCCCATCACCTTGTCGGACTCCTGTTTTGATGTCAAAGGAATCCGAGAGACATCCGTGGAACTTCACCTTGGATTTTGTATCGGTCAGGGTCGTTCTAATTAATGCCAGCAGTTTCAAATCAACTCCAAATTCATTTCAGATGTTTAGCAGGACTTCCCGGTCAATGGAGCCGTACGCTTTTTTAAAGTCCACAAAGACAGACACATACTGCTTGGACCTTAGTGCACAATATCTGATGATCGTTTTGAGATTTTGGATCTGTTCAGCTGTTGAGCGACCTTTTCTGAACCCTCCTTGGTATTCACCTATTTGATGTTCGACTTGTGCTTCCAAATGCTCCAGGATGGCAAGTGATAGAATTTTGTAAGTCAAGGGTAGCAAAGATATTCCTCTGTAGTTGTTGATGTTCTTCATGCTGCCTTTTTTGTGTAATGGATGGATCAAAGTATTTTCCAATCTTCGGGTAGGGTCTCCTTGTTCCAAATTTCTTCTATTTGCTTTTGCAAGATATCAAGTGATTCTTCTGGGGCATATTTCCATAGTTCTGCTACTACTGAGTCTTCCCCCGCCGCTTTGTTATTTTTGAGCCGGGCAATGTGGCGCTTGATTTCATCTCTGTCGGGTGGTCTGGAATCTGGGTACCTGAGTAAGGGTTCCTTGGTCTCAAATGGTGCTTTGCGGTTTAGAGCAATTAAGTAAATTCTTGAAGTAATCTGCCAGAATGCTGCAATTTTCTTCATTTGACGTCGCCAGTGTGCCGTCCGCTCGCTCAAAGCATAGAGATGGTGGTTTATAGCCAGTGAGTTTGCGTTTGAAGGCTCTGTAGTACTCTCTGCTTTCATTCTTCCTAAAGTTTTGTTCTATCTTTTCAATGAGAGATTTTTCGTATTTACGTTTCTCAGTTCTGAGCACGTTGGGTTTTGTAGGTTTCCCAATCATTTTCTGATTTCGTAGAGTTGTACTGTTTCCACGCATTGAGTCTTTCTTGGAGGACTGATTCGCAGGTACTATTCCACCAGGCATGCTTTTTGCTCCTCTTGATTTCTGCAACGTCTTTGGCGGCCTCAACAAGGAGACTTTTGGCGTTGTTAAAGTCACAGTCACTTGGTCTAGCCTTCTCCTGGAACTCCTCGACCCTTTGCCGAAGTTTATCATTGTCGAAGCGTGTGATCTGTTTGGTTGTCTTCCTTGTGTTTGCGGGAATTGGTTTGAATTTGATAAGATACATATAATGATCTGAGGCCACATTGATGCCTTTCTTTACCTTGACATTCATAATCTCAGGGCTGTTTCTCCTGGAGATCGCAACATGATCAATTTGGAACTCTCCGAGAGCTTGGACGGGAGAAGGCCAAGTCATTTGCTTTCTGGGTAGATGGCGAAAGTGGGTCGACATGACCTGCAGGTTGTGATTTTCGCAAATGGTCACCAGTCTTTTGCCGTTGGGATTGGTTCTTTTGTGAGCAGGGTAATTTCCTATAACTTTCTTGTACTTCTGCTCACGACCTAGTTGGGCATTGAAGTCACCCAAAAGAAGCTTGACATGGTGTTTGGGGATTTTGTTCAACTTTTTATCCAGTAGGTCCCAGAAATTATCAACTTCGTCTGGATCAGACTTGTTCTTATCGTTTGTAGGAGCATGTGCGTTAACTAGGGCGTAGGTTTTGTTCGCGCATTTAATTGTGAGTATAGACAATCTGTCATTCACAGGTTCGAAATTTGCAACCGATTTAAGGATCTTGGTTCTAACAGCAAACGCGGTTCCAAGCATCACAGCTCCATTGAGGATTCCTCTTTGCGCTTTTACTTGAAAAATCGGTAGCCTTCAGATTCAAAAATCTCTTCATCTGGGTACGTTGTTTCCTGTAGGGCCACTATGAATATCTGATTTTCGTGAAGAGCTTTGGTGAGGGTTTTCAGCTTGCCAGTTTGTGTAAGTGAATTTATGTTGAAAGTTGCTAGAAAGGTTTTAGATTTTGGCCTGAGTTTTTGACTCTTCGGGGTACACCGAGACGCTCCGACTCGTCTCTTGTATGATGTCGAGTCTCCCCCAGAATCCGAACGAGACTCGTGCGCCGTGGCGTTCACGAGGAGGGATTTATCCGAAGATTTACCCCCTGGGGTATGTTTCTTGAAATGTTGTGCCATCATGCTTTTTGACTTGACTTTGCTTTGGACGGGTACCCATCCTTTTACAACTAGGGTTGTTAGCCCTAGAGGTTGCCTCAAGATGTTTTCTGGCTTCTGGTCATTTACCAGTCTTCTCCGTAACCCTTGCAAGGGATCAGGTTTTTTTTCACGGTGGTATTTTATTTCCCTACTACCCTCTGACTCTGCTGGCGGCAGAGCCAGCGAGCTTCCCCAATTCCAATGGGACGCGCCCGATGGAGGTAACCGGTAAATCCCTACACGGGCATACGGTTATTATTATTATTATTATTATTATTATTATTATTATTATTATTATTATTATTATTATTATTATTATTATTATTATTATTATTATTATCTAATATAGACTTTAGAGTACAGATGGTCAATGTGATCTTGCAGCCTGTGATGTGAAGTACTGATGGATGGCCATGAGTAAGAAACGTATTATCGAAGACTGAAATTTGACGCCATCTGGCTCTCTGCTCGTCAATTTCGACGTTTCATCTTACTCTAGGCCCACTAGATGGCAGACCGAGTAAACCGAAACTCTCTTGGGCGTCTATAGCTGAGATTTAATGAATATTGTCGGGTAAACACCAAATGTGTCACCAGAGATCTTTTACATGCTGACATCGTACGACATGGATTGCGAATGGATTTTTTTCTCCCTTCAAAAACCCGAGTACCTCTGTCTGGTTTGACCCGCTATCTTGGGATCCGCAGGCCGACACTCTACCACTGATCCATGTCTCTCAACCATGGCCATCCATCAGTACTTCATTTCACAGGCTGCACTGTTGCTAGGTAACATCGGGTCACACATTTTGTACCACTAATTTCCTGACACATGAAAATGAAAATCCATAGCCTGTTTCGAATCATTCGACCGGGTCGCTAATGGGATGGATGAATCCACCATCTAGCGGCGAGGATAGGAATTGTGCCGGCTGCCGAAGTCTGTCGCACTCATCTGGAGCAATGATTAATAATTAATGACAGACGAAATGAAATGGTATTGGGGAGTGTTGCTGGAATGGATACAAGAGTACCCGGAAAAAAACCTGTCTCACCTCTGCTTTGTCCATCACAAATGTCACATGGAGTGACCGGGATTTGAAACGTGGAACTCAGCAGTGAGAGGCCGGCGTGCTGAGGCCTGAGTCACGGAGGCTTATAATTTTCTGACACATGCTTATGTTAAAATAAAACTTGAACTATTTTCTACTTCTGTACACCTAATCCGAGATCAATATTAATTATGAGGCAAACATTTGAATTGTCCAAACAAAATTGTAGTAATCTTTGCCTAGATAATATTCTCAGCCATAGCTTAAATAAAAAAGGGAAAAGTGCTTAAAGTAATGATGTCTGCCAGTAATAATTCGCATATGTTGGAAAATCAGTGTCCGTATTTATAATTTTCAGCTGAATATCATCTTCAGCTTTAGAAACTTTAGTTTGTATTGAACGCAATAAATGAGGGAGTTCCCCAAAAATTATATTATTCGTGGCTCGCATCTTTTGTGTGATTTTAAATAATAATGTTATTCTTTTTACGTCCCATTAGTATTTTTTCGGAGACGCGGTGGTGTCGGAATGTTGTCCCACAGGAGTTCTTTTACATGCTAGTAAATCTACCGACACGAGTCTGACGTATTTGAACACCTTCAAATACCACCGCCAGCGCCTCAATCGTCTGAGCCACTCAGCCTGGCACTGTATTTTTTATTTGTTCATGTGTCAAAAGTGAATTTTACTGTGGGACTAATTAACCTCTGCATGTTGCAATGACAGGCGAATGAAATGGCATTGGAGAGTGTTGCTGGAATGAAAACCAGAGTCTCCGGAGAAAAAACCTGTCTAACCTCCGCTTTGTCCAGCACAAATGTCACAGTCTCTGACTGTACATTCGCTTTTTGTCATATTAAGAAGAATACACGATGTGGAGACGAGTTTTCAGTAATTTTGTCTGTCTAACATTCAGTTTGGATTGAAAAAAATGCAAAAACTGCTCAGCTATTTTTCATTAAGTGGAGACAACTAGAATTCCCGTGCACTTAGATTTATCTCTATCCGTTAAGTAGAAGATATGAAATGTCTCTCAGACCGGGAGAAGGAAACTGTGAATCCGCGACTTGCCTTGGGTGTCACCGATACACCATCGAGGTTCGCTGTTGGTTTCTTGCTAACAATTGTTATCTACCCCACGTTGGGAGCCATTTATAACAACTGATTCCAATTTCTCCACAACTGGGCATCATTTGTAACATTACCAATTGAACATGGCTTGAACTTGAAATAAATGGAATAGTTAAAATATTCGGAAATGTCATATAATTTGGGCACCAAAGTTCACTACAATGTATACCTCAAATTTAGATAGAGCATAATAATTTTCCCGTCTCTCCCAGGGCGTGTACATGAGAATGAGTACTGATGAAACCGTTATGAACATTATCTAACCGTTTGAAAACGATTAAAGGGTCTGCTTGGCCGAGGGGGTAAAGGCGTGCTCGACTCGCCCGGAAGGACGTGGGTTCGAATCCCCGTCAGGAAGTCGTAAAATTTAAGAAACGAGACTTCCACTTAGGGAGGTGCACATAGCCCTGAGGCTCACTCAGCCTACACCAAAAATGAGTACCAGGTTAATTCCTGGGGGCAAAGGCGGCCGGGCCTAGAGCTAACCACTCCACCCCATCAAGTGCCGAGGTTAACAATAGTGGAAGCCTTTACCTTCCACTCCTCCAAGGGCCTACATGGCCTATACGGTGACGACTTTGCTTTGCTTTACTTTGCTTTTGAAGACGATTAAACGGTGGGGTCTGCAGCAAAGTTATCTACCACAAATAAAACTTCAACAACGATTTGGAAGAAACTAGCCATATTCTCCCATCACATAATGCACGGAGATCCGGTTCATCAAACTCTAGTAACAATCATAATATATAAGCCTTCAAAATAAATTTACGAACGAAAGACTCCAACAAATTTACATATAAACACATATCTAAAGCCGAAAAAATACTGATAAATCAAGCACTACAGTCTGTTACTATTTGTAGTAATCGCAAGGCAATGGGAACAACGATAACGCCAACAGAATTCAACACTTTGGACAACACATGCAATTTTCACGGACTCTTCTACCGAAACGTGGTATCCTGATTCAGATCAACTTTGTTATGCACCTTTTTAGCCACTCAATTATTTTAACACTGGCATAGTCATACTGTTCACTTATCAAAAAACGCACACGCTGTCTCTTTAATTTAATTATACCTTTTTCAGGTATAATATGTTATTAAATGCTTTCTTTTCCCGGCACTTTTAAATATTATTTTAACCGCATTGGTTGCCATAGACTGAAGAACCTGACAGTTATAGACCAAGTCGGAACTGAGAAGAAATGGCTTTCATTATAACGAAACTCTGACGAGAAACCAGGCTACAGCCTGCAGCAGCACATACAGAATATCAACCAGCAGAGAGTTGCCAATAGATATTCGATGAACACTGTACAGCAGACAACTGATAATAGTTCGTAGACGACACACACTCGTCAACAGACGATACACGATTCATAACAGACAATAGATACTGTACACTGTACGATAGATAATGGACACTTGGCAATGAACATTTCATAATAGATTCTAGACCGCATCCATCACACAAACGCACGCACACATCCATCCATACAGGGCAATCATCTTCCACCACCAAGTTGAAGGGCTGTCCAATCCGGAGAGAGAGAGAGAGAGAGATCTTCTGCCCTTACATATGACTGGCTACGGGGATTTTCCAAGCTCACTTCTCAGTGCACCGGGCGAGTTGGCCGTGCGCGTAGAGGCGCGCGGCTATGAGCTTGCATCCGGGAGATAGTAGGTTCGAATCCCACTATCGGCAGCCCTGAAAATGGTTTTCCGTGGTTTCCCATTTTCACACCAGGCAAATGCTGGGGCTGTACCTTAATTAAGGCCACGGCCGCTTCCTTCCAACTCCTAGGCCTTTCCTATCCCATCGTCGCCATAAGACCTATCTGTGTCGGTGCGACGTAAAGCCCATAGCAAAAAAAAAAAAAAAACTTCTCAGTGCTCAGTAGTATTCTCCTCGATAAATCTTACAACTTTCCATCTTTCCCAGATACTGTTCACAAACCGTATCTACAATGGGCAACTTTCCAGCATCTAGCCAAATTTAACACATGAAGTAATTTAGTACAGTAATAATATACAAAATACGGGTGTGCGATATATGTACTATAACAGAACAGCCGTTGTGTTTGGTACTTTCTTGGCTTCAACTCACTGCGTGAAATCCAAAGCAACCCGAAGTACCTAAATCTAGCACCATAAATATTTCCCTGAGACCTAAGTTTAGTGGTGTACTATGTACAGTCGCCTTTGCTGGCGAGACTTAGTGTTCACAGTGCACTATGTCTTCTGGTATGGGCTAGAATATTTTTTTTAACTTTCATTGACCTTTCTCAGTCTCATCCTTGGTTTTGACAATATGAAAGTGTGACCGAGGTATGAGCGATGCTAGTAATAGCATTCCTTGTGGAGCCAGACTTTGTTATGTATGATGTGAAAATACCACTGATAAGGTCGGTTGGTGCATGCATTTCAGTGAGCTTGGTAGACTGATATGTAATAGCAACTTCTGGCCCATTGAGGAAAGCAACGGGAAACTATCTCACACCTCATTTCCCTAATATGGCTCTTCAGTGAAAACTAGGCTATCTATAAGAGCTGTTGGTGGAGCTGTGGAAGATCGAACCAGTCTTCGGGCTGAGTACCCAATATATATACACTATGTACAGCTTCCAGTTTCTTCCCCAATCGTGGTGTTATATGCTCACTGCAAGTGATTTTTCTATGGACATGGTTTCTTGACATTCCTACCCTCTTCTGTCCGAAATTATTCAACTTATATAAAGAATCAACAGTAAGAAACATGTTCTGAAGTTACTAAATAATTACTGTACCCCTCTTGATACAATTTCCGGGCATCATCACTTTTTAAACGGCCAAACATTAATTTCTCCGCATGAAAAGCCGTGGTTATAGCGGTTATAAATAAAATTATGGTGTGTGGAACAATCAGTTGGTCAGACTTTCGGCATATCCTCATATACAGTGTTTTATAGTGCACACAGCTTAGCTAAACATTCCTGGGATCAAAACTATAAAAATGTTCCTATAAATATAGTTTCTATAATGCTTTGCTTTGAGGTACAGGGGTTGATATACTGATGATTTTATCGTCCGTCGTCCGTTTTGTTCATCGACTAGGCCAAATTTAGAATAGATGGCATCACAATCTTGTATTAGACATACATATAGGCAGTTGAAAATCCTCATGGTATAGCAGGGTTCTTACAGGGGTTAGACAAGGCTGCAATCTTTCACCTCTGCTGTTCGTTGTTTACATGGATCATCTGCTGAAATATGTAAAATGGCAGGGAGGCATTCAGTTAGGTGGAAATGTAGTAAGCAGTTTGGCCTATGCTGACGACTTGGTCTTAATGGCAGACTGTGCCGAAAGCCTGCAGTCTAATATCTTGGAACTTGAAAATAGGTGCAATGAGTATGGTATGAAAATTAGCCTCTCGAAGACTAAATTGATGTCAGTAGGTAAGAAATTCAACGGAATTGAATGTCATATTCGTGATACAAAGCTAGAACAGGTCGATAATTTCAAGTATTTAGGTTGTGTGTTCTCCCAGGTTGGTAATATAGTAAGTGAGATTGAATCAAGTTGTCATAAACCTAATGCAGTGAGCTCGCAGGTGGGATCAACAGTATTCTGTAAGAAGGAAGTCAGCTCCCAGACGAAACTATCTTTACATCGGTCTGTTTTCAGACCAACTTTGCTTTACGGGAGCGAAAGCTGGGTGGACTCAGGGTATCTTATTCATAAGTTAGAAGTAACAGACATGAAAGTAGCAAGAATGATTGCTGGTACAAACAGGTGGTAACAATGGCAGGAGGGTACTCGGAATTATGAGATAAAGGCTAATTTAGGAATGAACTCGATGGATGAAGCTGTACGCATAAACCGGTTTCGGTGGTGGGGTCATGTGAGGCGAATGGAGGAGGATACGTTACCTAGGAGAATAATGGACTCTGTTGTGGAGCTTAAGGGAAGTAGAGGTAGACCAAGACGACGATGGTTAGACTCGGTTTCTAACTATTTAAAGATGATAGGTATAGAACTAAATGAGGCCACAACACTAGTTGAAAATCGAGGATTGTGGCGACGTTTAAGTAAATTCACAGAGGCTTGCAGACTGAACGCTGAAAGGCATAACAGTCTATAATGATAATGTATGTATGTATGTATGTATGTAGAGTCGCTAATCATCAACAACACTTTAGATGCAATGTGTGGTGTGATATCATCCATGATCAACTATTATTATTCTAAAGGGTGTATTCCGCCCGAAGGCTGGTCCGAACCTCCGCAGAGGTGTGCCCTGAGCCGGAGTTTACATGCAATAGGGTGGGCATTTCCTTTCCGCTCCTCCATTCCCTTACCCCCCCCCCCAAAAAAACCCACCACCGCCAACAACAACAACAACAACAACAGCGCGTGGCAACCCATCCAAATTTTGACCACCCCCATTGATGCTTAACTTCGGAGACCTCACGGGATCCGGCGTTTCAACACGGCTACGGCCGTTGGCATTCTGAAGACGAAACCGTACAAAATGTACAGATAACTTACAAGTCAGGATGATGTAAATAAAATATAATATGTGAGATTGTCTCTTCATATTACATATGCCGAGTATTTTGCATGTTCACTGAACTCGGAGTGGGGTGTAGATCATCCTCCGTGCAAGATTTTGGGCATAGGGGGCACTGAAGCATGTGACTGGTGGTTTGTTTTTGTCCACATTTACTGTAAGCCTTGTATAACTCGTGCTGAATCCATATTTCTTCAAGTTATCCCTGAATCTTCCCAATTCTGATCGTAGCCTGTTCAGTGACTTCCACATCACCCAGCTTTCATTATGTCCAGGTGGTAGCAGCTCGGCAGCTCACAACCATCCTAGAAGGTGAGGGGTCTTCTTCTTCCACAGCTACAGCCTTTTTCTTCTCTATTTTTTACAAGCTGCTTTACGTCGCACCAACACTAGGTCTTATGCGTCGATGGGGTAGAAAAGGGCTAGGAGTGGAAAGGAAGTGGCCGTTGCCTTAATTCAGGTACACCCCCAGCATTTACCTGGTGTGAAAATGGGAAACCACGGAAAACCATCTTCAAGGCTTCCGACAGTGGGGTTCGAAACCACTATATGCAGATTGCAACCTCACAGCTACGCGCCCTTAACAGCACGGCCAACTTGACTGGTGAGACGGTAAGTACCTCGGATGCCCTCAGGAGGCACTTCCGGGATCATCGATCTACCCACGTACGCTAGCCTGAATTGACCAACGTATCGGACCTTTTTGAGAGACACACTGCCTGTACTACTGCAACATGTGCCCCTAGATCTTCGCCACGTCATATAGTTTTGCATGATGTGGCTCCAGTGTTCCCCAGTTTGCATGCACTGTAGTTTTTGGACAACAATTTCCAATGACTGTGGATTGAGCGTTCAAGTCCAGTGCATTGGCCTGCCCAGTCTCCTGATCTGAATCCACTGGCCTTTTATCAGTGGGGACCGCATGAAAAGTGTAGTGTACGCTATTTCGGTTACTGACATCAACATCAATGGAGCCGTTCAACAGGCCCCATGAATCTTTGAGTGGCTTCATAAGTCCTCTTTGAGACTACTTATGGTGGACTATTTGAGCACCTCCTCTGATGTGGCCAAAGTATCTCCTGTGACTCCGTCGCATTTAACTCAGTAATAAATCATTGTAGGATGTACGCTCACGGGAACAATTTTTCTCGTTTTGGTCCCAGGAACCATCCCCCACGTTTGTTAATATGTAACAAACGTTTATCTGTAAGTTATTTATAACCGTAACTTACAGTATAGAACAACTACAAGACAAAATTCAGAAACTACTGGAAAAATCTTCTTCTCCAGGCACACCTACAACAGGAACAACCACAGTAAGTACAACATCATTCACAAGCACAGGTCAGTGAACCATGCAGTAATTAGATTATGCTGGGGCTGTACCTTAATTAAGGCCACGGCCGTTTCCTTCCAACTCCTAGGCCTTTCCTACCCCATCGTCGCCATAAGACCTATCTGTGTCGGTGCGACGTAAAGCCCCTAGCAAAAAATAAAATAAAAAATAATTAGATTATTCTGGCCGGATAAACCCGAATTGTGGTTCGTGGAACCAGGATTACACAAAATTCCCCTAAATATGAGTATGTTGTCTCGTAGTTGGCAGTTGATATGCCACTGAAGCGAGGACATCCAACCCACTAGCACAAAATGCGTACTTTTTTTTTTTAGAATTGGCCTTACGTCGCACGGACAAGTGCTTACTTTTGAATTCGGAACTCATACGGTATCTTCCATTGTCCGAGGAGCAGCGCGTCCGTCAAATCCTTATGGAGGAGGAGCTTGGTAATCGCAGACCATCTCAGCTTTTGGAACACCTCCGTTCTCTCGCAGGCACTGTGCAAGTGCGAGTAACTCTGGATCCAGCCTCTCCCACCTCAGGTGCAGGTCAAAGCGAGCTCCCAGTGAATAAGTTTGCTACTCTCGTAAACCAAATTCTCGAAGTTTCTCCATCAGTTCAGCCTCTCCACAATACAGTCCACGCTATTCACACCCCTGAAACCAATTAAGTCAATGAGCTTACTATACCGCTTTCCAGGAGAGTTTAATATTGATGTAAACAAATAGGCGGAGCACCTTTCCTGTGCACGTGGACACAGACGTAGTTGATTGCAGAAGCAACCGCCGCACTCACTCGACTGTATGCGAGCTGGAAGAAAAGTAGTGCGTCGCATTTATTTTATTTTAGTTTCTTACACTTAGAGAGTAATCAAATTAAAATATGGTTGTCATGTATGATGATGATGATGCTACGGGCTTTACGTCGCACCGACACAGATAGGTCTTATGGCGACAATGGGATAGGAAAGGCCTAGGAGATGGATGGAAGCGGCCGTGGCCTTAATTAAGGTACAGCCCCAGCATTTGCCTGGTGTGAAAATGGGAAACCACGGAAAACCATTTTCAGGGCTGCCGATAGTGGGATTCGAACCTGTTGTCATGTATACCTATATATATGCTTTTTTTTATAAAATAGTGGTTATATAACGAGAAATGAAGGCACAAGGCGTGGTGTAATACAGGAAGTCTTCTCGTAGTGAGGGAAAGTCCCAAGATATGCAGCGTGGAGATAGGGTGTTGCATCTTGCAGCAGCAGTCGGTGTCAGTATTCATAATGGGAGAAATGGAGAAAGAGGTAGGACCATCACGTGTAGTGAAGAACAAAAGCGGAAAACCGCTCAGAAGTGACCATAGGCAGTGCATCGTGAATGTGTTCAACAAAGTAACTGAACAGAATCCAGGTTTAGTCGTTTATTCAGAAGTTCAGATCTTCGCACTGTTGTCGTATGCGATGCGCCGCACTGTACGTCCGAACACGAGATGTTGACGAGATGGAGGTAAGCTCAGCAAATCACAGCTCTTTCTTTGGCGGAGGCGTGGACATACCATGTTTACATCAGGATTAAACTCGACTCGAACTTTCGCAAGATATTTCAGACTTCACTACGCACTTACTCTCCTTATCGGAGTCTGTCGAGCGTCTCACTCAGTAGATCTTCCCCAAACACTTCTAACGGAAGGGACAACCCCCCCCCCCCATTTCCGTGAAGAAAGGAACAGAATCATGTAACATACAATGCCGTTTCCAGTCATTCTCCAAAAGTAACTATTACTCGCTGTGAAGGGTTGCCCATCTGGTGGAAACAGTCTCTTTAACACCGACAAGAACAGCCAACATAAATTCCTCATTGATACTGAATCAGCCTTTTGTTGCTTTTCTCAGACCTTTCTGAAGGAGTGCGATCGTGGAATCTAATACGAGCGTGTCGTTCCTACCGGCTCCACCATTCACAAAATGGGACACTACTATTAGGCCTAATGACTGACTTCGGTATTAGTCGTGAACATGCTTGGAAATTCACTGTAGATGAAGTCGCTCTTCCCATATTAGGCTCTGATTTTCTTGCTCATTATTATTATCTCTGTCTCGATTTTCTCAATCTTATGTCAAAACTCCCATTGCCCAGTCCAATTACCACGATATCTTACGATAAATTTTCAGATCTCATTTGCCTCTCCAGAACTCCGAGAGAAATTCGGCACTCTACGGTCCATTTCATTCTCACCAGGCCAGAACCATCTGTATCCCCTGCCATCCATGACACCTTTCTCCCGACGCAATGCTTCAGGACGATACCGCACGTCGCTCCGAAGGAAAGTTGGTGTCATCTCTTCAAATGGGAGGCCTTCCCGAGAAAGTTGAAAGTTGGTGTCCTTGTGGAGATTACCGTGCCCTGGACTTACTAACTATTCCACAGAGATATATCCCCACCATCTCAACGACTTCAATAATCAATTAAACGGATGCATTATTTTCCCCGTCATTGACCTTGCTAAAACCTACTTCCAAATGTCAGTGAAACCAAATTACATCTCTAACACAGCAATGACCTATCCTTTCTGCTTATTTATTTTCCCCTTCATGACATTCGGGCTGCACAAAGTTGGTCAGACTTTCCAGTGATTCATTGGTGAAGGTTTAGCTGGTCTGGACTTCACATTTGATTACCGTGATGATATATTCGTGTTCTGCAAGAGCCCTGAAGGATGTGAGCGCTTCTGTGGTCCCTCGTCAATAGTCGTGAACGCTAGCAAAGGGAATTTAGCCTCCCCCCAAAGTCAACCTTCTGGGATACGATTATGAAGTTTCAGCAACGTCGGGACAAATTACACCCGTGCAACGCAACTTATTACTGTTCATTGTGCCATTCACGACAAACATTCATCATATTTGAGGCGAATCTATTGCAGTGCCGGACGCCTTTTCTCGTGTTGATTGAACTTTCAGCAACGCAGGGATTTCCCCGCCTTGCTAAATTCCCAGCTGGTTAGTTACTTAAAAGCATAGTGATTAATCACAATGCTATGCTATAAATGTTTCATTGGGTATTTTAAAGCCTATTTTGAAATGAAAATCCACAACCTGTTTCCAATCACTTGACCGGGTCAGGAATGGAATGAATGAAGCCCCCTTCTAGCGTCGAGGATGGGAATTGTGCCGGCTGCCGAGGCCTGTTGCACTTCTCTGGAAAGCCTATTTTATAGTGTCTAATTTAAAATGTTAGCCTATTTAAGACGACTGCCTACCCGAGGTGGTAAAGGCGTGCTCTGTTCACCCGAAAGGACGTGGTTTCGTTTTCCACTCAGGAAGTCGAAACATTTAAGAACCAGGATTTCGATTTTTGGAGTGGCATACGGCCCTGAGGTTCACTCAGCCTACGCCAAAAACGAGTACCAGGTTAATTCCTGGGGGCAAAGGCGGCCGGGCATAGAGCTGACCACTCTACCCCATGAAGTGCCGAGGTTACGGATAGTGGAAGCCTTCACCTTCCACCCCCTCGCAGGGACCTCATGGCCTGTATGGAGGTGGAATTTTTTATGCCAGCCCCGTGGTGTAGGGAGCCCCGAGATCGACTCCCGGTCAGGTCCGGGATTTTTACCTGTAGGCTATCTGAGAGATGGTTCGAGGTCCACTCAGTCTACGTGATTACAACTGAGGAGCTATCTGACTGTGAGATAGCGGTCCCGGCCTAGAAATCCAAGAATAACAACAGTGAGGATTCGTCATCCTGACCACATAGCACCTCGTAATCTGTAGGCCATCGGACTGAGCAGCGGTCGCTAGGTAGGAATTTTTTTAGGCTTTGTTAGGTGCCTAAAACTTAGGCGTTTCATGTCTCAAATTCTGAGGCCCTGTGATGTTACGTCAACATTCTATCATCTGTGAACACATATGGTAGATGGCAAGGTCGTTAGGTATATGAGACCCAGTCCGCTCTACTGTAGGACTGGGCAGCTGTTGAGCCCAGAGATTATTCAGAGTATTAGATGACCAGTAGTTTCTTACCCTTGTTTTATTTTTGTACTGTTGCTGCACGTCGCACGCCCCAACAGGCTGGGGAACATTAACGTATGCTATCAATTCCCTGCTACATCTTGTGCCGGGACATTCAACCCCCACTCCGAATAAAGAAAACGACATCATTCAGGGGCTGTAATATTTTCATATCGATGTCACCCTCTCTCTATTATCCCTACATCCCCCGCTGCCAATCATAGGGGTGCGCAAGCAAGCGGGGAAGCGGACTGCCTGCTTCACATTCCAGGCACATGGACCTAATCTGTAGAGACATCGCTCCACTGCCTTCCAGATCGCGGGCCACTTTCAGCTAGATTAACTCCAGATTAACGTACATACCTGAGTCCCAGGGACAAGGCACCCTTCCTGAGATCAGCTGATAGCGTCGTTAATCGACATATCTCTGTACACTTCAACTTTCTGCCTCATATTTCGTGTCAATGTTCGACTCGGAACACAAAAGTTGAACGAGGCTTCAGTTAAGTTGAAAACATTTCTTTCCAAACAAAGTGCGGGTCCCCATTCTACGAAAAACGTAAAATTAAGCAACTTCCTCAATTTTGCCGAAAGCTGAAGGGCTAAAGAACCCGAAAAGGTTTCAAATTATGAGTCTTGGACAGCTCTATCAAACTAAGAAAACAAATTTAGAACATCACTTCCGGCCTAAATGCATTTCCGGGAAAACAGCCTAAAATCACTTGTTTCTTTACTTGTTTTCTCTTTGATTCAAATCCTAGCCAAATTAATTTATTTTACGTAATTCTTTCAGTATTATGTTCCTTGGTTCAATACCCTCAGGCGTAGTTTGACTTTTTGAAAAATGTCCACACCGAATGTAGTTATAAGGACTTAATTGAAACTCCGCACTGACTCACATTAGCGCTCGTAGTGGTGCTTAAGTGAAACTCTGCATTGATTCACATTAGCCACGGCCGACTGGATCCATCGCTGCGCTCCTTATACCGGCCTTGACAATCGCTTGTGAAGCCCAGCATAAAGATGTAATTGGAAAGTTTCACCGTAATGCCGCTGGAGCGCTGGTCTACTACCCACTGACAGGAAGCTGTATACCGCAAATTGCCGCATTTCCAGTTTTATTTATATGGTTTTGCTGTGGTGCTTGTTGGCTTGATATTGAAATCTGATAGTTATGCGCCAGTGAGTTTATTTTTTATTGTGTAGTGTGGTGATTATATTTTTTAAATTGTGTTTACAAATCTTGGAATTTGTGACATTCTTATGCACCTTTTCGTACTTAGAGCAGAAATTTTATGGAAACAAGAACAACGTGATTTCTCGCTGTAACTTCATCCTGAACAAGGATTTTAATTTATGCCCTAATTCGTTTTTTAATGGTGTGGTGATTTGCTTTTCTTTAACTGTGTTAGGAAATATTCGAATATATATTGCTGTGTGCATTTTTTGTATTCCGAACAGGAAAAAAAAGAGCAAAGGGACACTATTATTTCACAAATTCTCTGTAGACCAGGACAAAACTATGGAGTGGCTAAAAGCAGGTAACACTCTCGTCTCAGTTTTCCGTTTCTATTTCGGGTATTTACCTTCGTTCTTTCTTTCTTTCTTTCTTTCTCTCTTACTCTGTTTACCCCTCCAGGGTTGGCTTTTCTCTCGGACTCAGTGAGGGATCCCACCTCTACCACCTCAAGGGTAGTGTCCTGGAGCGTGAAACTGCGGGTCGGGGATACAACTGGGATGGATGACCAGTACCTCGCCCAGGCGGCCGCAACTTCTATGCTGAACAGGGGCCTTGTGTTAGGGATGGGAAGATTGGAAGGCATAGACAAGGAAGAGGGAAGGAAGCAGCCGAGGCCTTAAGTTAGTTACCATCCCGGCATTTGCTTGGAGGAGAAGTGGGAAACTATGGAAAACTACCCAAGGCTGAGTGGACCCCGTTCCAGCCATCGTACCACTTTTAAAATTTCGTGGCAGGGCCAGGAAGCGAACTCGGGCCTCCGGGAGTGGCAGCTAATCACGCTAATCAGGTATCTTTACCCATGAATTTTATTTCATAGAATAATCCTTTAGGCGGTGTTGTATTTGCCGTATGACAGCAACACAACACATTTTTATCCAAGATAATCAGAACTTAACATTTAAACATTGACAAGTAAGAATCACTACTGCTATGACGATAAGGCCAACGTATGAAGTGTTGTTACCTGAGCAATGGAGCCGATGACCTAGATGTTAGGCCCCTTTAGACAACAAGCATCATCGTCAACATCGAGCAGAGAACAGTTTACAATTTATTTACTCAAAATACTTTTCTCTCACTGAATTTTTATTTTTCTTCTTCTTCTTTTTTTCGCTATTTGTTTTACGTCGCACCGACACAGATAGGTCTTATGACGCCGGTGGAATAGGAAAGGGCTAGCAGTGGGAAGGAACTGGCCGTGGCCATAATTAAGGTACAGCCTGATGTGAAAAAGGGAAACCACGGAAAACCATCTCCAGGGCTGCCGACAGTGGGGTTCGAATCCACTATCTCCTGGATGCAAGCTCACAGCTGCACGCCGCGCGACCAACATTTTCCACCCTACTGCATTTCAAGTAAAAATGATTGTCTGAATTTAGCACGGCCAACTTGCCCAGTATTTAATATTCTAGTGAAAGGTATGAATGAAATGTAATCTGAAACTATATATATTGAAATTAAAATTTAAACATGTTTGAGTCAAAATATTTATGTAATGCATACAACGAATATGGAAAAAGTAAGACTTTTATGTTTTGTCCAGCCCCCTTCCTGAGAGCAGCGCTTGAAGAATTTTAAAACTGTAATTGAACAATGACTCTTAATCTCAATATTAATATCAGAAGACAAAAGTATTGTGGTAAGTTCTGCTATGTATCCAAATGCCATGATAATAAAAACGATTACTATTATTCCTCACAATTAAGGAACGAGTTGGACTACTCCATCCTCCGCAGTTTCATTTCACGACGTTATTTTGGCACATATCAATGAAAGTAGCCTTTAGGATTAATCATTTTAACAATATTAGTCAATGTAACATACTATTTTATTCCCTAAATTAAGATACATCGGCAATCAGAGTCAATATCAGAACGTCAGCTCGACTAAGTCATCTCCCCGCAGTTTCATTTTACGACATAATTTTGGCAAATGTCAACGAAAGTAACCTTTAGGATTAATCATTTTAACAGTATTAACCTATGTAACATTCTCCATAACTCTGAATTACGATAAATCGTCAATCAAAGTCAATATATTTTCCATAAAGAAGTATGCATTTCTACCCCAATTAGGTCGGCCGCCAGCGCCACGTGTCGAGCTGTGTAACTACTCCGATTACAGTGCGTGGACCCGATTGTCAAGGCCGGTAAGGAGCTAGCTAGAGCGACGCATCAAGTCGGCCGTGCATTAGCGCTCATAGTGGTGCTTAAGTGAAACTCTGCATTGACTCACATTAGCGCTCGTAGTGGTGCTTAAGTGAAAACAATGCATTGACTCACATCAGCGCTCGTAGTGGTGCTTAAGTGAAACTCTGCATTGACTCACATTAGCGCTCGTAGTGGTGCTTAAGTGAAAATAATGCATTGACTGACATTGGCGCTCGTAGTGGTGCTTAAGTGAAAACAATGCATTGAATCACATTAGCGCTCGTAGTGGTAGAAAAAGGCAAGCTGCTAATCTAATCGACTGGATAACGATGATTAAGAACAGGATTGTAATTTTAGGAACAAATAAAGAATATATTCTCAAAATTTATTATATTAAAATTGCCTAAAATTGGTAGCTTATATCCGTAGGATATTTTCAACATTGCGTTGCTTGCCTCAAGGGCTAGAACTGCAGATTTTCTGTCTGTGTGAATGTAATAGGAAAACAGCTCGACAGAATTTACATTCAGGGATATCCGAAGAGGACGGTCGGTAGATGCAGAGTGGGTCTCTGTCCTTAAGTGGCCACGGCTTGTCTGTGATCCAACAGCTCTGCACTCTGACCGGCCAACCGAGTAGAGGAGAGGTGGCCACGGCTTTACCATGGTTCTACACTTCTGCATTCGGGAGACGGGAGACGGGACCGGGCTGGATCTCATGGCTGGCCCCACCCGTCGGCTGTCCTGAGAATGGTTTTCCATGGTTTTACATTCTCCTGCACTAAGGCGAATGCCGGGACAGTTCGTAGCATAGGCCACGGCCGCCAACCCCTTCACCTTCTCCGAAAATCTCCTTCACCGAACAAATCTCCTGGCCTGAGAGACGGCGTCACCGTCTAAGAGGCCCGCCTCCCCCTTCAGGGGAGAAATGAAAACATTTTAGTAGCAGTAGGAAGAGGAAATGGAGTATGATATTGTTTGATTAGTGAGGTAGCATTGTTGTTGTTGTTGTTGTTGTTGTTGTTGTTGTTGTTGTTATTCGTTTCATGTCGTACGCCCACAGACGGGTCTCATGGTGGCGATGTGGTAGGAAACAACAGGGAAGAAAGCATTCGTGGCCTTAAGAAGGGCACAGTCCCAGTATTTGCCCGGTGTCAAGATTGGAAATCCAGGAAAATCATCTTTAGGGCTGCCGACAGTGGAGTTCGAACACACTATCTCGCGAATGCAAACTAACAGCAACATGACCCAAACCGCGGATTCAACTTGCTCCGTTAGTGGCGTAGCAATATTGCAGGGCCCAAAATGGAAACATCAAATTATGTCAATTATAATTACCGATGCCAGCCTTCGTGGTGTAGTGGTGTGATCAGCTGCCACAATTGAGGCCCGGCTTCGATTCCCGACTCTGCCACGAAATTTGAAAGGTGGTACGAGGACAGAAACTCAGTCCATTCAGCCTTGGAAGGTCAATTGAGTAAAAGGGGTTCGATTCCTGCCCCAGCCATCCTCGAATTTGTTTCCCGTGGTTTCCCACTTCTTCTCCAGGCAAATGCCAGAATCGTACCTAACTTAAGATCACGGCCGCTTCCTTCCCTATCCTTTCCAATCTTCCCATCCCCCACAACGACTCTGTTCAGCACAGCAGGTGAGGCCGCCTGGGTGACGTACTGGTCCTTTTCCCCGGTTGTATCCCCCGATCCAAAGTCTCACGAACCAGAACACTACTCTTGAGGTGGTAGAGGTCGGATTTTTCGCTGAAGCCCGTGGAGAAACCAGACCTGGACAGTAAATGGATTAAATAATATTAATAATAATAATAATAATAATAATAATAATAATAAGAAGAAGAAGAAGAAGAAGAAGAAGAAGAAGAAGAAGATGAAGAAGTTACTGCCTACATATTGTCCGTGCAACCAGTTTACTTACAAATGTATGCTTTCTGGAAAAACAATTTCAAACAAGTTAATGTTTCTGATTACTGAAAAAATAGAGGACATTTAGAAATGTTAAGAAAATCCTCCCAGACGCCGGACAGAAGGTAGGGTGTGTCCGGGATTTCCCGGACGTCTGGTAACCCAGTATTGCACTAAGAGTCGAAATGCGTGAATATTCCATTTATAATAGCCCATGTAGTAAAAGTGTATGAGATATGAATTTCGTGGCAGAGCCGGGAATCGAACCAGGGCCTTCGGGTGTGGCAGCTAATCACTCCAACAACTACACCACAGAGGCGGTTGGAAACAAACTAATAACATTTAAAATGCAAAAAAAAATGCTTACAAACCTATATTAAAAATCATTAAAAGGACAGTACAACACAATCATCAAACCAGAGTCACTATGTGCATCCAAAACACTGATAACTGTCGGCAGGTCACAAATAAAAACCATCGAAAAACAAGAGAGGGAAATAATCGGAAATATCTTAGGACCAAAATATCAAAATATAATTTGGATGAAAAAAAATCACAGATCAGAGATATGACTAGAAAAAGTGCGATTAAAATCCTACGGATATTCAGAGAGAATAGTTAGCAACGGGGTCACAAAGAATTTTCTACACCTAGCACTTAGACCTATCTCTAAGAAGCCGTAACAATTGGCTAGTGGAAATAGAGAAAGAGTTACACGAAATTTATATTACCGAACAAACCGTTCACAACAGAACTAAATTTACAAGGTTAGTAGGCAAACATAAATTTGCAGAGAAACCTAAAACAAAAGAGGAAGCACTTTTCCTTTTGCAAAAATCAAATAATCATGAATATGTCACTCGGTCATGGGCATCCATCAACGGCTGCTAATTTCAGAAGGCTGCCAGTCATAAGACACAGCATGCACTTTTGGTAGGTAACATTGTCTGACCATCCATCCACTCCTTACATCACTGCCCGCACGGTTGCTAGGTAACATTGTCTGACCATCCATCCATACCTTACATCACTGCCCGCACGGTTGCTAGGTAACATTGTCTGACCATCCATCCACTCCTTACATCACTGCCCGCACGGTTGCTAGGTAACATTGTCTGACCATCCATCCACTCCTTACATCACTGCCCGCACGGTTGCTAGGTAACATTGTCTGACCATCCATCCACTCCTTACATCACTGCCCGCACGGTTGCTAGGTAACATTGTCTGACATCCATCCATACCTTACATCACAGCCTGCACGGTTGCTAGGTAACATTGTCTGACCATCCATCCATACCTTACATCACAGCCTGCACGGTTGCTATGGTTACAGTTCCGTCACACATTTTGTCGCGTCATGTTACACAAGTTTTCGGATGACCCCCAGGGATAATGCAGGGAGGATCTCAGTGAACATATGGAGGAAAAGAACAAACATAGTACTAAATAAGTTAAAAGCTAGGCCTACTTCTTAGGCGGGCAGAACGAATGAAGAATAATAATCTAATGCTCTCACATACCATGAGCAGGCATTTTAATTTGGTGACATAGAGTATACAGTATTTTTATTGCGCGTTAATTTCGTCGTTACTGAGCGAGTTGGCCGTCCGGTTCGGGTCGCGCAGCTCTGAGCTTGCTTTCGAGACATAGTGGGTTCGATCCCCACCCTCATCGGCCCTGAAGGCGATTTTCGGCGGTTGCCCAATTTTGCAAAACTACAATGCTGTACCTTAGCCTAATAAAATTCCCTTCAGACAAATATCTCAATTTTGAAAACATCCTATGGATATGGACTGCGAATTTTAGGTAAATGAAATATAATATTGTGTGCGAATATATTATTTATTTATTCCTACAAATTACAATCTTTTTCTTAATCATCGTTATCCGGTCGATTAGATTAGCAGTTTCCCTTTTTTTTTTCTACCACTACGAGCGCTAATGTGAGTCAATGCAGAGTTTCACTGAAGCCCTTGTAACTAATCTATATTCCGTGTGGACATTTTTCAAAAAAAATAAGAAACACCTGAGGGTATTGAACCAAGGAACATATTACAGAAAGAATGTTGTAAATATGCCAATATGTCCAGGATTTGAACAAAAAAGGAAACGATAAAGAAACAAGCGATATTAGGCTGTTTTCCCGGAACTGCAGTTAGGCCGAAAGTGACTATCGAAATGTGTGCGCCTCTGTGGTGTCACACTAACCACAGTGTGACTAGCTGCCACCCCCGGAGGCCCGGTTCGATTCCCGGCTCTGCCACGAAGTTTGAAAAGTGGTACGAGGGCTGGAACAGGGTCCACTCAGCTTCGGGAGGTCAACTGAGTAGAGCGGGGTTCGATTCCCGGCTCTGCCACGAAATTTTAAAAGTGGTACGAGGGCTGGAACGGGGTCCACTCAGCCTCGGGAGGTCAACTGAGTGGAGGGGGGTTCGATTTCCCGCTCTGCCATGAAATTTTAAAAGTAGTACGAGGGCTGGAATGGGGTCCATTCAGCCTCGGGAGGTCAACTGAGTGGAGGTGGGTTCGATTCCCACCTCAGCCATCCTGGAAGTGGTTTTCCGTGGTTTCCCACTTCTCCTCTAGGCAAATGCCGGGGTGGTACCTAAGTTAAGGCCACGGCCGCTTCCTTCCCTCTTCCTTGTCTACCCTTCCAAGGCCCCTGTTCAGCATAGAAGGTGAGGCCGCCTGGGCGAGGTACTGATCATCCTCCCCAGTTGTATCCCCCGACCCAGTGTCTCACGCTCCAGGACAGTGCCCTTGAGGGGCTAGAGGTGGGATTCCTCGCTGACTCCGAGGGAAAAGCCAACCCTGGAGGGTAAACAGATTAAGAAAGAACGGTAACTATCAAAGACTCACAATTTTAAACCTCTTCGCGCCCTTTAGCCATTCAACTTTCAGCACAATTGAATAAATTGCTTTTAATTTTACGTTTTTCGTAGAATGGGGATCCCTTCTTTGTCTACTAAAAATGGTTTCCGTTAAAAATCTTCTGTCGTCAGAGATATTTGACATGCCGGTATCGTATGACTCGGTGTGTTGAATGAACTTTATTTCACCCTTAACAATTCGAGACCCTCTACCAGGTTTGAACCCGGTTCCCTGGGAGCCGAAGGCTGAAAAAGCTTCTACGCCACACCACACGGGTTGAGATACGGTCTTGGACAGTTCAGCTGACTTGAAGATCCTCTGTATTTTTATGGTCGTGCGTGTCTTTGTTTCTGTATTACGTAGGATTTTGGGAGCGCAGTGCGGAGTTGATGGAGCACAACAGAACACAGCTTCCCCCACTGCCAATCATAGAGCAGGCGGGGCTGCATTTGGATGCGGAGTGGAGCACTACTTCAGATTCCCCCGCATCGCGCCGCTAATCCCGCCGCCCGACCATCGTACCACGGGGAAGCAAAAACAAATGAAATTCCTCCTTGCTGGCTTGTTGTTTGTGAATGTATTTAATACTACCCATTGCCAGGCTTTTGTTATTGCCTTGCTTTCTGCGACTCTAATAAAAAAAATCCAATTATAAAATATTGCACAATTCCTTGCGCACGGTTTTAATTTTAAAATTCAGTTAAATGCGGTACCGAAAGAAGCATAATCCTTCATTGTCTTTGACTAGCAACATTGAACAGCCTGCCTAACAAGTTGGTTATTGCTCTAGCACCTTGCTCACCACAATCCAAATAACTCGCTCACTGAGATACTTCGAGTAGCTCAACCCTGGTGAATACAATCAAGTGAGACACCGAACATAACACTCAGCGCTTGTCGAGGTCCTCGTTAAGCACCTGTGGTCATGATGGAAATTGATTGGATTTCCTACAATCATTACTGGACAACTCGTAGCGAATCAATTTTGTAACTATAATAATAATGTTATTTGCTTTACGTTCCACTGACTAATTTTACAGTGTTAGGAGACGCCGAGGTACCAGAATTTAATCCCGCAGGAGCTCTTTCACGCGCCGGTAAATATACAGACACGAGGCTCACGTATTTGAGCACCTTCACCACCGAACTGAGCCAGGATCGAACCTGCCAAGTTAGGCTCAATAAACCAGCGTTTTACCCTCCGAGCTACAAAGGCTGTTACTCTATGACCTTAAATAAAACATATTTCCAATAACGCCGGTTGTCACGAGTAAACAGAAATGTACAGCACAGATAAGTAATCTTGTAAATACTAGTGAGAACAATTTTCTTAGGAATATATTGGCCAAAGCTCCCTCACCACCTTCTAAGCGCTAACAAAACAAAAAGAAACACTCATTTTTGTTCCGCAGGTTCCAGACCGGTGAGGAAGGCTATTGGACTAGACAAAAGAGTGACTAAATTGGTGGTCAAATTTCTATTAAAAAACCTAAAAAATCAGATCTCAGACAATTAGAGTAGGTGAAGCATTATTTGTCCTTAATGACAAAGAGGAGGTTCCACAAGACAGTATCATTGCACCTTTGTTTTCTTACATATATAAAGATGAACGATGTGTGTAAAGAACTGGAATAACAGATAGGACTCTTTGCAGATGATGATATACTGTATAAAAAAGGGCTTTGGCCTGTCCAGCGAGCGCTGCTTAGCACGAAGGCCTGCAGATTACGAAGGGCCGTGTGGTCAACACGACGCATCCTCCTGGCCGTTATTCTGGGCTTTCGAGATCCGGGCCGCCATCTCACAGTCGGATAGCTCCTCATATTCTAATCACGTAGGCTGAGCGGACCTCGAACCAGTCCTCAGGTAGAGAGAAAAATCCCTGACCTGGCCGGGTATAGAACCCGGGGCCTGCGGGCGAGAGCCAGGCACGTTACCCCTACACCACGAGGCCGGCGATATACTGTATAGCAGGGGTGGCCAATAACCTTTAATTTTGGGAGCCGCAAATTTAGGAGACAAAATTGGGAGCGTGTTCAGAAAATGGTTTATAAAATGAAGATATGTTTTTCATTTTATATCAAATGAAGGAACATTTTTCTACACTACACAGAACATTCTTGTTCAGGTGGCCTACACATCAAGGAATGAGATATTGCTTTTGAGAAGTGTTTTTCGAGTGTTCATAATTTCTGTAATTTCTTTTGAAATCTGGCTGATAGGCTAATTGATAAGCGCAGTTCGCACAATTTCACTTAAATGTTCATCAGTTAGTTCAGTTTGATATTTAGATTTAATGAATTTAAGCGTTGAGTACAGTGCTTCACACATATAAATAGTTCCAAAGATTGAGATAAGTCTTTTGGCACACTCTTTTTAGTGCGTATTTTTCTTCTGGAACATTTTTCCAAAATTCTATGGTAGAAACGCCACTGTCCACCTCTGTGGTGTTGTGGTTAGTGTGATTAGCTGCCATCTCCGGAGGCCCGGGCTCGATTCCTGGCCCTTGCACGAAATTTGAAAAGTGGTACGAGGGCTGGAACGGGGTCCACTCAGCCTCGGGAGGTCAACTGAGTAGAGGTCGGTTCGATTCCCACCTCAGCCACCTTGGATGTGGTTTTCCGTGGTTTGCCACTTCTCCTCCAGGTAAATGCCGGGATGGTACCTAACTTAAGGCCACGGCCGATTCCTTCCCTCTTCCTTGTCTATCCCTTCCAATCTTCCCATCCCCCGCAAGGCCCCTGTTCAGCATAGCAGGTGAGGCTGCCTGGGCGAGGTACTGGTCATCCTCGACAGTTGTATCCCTCAACCCAGAGTCTGAAAGTCCAGGACACTGCCCTTGAGGCGGTAGAGGTGGGATCCCTCGCTGAGTCCGAGGGAAAAACCGACACTGGAGGGTAAACAGATAAAGAAGAAGGAATTTTCTTGCATATATATAAAGATGAATGATGTATGTAAAGAACTGGAATCACAGATAAGACGCTTTGCAGATGATGTTATACTGCAAAGAGTATTGAATAAATTACACGATTGTGGGCGACTGCAAAAATACTCGATAATGTCGTGAGATGGACGCAGACAATGGTATGATGGTTAACGGGGTTAAAAGCTTGCAATTTTCACTAAGAAGAAAAGTCCTCTCAGTTTTGATTACTGTGCTGATGTAGTGTAACTACCTAATGGGGATCACTGTAAGTACCTAGGTGTTAATATAAGGAAATATTTTCATTGGGGTGATCGCATGATCGGGATTCTAAATAAAGGTTACAGATCTCTTCATAGGGCTATGAAGGTATTTAGGAGAGGGCGTATAAGTCTCTGGTAGAGTATGGTTCCAGAACATGGGACCCTCACCAGGATTAGTTGATTCGAGAACGGGAAAAGATCCAAAGAAAGCAGCACGGTTTGGGCTGAGTGATTGTTGACAAAAGAGTAGTGTTACAAACACGTTGCAAACATTGGGCTGGAAAGACTTGGGACTAAGGAGACGAGGTGTACGACTAAGTGGTACGTTTCGAGCTATAAGCGGAGAGATGAGTGGAAGCAGAAGAATAAGCTTGAAATTGTTTTTTTTTTTAAAGCAGGGTAGATCATAAAATGAAGCTAAAGTTAAAATTCAAGGAGACAAATTGGAACAAATATTCGACTATAGGAAGAGGACTAGGGATTGGAGTAATTTACCACGGTAAATGTTGGATATCTTCCAGTTTTTGTGAAACAACTGCTGTATAGCTCTAAATGTAGATGAGTGCTGATTGTCGATGGAGTGTTGTTCCTACAAAAACGCACACATGAAATGCTGTCAATTGTGTACACTTTTATTTACACATTTTACACACACACACAAAGTAATAACTGCCCTCTTGAACAAAACACTGCTACGAAGAATAAGAAGAAGACTGCCACAAATAGCATGTCAACGTACTACCAATCACAACATGAATTCACATACTCGATTAACGACTTGCACTCACAACTCTTGTTAAACAACTCTAACTCCAACTCCCAAGTCTGCCTATTTATATGCATTGCCTGGCCAGGCTTCTAGAAGAATATGTCACAACATGTTTTCTAGTAATTTCGAGATCTCCAATAACATATTTACAATGAATGGAATTTTCTGTAACTCTCTGGTGCCAAAGATACGTTGTCCTGGACTATTACCGTGTGCAGCACAACATTGCATTGGATGTATACATCATATATACAGGTAATAAAAAATTATATACTATTAATTATGTGTTCTTACATTAAATAAAGTCATATTAATATACATACAGCAGATGTTTCATGACATAACCTCGAAAAATAATACGACTATGATTTATACCAAATAAAGTTCGTACGAAACTATGTAAATAATAATAATACTACAACAAAACAACAAAACTAAACAACTACATAGCCACACCTCACAAGTCATAAAATAATAATAATAATAATAATTATTATTATTATTATTATCATCATCATCATCATCATCGAGCTGGATATTTCCATTATTTACCCATGGGTCAAAGAATCGTTTCCAAGTTATACTAGTCCATTACACTTGCCTGAGGAGATAGGAGGATAGTGTGGGTGGCAGGGAAGGGTGAAGTTCTGAAAAGCTCAGAATAATATGAGCCGTTGAGCATTTCTTTCAAACACGTTTTCCATGTACCTCTCAATTTCGATACTTTAAGTTCGATGTCTTTTTTACCGTACGGTGAATAATAACTCAGATATTCCCGATTACTGCTTTCTCCATGAAATTTCCAAATGTCTCCAAAAATATTACTTATCTCTAAAAACTCTAAGTTAGTGCTATTTTAGAAGATTTTGCTGCAGAATGAACCACCAGGCTAATGTTCCCTTTATGCACTAAGTAAGGAAGGCTAAATAACCAAGTGTATCCTTCCCGACTTTACCTTTGAAAAAGGTGCTATAATAATCAGGAAAATAATTAGCTTCTTACTGACGGGGGCCTTCATTGAACTATTGAACTGATGAGAAGCCTGACATTCAGGCTTCTCAGACTGATAATTCCTTACTGGGAACCTAATTTTTAAAACAATTTTGAATATTAAAAGTTTGGTTTTATTTATTATGCCTTTGTAGGAGGTGAAGTTAGGGCTCTTGGCCATCTCTTACACTGAAACACTGTAGTGATGCATCGTTGGAAGCAGAGCTTAAGAGTACTTAATAATATACACAATAATGCATTAGACTACACGTTTCGTAGAGGCGCGCGGCTGTGAGCTTGCATCCGGGAGATAGTAGGTTCGAATCCCACTATCGGCAGCCCTGAAGATGGTTTTCCGTGGTTTCCCATTTTCACACCAGGCAAATGCTGGGGCTGTACCTTAATTAAGGCCACGGCCGCTTCCTTCCAACTCCTAGGCCTTTCCTATCCCATCGTCGCCATAAGACCTATCTGTGTCGGTGCGACGTAAAGCCCCTAGCAAAAAAAAAAAAAAAAAAAAAAAGACTACACGTTTCTAACTCACAGTCATTTACTCATCCAGTCACACAAGTTAGTCAGCTGCATTCAGCAGGTAGTCTTTGCAGTCTTAAATTTAAGTAATGAGGTGGTATTTCTGACACTAATAATAATTTCGTGTGGCTATTTCTAACCGAGAGCAGCCCTTGTAAGGCAGACCCTCCGATGAAGGTGGGTGGTATCTGCCATGATTTCTGAAAATGACAGGCGGGGAATTCCAAAGTCTAGAATTGTTATACAATCATAGAAGAATAGAAAGGGAGGAACCAGAGCGGGTATTACTGCTGTGAAAGGAGGGCAAATACTCAAAGCTGCGATGAAATGTATACCGGTCTGTCTTCAGAGAGTAGTCTATATCTGTATCAGTATGTGTTATGTTTGTCGTTTATCAGGTGTCAGCCATGACTAAATAATAATGTACCGAGCTCGATAGCTGCAGTCGCTTAAGTGCGGCCAGTGTCCAGTAATCGGGAGATAGTGGGTTCGAATCCCACTGTTGGCAGCCCTCAAGATGGTTTTCTGTGGTTTCCCATTTTCACACCAGGCAAATGCTGGGGCTGTACCTTAATTAAGGCCACGGCCGCTTCCTTCCCATTCCTAGGCCTTTCCCGGTCCCATCTTTGCCATAAGACCTGTCTGTGTCGGTGCGACGTAAAGCAAAATAGCAACAACTCATAATAATGTTATTTCGCTTTACGTCCCACAAACTTCTCTTTTACGGCTTTCGGAGAGGCCGAGAGGCCGGAATTTAGTCCCGCAGGAATTTCTTTTACGTGCCATTAAATCTACCGACACGAGGCTGACGTATTTGAACAGGATCAAACCTGCCAAATTGGAGTCAGAAGAAGGGCCAGCGCCTCAACCGTCTGAGCCACTCAGCTCGGGTGTCAGCCATGAAATACGGTGATGGTAAGGGGTGACATGTGTATCATGACTCAGACTGTAAATAAATCTAAGACAACAATTAAGCGCTCGCTGAAGTTTCGACGTGCGCTCTTTTGTTGCGTCCAGAAGAATGGCGTCACAGTAGTCAAGGACGGGAATCATTAGTGTTTGAATGAGTTTGACTGTCACAGTACAAGGCAAAATATTGCTGTTTCTTTTAACTGAATGAAGTATCGAAAATATTTTTGTTTACAAACACTTTTGGTCCGCCTCTGTGGTGTAGTGGTTAGTGTGATTAGCTGCCACCCCCGGAGGCCCGGGTTCGATTTCCGGCTCTGCCACGAAATTTGAAAAGTGGTACGAGGGCTGGAACGGGGTCCACACAGCCTCGGGAGGTCAACTGAGTAGAGGCGGGTTCGATTCCCACCTCAGGGATCCTGGAAGTGGTTTTCCGTGGTTTACCACTTCTCCTCCAGGCAAATGCCGGGATGGTACCTAATTCAAGGCCTCGGCCGCTTCCTTCCCTCTTCTTTGTCTATCCCTTCCAATCTTCCCATCCCCCTGCAAGGTCCCTGTTCAGCATAGCAGGTGAGGCCGCCTGGGCGAGGTACTGGTCATTCTCCCCAGTTGTATCCCCCGACTCAGAGTCTGAAGCTCCAGGACACTGCCCTTGAGGCGGTAGAGGTGGGATCTCTCGCCGAGTCCGAGGGAAAAGCAACCCTGGAGAATAACCAGGTTAAGAAGAAGACAAACACTTTTAAAATATTCAGACCAAATTAAATTGAGTATAACTGGAGGAAAGTTTCGTATCGTAGTGTGGTCAACGGAACAGAGGTTATTGTGGTTTGATGTAAAGGAAATAATTCTCCATTGGATTTCAATTTCTGTAATCAGATAACCACCTACTCTAGACTTTACACCACAGTAATCATAAATCTGTTCCTTATTATCATTTTGAGGATCTTACTAGTATTGGTACGATGTATACTGCAACTAGCTGTCTTGAGACCAGGCAAGCAGTTGAGTGGGCGAGATAGGACAGATGTCGGCTTAGCGGTCTCATGTTTGCTCTCTACTCGACCAGCGACTGAGCTAAATCCTACTTACACAACAGTTTTAATTTGATCTCCGGGAGCGCTATCACATGCGGTCATCAGTACTTATTAGTGTATGTGTACTGTGCAGAGACTGGGATAAATCCTACTCTAAACAGCAGTTTTAATTTGATCTCTCGGGAGCGTTATCACTTCTATACAAATAAAATCATAATTTTGTCGTCCACTTCGAATTTTCTTTTCTCAGATTAAATGAACAGAGGTGCAGTTTAATGTTCGTGTGTCCATCTGTTCGTTTGTGTCGACATCAGCGTAAAATAATATAGCAAATTTCTCGAAACTCGGTAAATATCCGGGGTGAGCACTAGGTTACACAGGATTTATCAATGAAACAAAACCCATGGCACAACAGCCCAGAAGAGCCTTGGTCTACCAAGTGACCGCTGCTCAGCCCGAGGCCAGCAGATTAAGAGGTGTCGTCTGGTCAGCACGACAAATCCTCTCGGCCGTTATTCTTGGCTTTCTAGACGGGGGCCGCCATCTCACCGTCATTGTATCTTAATCACGTAGGCTGAGTGGACCTCGAACCAGCCCTCAGATCCAGATAGAAATACCTGACCTGGCGGGGAATCGAAGCCGGGGCCCCCGGATAAGAGGCAGGCACGCTACTCCTACACAGCGTGGCCGGTAGTTATCAGTAAAATGCGACCAAGCATTCAGGATACATTCCTTACACTTAGAAGAAGAAAATTACATGAACATGAGTCGGGAAACGCTACATTTCTTGTCAGAACTCATTTTCTACACATAGTGAAACCTGTTTGCAACGGAACCTATACATAGCGGAAATCTGGTATTAACGGAAATACTCCATGGTTGCATGAGATTAAAACTAAAATAGGCACAAAAGTACCTGTACTTGGCGGAACCTGCCCAACGCGGAAACAGAAGGAGTTTCTCAGTATACAGCGGAAAATATGTAATTTTATCTGTGTAATTTCTTATTCATGATGAGAGCTGAATATTACAAGTCCCATTAACTATGGACTTTCACGGTTTTCGGACACGCTGAGGTGCCGGAATTTTGTCCCGCAGGAGTTCTTTTACGTGCCGATAAACCTACCGACACGATGCTGGAGTATTCGAGCACCTTCAAATACCGTCGGACAGAGCCAAGATCGAACTTCCCAAGTTGGAGTCAGAAGGCCAAAGCACGGCACTTTTTTTTGTTGAATTTCTTGGAATCCATAAGGAAAGAAATACAGTAATGTCAATCCTAGAAGTATGTCCAGAAACCAATTCTTGTATATTTAAAAAATTATAATTGTTACGAGATACGTAACTTCCTTGAGTACATGAAAAATAGTGGAAAGGAAATTTATTGCAGTGTTTCTCTTGTGTAGTTAATAAAGTAGGCTACATAGTGTGACAGCACACAATAAATAGTCTGCTGTTTATTGCAAGAGGTCCAGAAGGTGGTAATCTGACTATAGCCAAATACAGTAGAGACAATTCGCGCTAAATTCAAATATCAATGGAAATGTATATACGGACATGGATAAATAAATTACGCCTAGAAAGAAAGTCTTACTAAGATATTAACTTCAAAGTTGCTAAAGCAATTCTGGATAAATGAATGAAGAATTATTTTACAGGTTATTATTTAAAGACTGAAATTAGACATACAATCAAGCTGTGAAATGGACTGCTGTGAAAAGGCTTGATCTTTCATTTATGAACTACATTTTTAGCTTTAAATTTCCTGCCTGAAAGTTGACGGCTAGGTTGTTCTTTTTTCTCATTTAAAAGCATTGTATCATCATATTAAAACACTTGTCAACAAAAATATTGGCACATTCCTTACGCACATGATTCAATGAATTTACATTTAAGAGGTGGACAATTTTCCTTTTAATTTGAAGCCTACTAGCAGAAAGAAAATCTATAAATTTAGTCTCAAAAACATTCAAACTTCCCCTATAAGCAATACTTGCCACAATGCAATTTCATTAGGGTAAAGCAAATTTGCATCATCATATTGTTTCAACAAAATATGTACATTTCTTAAATCACCCATATTTTCTTCAGTGCTTGACAACGCATTACGGCATTCCAAATGGGGTAACTTGGAACACAACCAGCCACACTCATATGCATATGTATTTTCCTGAATTAAATCAACCCATAGATCACACCTACAACAACACATCGGTATTTAAGGTTAACTGCTGCACTATACAATAAAATATGCGTATTATATTTTAAGCCAGTTAAAATATGGGTCCAGCAGGTCAGAAGATTATAAAGTACTATAAAAATCTCTTTGTCCCTGGAAGAATATATATGCAAACACAATATTACTTACATTTTCCTGTCACGAGGGAAAAGGAAGAAAGACCGCGCACTCTTCTCTACTTCATAGTTACTGCATATACGTACCGGGATCGGGTGAATTTAGATACCCCTAGGACCCTCTTAAGGTATCTCGGTTACGAGAACTACGGGAGAAAAGGGACTCGATCGAGGAAAGCTTTTACAGTACAGACGCACTGATAAATAAGGATTGGATGAAAGAGGAATATGAGTTGAGACATTTGATGACACGCTTTGCAATACACGGCTTTCATCACCGTATCTGTGCCAAGAAGTCCTACCACCGGGCCAGCCAGGAGTGTGTATGTGTACTGTGCAAAGAACAGTGTGATACATATCACGTAATGAAGTGCATGAAGAGAACAGTCTCTCTGAAGCAATTTTGCTCTGAACAAAGTGCTCCTTAAGCGAATTGTAATTTAATTGATGTAATATGTAAATTTTGCACATTGTGCGCAATAAAATTTATTATTATAGTTACTGCAGCCAAACACAGCACATACCTTTCCCCTCATGTTGAGAGGAGATATCAAGGAATGACACACGCTACTATTTAATTATGTCAACTCACTGAAAACGCATAAATAACACCAAAAACTTCACACACAAATACACGTGCTCTTATGACAGAATCAGTAGTTTTCGGGTCAATCCGCTAGAGAGAACTCTAATAGCTATCCCTCGATATCTCGCAGAGTGTCGCGTATTGCCTCTACTGTATTTGCTATAGCTCATTCCATGTTAAGAAAACTGTATTGCTCTTATGACAACAGGGTTGCCATATCAAACGACTCTGCTCAACAGGATCACAGGAAAACCGTGGCGTATATATTGGTGAAACTCAGTACTTTAGTTCAAAATAAAAGAAAGAAGGAACGAAGCAGCAAGTTTTGAAAGCAATCTGTGGTGCAGGGGTTGTAAAGGTGGGGAGGGGGCTTATTTAGGTTTTTACAGCAACGTGGGTAAAGTACTGCACATACGAAACTTCAGTATTGAAGCTCAAGGCAAACTGGGAGAAAATAGACAACAGATAATTTTTATAGGCTCGGAGTGGGGGATGCAATTAACTGCATTTAATAAATTTGCCCAGGCAACGCCGAGTGCTACTGTGCCGTCACATCGTCCTTCGAAAAGAATGGCAACAATTAAATGCGCTTAAGAAGCAAAAGTTAAATAACACAAGCAAGCACAGATAAAAGTCATAGTGAATTTCTGTATCAGTACAAGTGATGCCGTGTTGTATCGCTGCACACCACAGCATCAAAATATTCAGTAAGAACTGCTGTGTACGCCTCTGTGGTGTAGTGATTAGCTGCCACCCCCGGAGGCCCGGGTTCGATTCTCGGCTCTGCCACGAAATTTAAAAAGTGGTACGAGGGCAGGAACGGGGTCCACTCAGCCTCGGGAGATCAACTGAGTAGAGGTAGTGCACCCGCTCACTTCCTGAGTCCCAGACTAGCATTTATCTCAGGGGTGATCAGTTCGAAAACGATAAAAAAAAATTATATAAAGAAAATCAAATTATATATCGGCGCATCAAATGAACACAGGGATGAACGGAGCATGCAAATTAAGGTTACGGGGGACGACTCATTCATGGATACAAATTTTGACTCCACAATAGGACTGGGAAGTGACAACTTAAATTCCATGGGCATACTGGACTAACTACAATAACAAGATATGGAAACTGTTTCCTATTGAAATTGCAATGAGGAGCAATTTATTCACTTATTTGCATACTACACATGATGACAATTATTACATTGGGACACTTCCTTCCTGAAAAATAAATGACATACTACTTGGATTTACCTCACTACTCTGATAGTGTAAACATCTGGTGAATTCGCCCCAATTGGTTACTGGGGATCGAATTCACATCCGTATGAGTGGACGTTTCACCGCTGGAGATCTTCTTTCGGAGACGTAGGCATGACAGTAACTTTTTACCGTCATCTTCTCGTTCCGTTTGGACATGAGACACTTCCGGTATGTACATTCTGGTGAGCCGGACACCCACCGTGGAAATGTTATCGCCTCGAAAAAACGGGAATTTATGGTACGGACAAACTCTAGCCTATTATTTCCAGATTCACAAACACGCCAGGTAGAGTTAACTCAAAGCCTATTTTAATACTTACACTTGTCAATACGACAAGACGTACGGAAAGGTTCATTACCATGCTCTGACCATGAAGACATGTGCCGTCCGTGGGTTATTTACGTATCTACCGCTCACAATCTCCCCGTGAAAACCCAACATCTGGTTCTGAGCAGTTCGACACAGGACGACTGTCCCTATCATATCCTCCTATGATTATTAAATAATATCATTACCATTCTTTATCTGATCATTATCATATTCTGTGACTACCGTCAGTTAATTTATTATTATCATTAATTTCAATTATAATCCTATATTTGATTATTATCATTTGTCATCCGGGATGATTATATGCCAACCCTTGCCGACGTTTCAAACGAAGGTTCGTTCTTCCTCGTAATTTATCCGCACAATTTAATGATCAGCTTCCTAATAATAATAATAATAATAATAATAATAATAATAATAATAATAATAATAATAATTATTATTATTATTATTATTATATTCGTAACAACGAATCATCGCCCATTAAATATCTTAATTTCCTTTCATCATAATTATTATTCTCAAATTACTATTGCAAGTTCTTCATCTTCTGCTTCTTCAACTTTTCATTATTATTATTATTTCACGTTTACACTACCGTTAGCGATATTTATGGTTAAATGCATAAACCTTTACAATTTCAGTCTACTTTGGCACTACGCAATTGATTTAAGACAAGATTCACTTGGAGTATAATTATTATTATTATTAAAAATGGAAAGTTGATATTTTAATTTCCACTCTCTAGAATTTAGTCACATTTGTTAAATCCCGTCATGAACCACTAAGATCTGCTGTATATCGGTCGGGACAACACGGTATTCAGGACCGTACCTTCAGTTTCGTACTGCCGTTAATTTATATGGGGACACACGTCCTCCCAAGACACATCTCACAACCTATGGCACATCGCGGCTGGGCAAATACCTCCAATGCCGGCTATTGCTAAACTATTCCTTCCAATTTGAAGTCAATTTCCTTTTATCGGAACTCTTCAAACATTTAATTCATAAATTAATCCTCGGTGCGTGGATTCTGCCACTAATAACACCGGAATATGCATTTTATATCATCTTAGGCCTTGAGATTCATCTATTTCATCATTACAAACAATACGGCTCAATTTATTTCACGCCGGATATTCGTCCCTCATGACTTCCAACTCTAAATATGGGCTCAAACCACTCTGAGCTTTTAACATATCGTGACCATTCTAATTCACGTGCCTCTATCGCTTTTAAACAAATTTTAATGGTTAAAATAAAGTCCAAAAACGTGAAATCAAAAATTTACGTAAAATCAAACTGATTACGCGAATGAAAGTCTTTAACGCTACATGTCATCTCCACATTGATTATTATTTGCACTAGCTAACTCACGAAGCACTGTCATTATTATTATTATACTTTAACTTGCAAACGCACAAATATTATTATTATTATTAATTTACGTTCCTTTGCCAACTCACAAACATTATTATTATTAGTAGAAATCGTGATTATCGTAACCCGTAATCATCCTTGCTATAATACTTCAACTTCTCGCTCTTATTATTTTCATCAAAAATAAAAATAAAAAAGTAGCTTCCTTTTTTATTCTTCTTCTCCTTCTTCAAATATTCTAATTATTATTATTATTATTAGTTAAAAATCTCAAATCTTTCATTTCAACTCCTAACATCATTATTATGTCCAAAATATAAAAAGTAAATTCTTCTTCTTCTTCTTCTTCAAATATTTTATATTATTATTATTTTAATGATCTTCCGTACGCAACACAAATTTTACATCCTCTGGCACTTTCATAATCTGGCTGTTTGATAGAAAATATTCCTAACTAACATACAAATAATCACCGCAGTGATTGAAATCAAATAAATGGGTTAGCACCAAAAAGGAATTTAACACTTGAAATGAACTTAAGTCAAAGTATTACGAACAGCATGCATTAATTGAAAGAAATATATCCCACATTTACATTATATACAACAAACAAATACTCAAATTAATTAATCTAACCCATTATTAAGTTAATATAAATTAGTTCGTCCGTCTAACAAAAAAAATCATGGACTCGGGAGGCGGACCATGTTAAGTAACCATAATTAATCTACACTGGACCCCGTTTAGTCGCGATAACATCCCCAAATATTAAATTTGTGTACTCATTCCTATGTAGAATTCCATTGTCTCGTAGCGGGAGATAGGCCTCACGGCCCCATGGTGATTTACTCGTCCATCATGTCGCACAATATAAAATTAACACAGCAAAACCTTCTGTGCGATTACCCATGATTAACACCTTATTACACTATTTTATACAAGAATACTAATAAAAAAACACTTATAGGTGCGCCTAGACCCCTGACACTAGCACAATATATTCTTCATATAAGCGCGAAATACACGTCGTGACACATTACGACGAAGTGTCGTTCATTTGAACCGGCGCGTATCGCGTCTTCAACCGGCACTTCCTGGTTTATTTCTAAACCGTCTTGATAATCGCCTAGCTCCTATAGTTCCCTGCTCGGATAGTTATTCACCGTCTATCTTGAGGTATTTACTTCAGGCTCCGCACACTGCCTTCCAAAGGTACTATCGGTGTTCCGTTTATTATTTATTATTTAATCACATGACATTTATTAAATTCAACATACAGTTGTACTGATTATTTACACTCGGTACTATGGATAATCTCACTGTTCGTCTTCATTCTCCTAACAACTCACGCACTTTCAGCTCTAACTGACTTCGAATGCGTCCCGAGGTACTGACTTACAGAGTCAACGTGTCAGAGTCTCAACTACTTCATACGGCTGACACGACTGGTGACCGATAACAACTGGTGGCTGGTAAGAACTGGTGACTGGTAAGAACTGATTGATGTGAGGTCCCACTACTGGTTATTTATGGACGACATGGTTTCCCGCCGGGGTCATCCGCGGTCATCTCCTAGGGAGGGGGGTTGGTTAACCTAAATTGGCATATGCAGGTGGAATTTGATCCCCTGCTTTATCCTACTTAATAAACTGGCCATACACATTCATGTGTCGTATTCTGAACTCATATCGTTCGGTGATCATGGAAATATCACTTAATTCCTGTCCTCCACCTTTCGCGCGCTAACTCGGCGTCCCTGATGGCGTGCTCATCTTGACCAATGGCGAAATAGCGTGGGTCATTTCCACGAATTCATTACTTTAATTTATTACGATTACAATTAATCAACATGGGAATGATGTCACAAAAATCCCCTCTATTCAATTATGTGGTTGGAATAATTTAATTATTGTTATCGGAGAAGCTAACTGGAGTTCACTCTGAGTTTTTCTTATGTTGGTTTATCTGGGGCCTATGATAAATTTTTCTATTGGTCAACACCGCATCGGTTAGTTTAAAATCTCTTCCTTGCAACATGACAACACAAAATGCCTTGAGGCAGTGGAAAATAATGGTACGTCATATTCTTGGTATTGGTGCTGCCCCTGCTTGCCATTGTTCCGAAATACCTACTCTTTCACTTCCTTGTAGTCATTATTCTGTTGTTGTGAGCTCTAGATTTAATCCTCTTAGATTCTGACCAAGAAACATTCTCCCCATAATGACAAGCTTAACTGTGGCGACGGACAGTCGCGATATGTCTAGCTTATGTTGAAATCCTCCCGTCCACACAAAACTGACACTGTATTCCATTTAATATTCCTATATATCTGTATTTATCTTATAAAAAATCAAATCATGAAACTAGGGCCTATCTCATCCGGGTACAGTAGGTTCGATTCCCAGTTGAATCCCGCGACCCAATGTCTCACGCTCCAGGACACTGCCCTCGAGGCGGTAGAGGTGGAATCCCTCGCTGAGTCCGAGAGAAAACCAACCCTAGAGGGTAAACAGATTAAGAAAGGAAGAACAACTGCTGTAGTACGCCTTGCACGTACCAGAGCAACTCAGAAGGCAACAAAGCGATGGCTGTTCCCGCCATTCCGCTTGCTCCCTGGGAACGCATTTATTAAACAGAGGATGTTAAGTAGTTATTTTAATAACTTTCGGATAAAAACATGACACATCCATTTCCTTTCTTTACTCATATAATATAAAATACATTATAATATTCCTTAACCACGAGAAATTATGAGTGTCTAAGAGAGGGTGTGTTCACATCTTGTAGGTTCTTAACATGGAATGAGCTACAGAAAACATCTCAGGCTACTGTGCTGAACCCCCAATACGCAACACGTGAGTGCAATGTACCTTACATCACGTTTACCTGTGCTCAGCGGAAAAGAAACGTGTTACCATGAAATTCCGTCGCGTACAGTTTCACCGTAGTACATTAATCATAGGAAACACACAGGAACAGAACGTACCAGGTTATCACATGAGATGTTCAAAATGCCTTCCATCAGCGGATCCGGGATACATTTGAATGCACGATACATGAAGCGACTGTCTCAGAAAGATGGTCGAGCGTGAAGATAAGTCGGAGTAGTTCACACATATCTACTGTAATGCTACATGACTTAGATCGCTAACGTGTATACTCTCTGGCCCGTAAGGGTACAACCTTACTGTTTCCCCACTGTTAATAATGAAGGTAGTGATTTATATTTATTTTCTAACTATTGGGTTCGATTCAGTGTCACTGACCGTACAGGTTAGGGAACCTACTTGCCGATACGACGTTTAAATTAGGGCCTTTCAGGGTGCATGCACCGGTGCATGGCACGGTACAAGATACAAAGCACGATTCCGCTAGGTTGACCAGAGTGTAGACCCCCACTCCTGGATTTTAAGCAATAACGCTGTCTCTCTCTTTTCCTACGCCTGTCTCGCTCGCTCGCTCCACCTGTATCCTCCTTCCTCACTTGCTCTGCACGCTCCGCCATCCGAGCAGAGTTGAGCCGAGCTCACCCGAGTCCCCCCGACACAAAACGCTGGTCCGAACCGAACCGAGTAGGACCGATACACGTTGCATGGAACCTCTGCACCTCGCTTTACACGCGTGAGATTTGGGGCGTTTGAGAGGCCGTATCTTACACTTACTGTCAATCTGGCACTATAGAGTCATGGTTTATTTCCCGACTTGAGAGATTTACGTATTGCCACGGCCGTATTGTTTAAACACTAGTGTTACATTTGCGGGTATAATTTAAGCATATTTCCCTTTTCTGTGGGATTGCAAATCTGTGTGGGTAATACCAGGTAAGTAGAATTGTGGCATGTTCCAATAATAGTCTACATTTAGTAGCGTGGTGTCCGGCTCCATTGCTAATTGGTTAGCGTGCTGGCCTTAGGTCACAGGGGTCCCGGGTTCGATTCCCGACAGGGTCGGGAATTTTAACTATCATTGGTTAATTTCGCTGGCACAGGGGCTGGGTGTATGCGTCGTCTTCATCATCATTTCATCCTCATCAAGACGAGCAGATCGCCTAAGGGCGTCAAATCAAAAGACCTGCACCTGGTGAGCCGAACATGTCCTCGGACACTCTCGGCAATAAAAGACTACGCCATTTAATTTCAATGACGTAGTTAGGCGTGAAATGACAACCGAAGCAATTTATTTAATACGGTCCTATTTTGCCATTACTTACGTACAGAATTCGATCAGAAGCAAGAAAAATCTGCAACAACTCCTCCAAAAAGGAAAGCAACGTTACCTCCTCTATAAAGATCAGTTCAGTTCAAATGGAATCTTGTCTTGCCACTACTGAAATTGCATTCCTTCCATCTTAGCCACGCTGCTCTCAATTTGTTCGCTTCCTACCTCCATAACCGACGACAGTGTGTTGTCATGAATGATAAGAGAACGGAGTGGAAGTACAAAGTTAATGGTGTGCCACAAGGTTCTATACTCGGCCCCCTGTTATTTATTTTATATTTGAATGACATCTCTTCTAAGTTGAAAAACTGCAACTACCATCTCTATGCCGACGACATTCAAATATACTGCAACACAAAAGTGAATGACATAAATGCAGCTATTGAAAATATGAACCGAAACTTAGAGCAGATCAGCTGTTATGCAGCCGAGAATTCTCTCTCTATCAACCCAACGAAAATACAAGCTATCATACTAGGGCAGAGAACTGCTTGCCCATTTACACAGCCTACAAATTCCAGTCATTCAACTAAATGGCGTTGCCATCCCATTCTGTAAATCAGTAAAAAGCCTTTGAGTCACTATAAATGAAACTTTAAACTGGGATGAGCATGTCACTAACGTATGCAGGAAAGTTCATTCATCACTTCATCCCCTTAAGATTCACCAGACCGTATTACTTCTCAACTTAAAAATAAAACTGGTTCAAACATTGATACTTCCAATTTTTAACTATTGCGATGTTGTGTTGCTGGATGCTACCAGTGAACAAAATAGGAAATTGCAGAGAGCTTTAAACTACTGCATTAGATTTATTTTTTCATTGAATTTTGCCTCGCATATATCCCCTTTCTATACACAACTTTCTTGGTTAAAAGTAGAGCAGCAGAGAAATCACCATGTATCAACCCTTGACTCTTGACTGAAAATATACCTGAATATCTCTCCAGTAATTTCCGTTTTCTATCCTCCTTTCACAACCGTGACACGCGATCTGGGTCAACAATTGCAATACCTCCACATCATACATCTGCCTTCAGTAATTCTTTCCTTGTGTCGGGCGCTGGAATATGGAATGCTTTACCCCCTGAAATTAGAAATTGTTCCTCATTAATTACTTTCAAAAGACAGTCTAAAGATTTCCTCTTGAATACGTAGGCTGTATGATGTACTGTAGTTATGTGTGAATGTGTGAGTGAAAGTCTGGAGCAAATAGTTCCCAAAAGTTTACATAAATTACTGTTATATTATATGAATTCAACCTAGAGTAGTTATTTAATTTATTTTTCTAATTTTAGACTTAGGATGTAATATTTTAGTTTTTTCTATATTTATATTATTATTATATTATATAGCGTGTTAAGTTTGAATATTAAGTTTGTAATCAGTATTAAGCCGCATAATGTGGTTAAGTGTAAGAGAGGGCCAAGAACCCTAACTTCGCCACAAATAAATAAATAAATAAATAAATAAATAAATAAATAAATAAATAAATAAATAAATAAATAAATAAATAAATAAATACTTCTGTACGATTTGCAGACTTGGCCTTTGTGTATTCTTATTGACTAACGGGTTATTTGCATGTAATATTTTTGTTTGTGTGTGTTATTATAGATTGGTTTCTCTTCAGTCCTACAAGTAATAAGAAATTTCAAGAAAAGAGCTGAATAACACGTTGACGACGGCGTATAGTTTTCCGAGTTTATTCATGAGGAACGAAGTGAAAAATCAGAGGTACTTGAACTCTAATGGATATATTACATACTATTACACATCTTAAGTACAGCCTATAGGCGTTAGGGTGCACTGTGTGCACTGTCTGCTGAGACCGCCCGGCGGGTCTCATCGTCCACAAGTAACGCACGGGGTTCGCGCGCACTCTGTGACCCGCCGGCGACCTCACTGAAATTGGCGGTCTTTATGCAGCATTGTTTGTTTTGATCGAACGTAGTGTTGTGAAGCAACATGTTAAGTGTGTGTCTATTCTTATATTTGTACATATTTTCTTCATATAAAATGATTTGAGTAATGGAACAAGCATGTTGAATAATTTCTTAATTATCCTAGCTCATATGTACTCCCTACATGTCCCACTCTATACGAAGTTAGTTTGCGTTATGTAGAGACGAACCAGAAAGGACGAAAGCATAAACTGTGAACGGCGCACGATACAGCTCCAGTATATATAATGTGTCATGAGACCGCCGGCGAGTCTCACCGTCCAGAAGTAAAGAGTTGGCGTGACCCGCCGGCGGGTCTCATAGTCGCCAAAGTGATAATTTACACAAGGCAATATAAAAGTGTATATCAAAATAAAGGTATAACATTATATTAAGTGAGGCTGAGAGAGAGAGTGTGTGTATTTTCCTAATTCCTCATTGAGCTTAAAAACCGACTTAATTATGAATATCTTGATTGATCATTTACTCTGGTATGGGGACCTCCATTATAGATACATTGAGGTTAGTTTGTTGATGGTTATGTCTCGTGATAAATAGTCAAGTTGGTAGCAGTGATGAGCCATTAAAAAAGAGAATAGGACGGCGATATTTGCCTTTTAGTGTACAGACTTACGTAACGAGTGCTATATATGAGGTCTTCCGGTGCGCTGTTTTGCCATTACAAGTGGACGCGGTCTCACTTCCATTGCCAGGGTCTACCAACTACTGTCGAGTAGTGTCACAGACAGAAGCCGGGCCTGCCCTTCTTAGCAGGGTTACATTTATCAGATTTGGTGCTTTTCTGAAGAACTATTGGTCCTACAATTCTAATTAATTTTACACTTCGTAATGTGGATACCAACACAGCGGTTTTGGACTATGTCGTTTCTTTGCTAAAAATACTTTTTTAAATAAATATTGTTTCCACATTTTCTACCCTTTCTAATATGTGACTTAGACAAAAGCTCATGGTAACATGTACCTGGCTATCATAATAATAAGTGATGAATGTTTCATGCCTCTATCACTAATAGTTTCTGAGAAAAGAAGCACTGAATTTCAAAATAACCCGCAAATTTTCGGAAACCAAGTTCAAAGGAGACAATTATGTTTTTAGTGCATTCCTGGTCCGTATGATGGATTATCTGGGTCCTCCTTCTTGCCATCAACTTGTTTTCTTTTAGATCTCCTCCTCTTTGTCCTACCAGTCTTCTCTGCCTCCCTTTCAGCCCTTTGTGCAATTCGAAGCGTCTCCATGTCAGTCTTCTGAAATGCTGTCACAACGTTTCTTCCAGGTTCAATACTCAGTTTCCTCAGTTTTACATTTCACTACTTCCTGGGTTAAGAAACAATACAACGTATCTGACAACGCTCTTCCTATCCATTATTTTCCTTAAGACTGATCACGCCTCCCAGGCACATACAGTATGTTATTTTCTTGCTATTTTGCTTTACGTCGCACCGACACAGATAGGTCTTATGGCGACGATGGGGCAGGAAAGGACTAGGAAGGAAGCGGCCGCGTCCTTAATTAAGGTACAGCCCCAGCATTTGTCTTGTGTGAAAATGGCAAACCACGGAAAACCATCTTCAGGGCTGCCGACAGTGGGGTTCGAACCCACTATCTCCCGAATGTAAGCTCACAGCTGCGTGCCCCTAACCGTACGGCCAACTCACCCGGTCACATACAGTATGTAGACTATGTGCAGTCCGTCAGAACAATTTTCATTGTACTCATTTTCCTATGCCAATGTGTAAAAGAAAACGAACCTTACCGTACCGTGCAGTAGAAATGTATGTTTGCAGGACTTATTTACGTACTCCCACGGTATCAATCACCACCGATCTGCATTTAGGGCAGTTGTCCAGGTGGCAGATTCACTATCTGTTGTTTATCTACTATTTTCTTAAATAATTGCAAAGAATTTGGAAAAGTATTGAACGTCTCCCTTCGTAAATTATTCGAATCCCTGACTCCTCTTCCTACAAATGAATATTTGCCCCAATTTGTCCTCTTGAATTCCAACTTTATCTTCATATTCTGATGTTTCTTACCTTTAAGAACACCGTTCAAACTTATTCGTCTACTAATGTCATTCCACGCCATCTCTCCACTGATATCTCGGAACATACGACTTAGTCGAGCACCTCGTCTCCTTTCCTCCAAGTCTTCCAAGCCCAAAGTTTACAATATTTTCTTCTTGCTAGAGGCTTTACGTCGCACCGACACAGATAGGTCTTACGACGACGATGTGATAGGAAAGGCCTAGGAGTTGGAAGGAAACGGCCGTGGCCTTAATTAAGGTACAGCCCCAGCATTTGCCTGGTGTGAAAATGGGAAACCACGGAAAACTATCTTCAGGGCTGCCGATAGTGGGACTCGAACCTACTATCTCCCGGATGCAAGCTCACAGCCGCGCGCCTCTACGCGCACGGCCAACTCGCCCGGTTTACAATATTTTCTTAACGCTACTCTTTTGTCAGAAATCATCCAAAACAATATATTTAAGGTACATTTTCCTTTACACGTCACCATAGGAAAATGGACACAACTAAAATTGTTCTGATGATGATGCTTGTTGTTTAAAGGGCCTAACATCTAGGTCATCAGCCCGAAAATTGTTCTAATGGACTACAGAAATGTGGTTGGAAGGCGTGACTAGTCTTAAGGAAAATAATGGTTAGGAAGAGCATTGTCAGTTTTTAACCCGCCAAAATATTCCGTTTATTGTAGGAAGCTATAGCATCTTAGACACCAAAATGAAGAGTTTTAGCATCAACAAATACATTTTTCTTCGGAATACGTCTCATTATTACATTATTCACGTTTTCACTGGGGTTTTGCCTTTTCTCATGCTTGCAATTCTGCAAGAGAGCAGGCATGATCAGACAAGTCTCTGAAAATCGACATTACTTTTCCCATAAAAGCAGCTGAGAAACAGCGGATATAATACTTATTGTATCGATTGTGTTTGCACTATGTGTTCGGAGAGGATGGACAGAGTCCGTGGTTTGGTTCTTTAACTGTAAAACATATCGTCGACCACCCTCACACATCGGTTGCAGTATGCAGTTCAAAAATTAATTTCGTATGTTTTCAACAGAATATTCCGTACAAATTGTGTATCAAATTAATCAGGAAATTCAGCACAATTTTTATGCCTGAAACAGAAATAGTAAATTTTCTCAGATTTCTCGGGGCCAGCTTCCATTGAGTACACTATGGGTGGGAAGAGCTTAGCGTTAAGAAACAGTTTTCATTTGATCTCCCAGCAGCTACGGTCATCAGCCTCCACGACTTATTAGTGAGTGTTTCAAGCTGTGCTGTGGCAGCCCAAGTCCCAGGGAGGCCCGCCCAGCAATAGATTACCAGGGATATTGGATTCCGCTGCACATTATCATAATGCTCTTTCAAAATGCAGTATATGGCTCCATTTCGTTTTCAAGACGGCCTTAGCGGATTGCTCCTCACGTCTCGATGTATGAGGCAGATCTACTCTACCCGATACCCTCACACACTTGTGTTTGACAGATATCAAAATTGATTAGCTGCCTTCATCTGAAGTCGAAACAAACCATGACCTGGGACAAGTTCAGCTCACAGATAGATGTAGTTGAGGGCATGTATCTACCGGATCTACGTCTGTTTGCTGCTTGTTAACTACTGTATGTCCGCAATCGACGATTTCTATAAAGTGCAAAGAATACAAAAGAAAATTACAACGTGCAAAGAGAAAAATGAAGGTCTCTCCGAAAATTGTAGAATTTAGTGGGACATGAAACAAATAACATTATTAACAATGCAAGGAGTTATCATTTAAAAAATAGTCATTCTTCTGTCATCTCAGTTTGTAGCGACAGTCTGGATCATGGTTCCCCATATCTTATGAGCAAAACTGTCCGTCATATAAATCATAATCAGACAGGTTTCAGTTATAATTCCAAGCGAATTCCACCATTTGTTTGATAAAGGGATACACCCTTGAAAAATGTTTGACTGGTGGCTTAGTATTATGTAGGTTTCTTCTGAAATCTTGAGCTAGAGCGGCCCACAACGAGAGAATTCTGATCAAGAGAACGTTCTCACAGTGTCCTACAACATCAAAACTATTCTGAAAACACATAGTCCAGTGTGTTGTGAAAATACCATTGTCTAAAATTCAATGATTCTAATATATTTTAGCGTTGCATGGGCAAATTGTTATGGTCCTACAAGGAAAGTTTTGCATACGAAACAAACAGTCCAGGTGAGCAGATTTGAGAAATATGCCTCATTTGCAACCTTCAAAATATAAACAGGGTTGTAAGAAAATTCTCACCCTAAGGCTTCGATGACAGAAAAAAGTTGCATGTTTCTGAATAACTATATAGAGAAGTTTTGTTTGGCAAGACAAAATTTAATTATTCGATTTTATATACCATACTTGAGAGTTACAACTGTAATTGAACTATTCCTCCTTCTGTTGGTGAAGATCTATAAATGTACAAAAATCAAGCAGTTGTTTTGAAATGACAGAGGTTGAGGAGGTAACCAGGCCTAAATGTTACTTATACATCGTCGCTGTTCGGGCAAAAGGTCATAAGTGCCAATGTTCTTCCTATCCATTATTTTCCTTAAAACTGGTCACGCATCCCTGCTACATATGGATAAGCAATCCATCAGAACTATTTTCGTTGAGTTCATTTTCGCATTCGAAAGTGTAAGGGAAAATGAACTTCAAGTACATTATACTATAGGGGTACATAAATACGTCATGCAAACATACATTCCTAGAGTGCACTACGGTAAGGGGCATTTTCCTTCACACATAATTATAGGAAAATGAACACAGTGGGTATTGTTCTGATGGACTAAATATCCATATGTGGCTGGGATGAGTGACCAGTCTTAAGGAAAATAACGGATAGAAAGAGCATTGTGAGATATAACCTTTTGCCCGAACAGTGACGATATATAGCCTATATTGAATATATAAATCTGTCTTTGATGTTACTTTGTTTGTACGATCTAGGTAAAAATACAATAATACCAACAGAACATGTTTTTATATAAACCTACCTTCATCACCAGCCACTATTTAGAGCTGCCCCCAGGTGGCAGATTCCCTATCAGTTATTTACCTCGTCTTTTTTAAAATGATTTTAAAGAATTGAAATCGACTTCCAGTCTATTAGGTCGTGTTATACGTAGGCTACATAGTATGTGCGAAAGAGGTGTTAAGTACAGATCAAAAATGGCCAACTGAACACCAGTGGGATCCGAACCCAAAACCTAATAAGTTGGAGCAATGCGGTCGTGAAAATTCAATATTCGAAGTCGCAAATTTATCGAACATATTCCATGGTAAATTATTCTATAACTCCTCTTCTTATAAACTAATATTTGCCACTATTTTCCTTTTGAATTCCAACTTGATCTTCATATTATACTTTCTTCTGATTCTAAAACCTCCACTCAAGATTATCTGCTAATGTCATCTCTCTACTGACAGCTCTGAACGTTCCGCGCCGTCAAGCAGCTCATCTCCTTACTCCCGAGTCTTTCCAGCCCTAAGATTGTAATATTTTCGTAACACTACTCTTTGGTCGGAAAAGACTCAGAACAAATCGTGCTGCTTTACTCTGGTTCTTTTCCACCTCTCGACTTGAGTAAACATGGCGAGGGTTCCATACACTGGAACCATACCCTAATTGGGATGCTACCGGTGACTTTTTCACCTCCCTCCTTTACACCCTTACACCAAACCCTTCACAATAATAATAAAGAATAATAAGGCGTCTGGACCAGATAGAATTCCAGTCGAATTCTTCAAGAAAGGCAGCCCTATACTATTAGAGCCCACACACCTGCTGATTACTACAATTTGATACATGGGAACAATCCCTGCTGAAATACGGGATGCTTCCATGATGACCTTCTTTAGAAAAGGTGATAAAACTCAGTGTGGCAATTGTCGAGGAATATCCTGGATCTCTGTTGCAGAAGAAATCCTCCGCCTACATATTGTTAAATCGTCTACTGTCTTTGGCTGAAATAAATCTACCAGAAACACACTGCGGATTTAGATCCAACTAAGGCACAAAGGATATGATCTTCAGCGCAAGACAAATGCAAGAAAAGTCTAGAGAACAAAATCAACACTTGTATATGTCTTTTTTATATCGACGCCCTAGTTCTGATACCACTTACCTGACAACGGTCTTCCTATCCGTTATGTTCCTTAAGATTAGTCACGCCTCCCAGCCACATATGGATATGCAGTTTGTCAGAACAACGTTCGCTGTGTTCTTTTCCTTTGCTTATGTGTAAAGGAAAATGAACCTTAAATTCAATATTCTGCAGGAGTGCGTACATAAACCAATCCAAACCAAACGCCATGCCACAACAGCCCCGAAGGGCCATGGCCTACCAAGCGACCGCTGCTCAGCCCGAAGGCCTGCAGATTACGAGGTGTCGAATGGTCAACACGACGAATCCTCTCGGCTGTTATTCTTGGCTTTCTAGACCGGGGCCGCTATCTCACCGTCAGATAGCTCCTCAAGTGTAATCACGTAGGCTGAGTGGACCTCGAACCAGCCGCAGCCATCACATTCAGGTAAAAATCCCTGACCTGGCCGGGAATCGAACCCGGGGTCTCCGGGTAAGAGGCAGGCACGCTATATCCCTACATCGCGGGGCCGGCAGGAGTGCTTAAATAAGTCATACAAAAATAACATTTCTACAGTACGATACAGTAAGGTTCATTGGATACATGGGAACAATCCCTTCTGAACTACGGATGCTTCCATTATCATCATCTTCAGAAAAGGTGATAAAACTCAGTGTGGTAATTGTCGAGGAATATCCTGGATCTCCGTTACCGAAGAAATTCTCCCTAGAGTCCAATCGATTACTGCTTTCGGCTGAAATATATCTACCAGAAACACCAGCCTGCGCTAAATTCTAATAAGAAAGTTCCGAATACCACGATCAATTATCAGACTTTGAAGAATATAAATAATTTTTATTTTCTTGGTAGCCACCTTTCAACTGATGGAATACTGTTTAATATTAGCGGACTGCGAGCTAAGTCCAAAGAGTCCTCAGTGTCAGTAGTAGACTTACAATATGCAGATGACAGTGTTATCTTAGCTAACTCAGAGACGGATCTGCAAACTATCCTAAATGATTTTAATCAATCTTATGAAAGTATCGGTCTAGAAATTAATATTGCTAAGTCTGAGATCTTTCACCAGCCTGCGCTAAATTCTTATAAGAATGCTCCAAATATGATGATCAATGATCAGACTTTGCAGAATATAAATCGTTTGTCTTATCTTGATAGCCAACTTTCAACATGTGCAAACATTGATGCAGAAATACAATATAGTTTAAGATATGTTAGTTCCAGTTTTGGCAGTCTCCTAAAAATAGTATTAGGTGATCATGATGTAAATGTTAGAACAAAGCTGTAAGTCTACAAAGCTGTTATAACTTCCAACACTTAACTAAAATGCCTGGAGAGACCATAAACGATGCTTGCGGAAGATATTGAAAATTAAAGGGCAAGATCCTTGGTCGAACGTCAGTATCCTGGAGAAATGCAACACTAGAAGCATGGAGGTAAAGATAATCAGGAATCAATTACGGTGGTCTGGACATAGATATAGTTAGCATACCAGAAACACGCCTTACTAAGCAAATCGCGTATTACGAACTCAAGAATGACCTGTGCGATCATTGAGCGCATCATTGACACTGTCAACTGGGAAACTATAACCAATGATAAGTCGAAATGGTGCCAAGTCGTATATGACGGTGTTTAGTGTTTTGAACAAGATAGAAGAAGATTAGAATCCGAGAGACAGAATCGCAGGAAAGAACGAGCAAGAACAAAGAACGGTCCTCTCTTACAACCCTCTGCTGATACAACCGGTGTGTGATATCGCTATAATAGAGTTTGTGGGTCTAGAATTGCACTAATCAACCACTTGAGAAGACACAATTGATGTTCCTTTTCCCAAATGACATATTATTTGTATTCGTTTAACGAATAAATGCCTATAATGATGATCCTAGAGAGCCTCCGTGGCTCAGACGGCAGCGCGTCGGCCTGTCACCACTGGATACCGTGGTTCAAATCCCGGTCTCTCCATGTGAGATTTGTGCTGGACAAAGCGGAGGCGGGGCAGGTTTTTCTCCGGGTACTTCGGTTTTCCCTGTCATCTTTCATTCCAGCAACACTCTCCATTCTCATTTCATAGCATCTATCAGTCATTAATAAATCACTTTGGGAGTGGCGACCCCATCGTGCTAATAGCCTATATCTGCTTCATTCATTCCATCCCTGACCCGGTCAATGACTGGAAAACAGGTTGTAGGTTTTCATTTTTCAATGATGATCCTAATAACCATGTGAAGAGATCTGTAATCTTTATTTTACAACATCATTAATGTGATTATTCAAATAAAGATCCTTCTTTGTAACAACTCCTAGATAATTAAAAGCCATTCCCATGCGGTACTTTCACCCCGCTTGCATCCGGGAGATAGTGGATTCGAATCCCACTGTCGGCAGCCCTGAAGATGGTTTTTCCTTGGTTTCTCATTTTCACACCAGGCAAATGCTGGGGCTGTACCTTAATTAAGGCCACCATTTATGTTACGGAGCTGAATTTTAAGTAAACGTGCTTGGCTTCATTTTTGTGAAAAGTCTAATCTTGTGTCCATTATTTTGACTTTTAGGAAATAAAACATGCGAAAGTAACCTCGGCCGCTTCCTTCCAACTCGTAGCCCTTTCATATCCCAACGTCGCCATAAGACCTATCTGTGTCGGTGCGACGTAAAGCCACTAGCAAAAACAAAAACTTTCACCCCTTAAACACAGTAATTAAAACTGAGAGTGAGAGGAATGGTCTGGTGGCTTATGGGAATTTATAAAAATAAGGGACAGAGAGAGAAATAACGAAAATCAGTGTCTACTCCGTGGAGCAGAAATGGAAGAAGCGCAACTATTAAGAGTTTGTAGGGCAACCGAAGTACTGAAAGTAGAATATCTGAGAAGTGAATATAAAACAAAAATAGAAAGAGAGAGGGAATTGCATACAATTGCTAAAATATTAAACTTCGGGACGGGAAGACTTAGGAGTAAGGGACGAGGTGTTCGACTAAGCGGTTTCGGTGGAGAAATGGCTTGACGAACGAGACTGGGTGGAGGTTTTTGGTCTATCCACAGTTATTATCGTCATCAATTTCCCGACACTATTGTAACCATGACAACCAGCGTTCGTCTATGTAAGTTATACTAGATCAGTAGCGTCATCTATGCGTTGCTATAAGAACACAAGCTTCGGGAGAAAGAGTACCAATGAGTACTTGGTGGTGATCTGAAGTCAGCACGTGGTCAAGAGTTTGTCTTCTTCATGTGTGATACGTTCACCCTCGAATTAAACAACCACCCAGCAACTTCCACTACGATACTTCGATGCTGTGTGCAGTACCCAAGTAAACAACTCAGCAACCGAATCGTACACCGTCTGTTACTGGGTAGAACTAATGTACTCAGTCCTATATCTGTACATTATTGTGTAAATGAATGTACATTACTCCACCAATATTGCATTTATAGTAGGCAGAAAATGCTTAATTGAACCTCCACAGTCATTTACTCTATTACAAGTGTCTTTCTTTTCTTCTTTCTTTCTTTCTTTCTTTCTTTCTTTCTTTGTTAATCCATTTGCCATCCAGGGTTGGATTTTCCCTCGGACTCAGCGAGGAATCTCACCTCTACCGCCTTAAGGGCAGTGTCCTGGAGCGTGAGATACAACTGGGATACAACTGGGGAGGAGCAGTACCTCACCCAGACGGCCTCCGCTGCTATGCTGAACAGGAGCCTTATGGGAGGATGGGAACATTTAAAGGGATACACAAGAAAGAGGGAAAGAAGCGGCCGTGGCCATAAGATAGCTACCATCCCGGCATTTGCCTGGAGGAGAAGTGGAAAACCATGGAAAACCACTTCCAGGATGGCTGAGGTGGGAATCGAACCCACCTCTACTGAGTTGACCTCCCGAGGCTGAGTGGACTCCGTTCCAGTTCTCGTACCAATTTTCAAATTTCGTGGCAGAGCCGGGAATCGAACTCGGGCTTCCGGGGGTGGCAGCTAATCACACTGACCACTACACCACAGAGGCGGACCTCTATTACAGATACTTGCTCTCTCGTCTCCTAAGGCCCAAAAATATATCCATGACACTATGCACGAGTGTGGAGATTTCCTAAAGTAGGAAAGTAAGTAATAAGAAGGCACAGTTGGAATTCAAAAGGAGTCCGCCTCCATGGCTCTCATTGGTTAATTCCTATGGCTCGGGGACTCTATATTTGTGAGGTCTTCAGTTTTAGATTTCATCCCAGGTAGTGCCGCATCCTCACTCTTATACGGCGTCAACTTGAAAGACCTTCACCAGGCCTCTCTGAAGGCCACATCTCATTTATTTAATTCATAAAGACAAATTGAGGTAAATATTCCATTATAGGAATAGGAATTAGGGATTGGAAGAATTTATCAAGGGAAATGGACAATAAATTCCCACTTACTTTCAAATTATTTAATAGAATGGTAGGAAGTCCGCCTCTATGGTGTAGTGGTGATTAGCGCCACCCCCGGAGGCCCGGGTTCGATTCCCGGCTCTGCCACGAAATTTGAAAAGTGGTACGAGGGCTGGAACGGGGTCCACTCAGCCTCGGGAGGTCAACTGAGTAGAGGTGGGTTCGATTCCCACCTCAGCCATCCTCGAAGTGGTTTTCCGTGGTTTCCCAGTTCTCCAGGCAAATGCCGGGATGGTCCCTAACTTAAGGCCACGGCCGCTTCCTTCCCTCTTCCTTGTCTATCCCTTCCAATCTTCCCATCCTCAGCCAAGGCCCCTGTTCAGCATAGCAGGTGAGGCCGCCTGGGCGAGGTACTGGGCATTCTTCCCAGTTGTATCCCGACGCAGAGTCTGAAGCTCCAGGACACTGCCCTTGAGGCGGTAGAGGTGGGATCCCTCGCTGAGTCCGAGGGAAAAACCAACCCTGGAGGGTAAACAGATTAAGAAGAAGAAGAAGTTAGTAATAAAAAGATACAGTTAGAATTCAAAAGGAGCCCGCCTCCGTGGCTCCTTGGTCCCGAGTTCGATTGCCGGTAGAGTCGGAAATTTTAACTTTCATTAGTTAATTCCTATTTCTCCGGGATTGTATGTTTGTGACATCTTCAGCTTTTGATTTTATCTTAGGTAGTGTCACAACCTCACTCCTATACGGCGTCAACTCTCCGCAGGTCACACCCCGTTTATTTAATTCATAAAGACAAATTATAGGAAGAGGAATTAGGGATTGGAAGAATTTATCAAGGGTAATGGACGATAAATTTCCACTTTCTTTCAAATTATTTAATAAAACAGTAGGAAAACAATTGATAGGGATCCTGCGAGCCTTAAATGCTGATCAATGATTATTGACTAATTGAAATGGCGTATGGCTTTTTTAGTGCCGGGAGTGTCCGAGGACAAGTTCGGCTCGCCAGATGCAGGTCTTTTGATTTGATGGCCGTAGGCGACCTGCGCGTCGTGAAGAAGATTAAATGATGATGAAGACGACACGTGCACCCAGCCCCCGTGCCACCAGAATTAACCAATTAAGGTTAAAATTCCCGACCCTGCCGAGAATCAAACTCGGGACCCGCGTGCCCAAAGGCCAGCACGCTAACCATTTAGCCATAGAGATTGATTGCCTAGTACACCTGATTTTGGCACAGTACAATTTTTACAGTTTTTCTAAAACCACATACCCTCTGCTGGTGTTAACTGAGCGATGAATCATCCTCTCGACTGATAACCTAAGACGCAGGCAGGGTAAAAAAATCCATTTGCGAAAAGGTCTTTCAATAAACGGAACTCAATGTTATGTCCAGGAGAACCGCAACTCTGAGTAAAGGAATTTAACATCTTTGGCGGCCAAGGCCTCCGGTAACGACCAATGTGACGTCACTTCCGTCAGACATTTTGTCGCGTTATGTTGCACAAATTTTCGGATGACCCCAGCCATAAGAAATATTTCCGTCAAAACTTAGAATGTTCATGTAAGATGCAGTGATATGAGTTTCAAGTGGTATTGTTTCGGAAGGTAGACAAGGAGACGTCATTTAATTCTTCTAATTATAGAGTTTCCCGCAGAAGGGCATCTTGTACAATGTGGGCGATCTGAAGTGGCCAAATGAGAGCCACGTGCGATGACGAAAAGAAACACTAATCTCTCTATCATCGTTGTGATAATTACGATTTATTGCACTTGCCTCGCCGACAAAGAGGAGCTGTATTACCGCTGTCACCTTCTGATGGATGCAGCTCGCTATCTTATCAGGCGAGAAGATGGCAGCAGTAGTCTGATGGAGATAACAATTGTAAGACCTTCATGATGGAAACAATGGCTAGCGAGGAATGTACTCCTCAATGGTGGGGACGTTCTTCCAAGGCAGCCATACCTCGTTTGAATAGGTCATTGGTAAAACGGACCTGGAAACTTGACGGGTAGAGACTCCTGAATGAATGATCAAACTAACTTCATCCCATTGTGAATGGCAGATAGGGGAAGTTGTATAGGAGGTGAAGGCAGAAATGTTAATGTATTTATTACACAGCAATCAGTTCATTTTTTCATATTACAGTACAATGTTAACGGTACCGGTACCTCAGACATGTTTACTGTACGCACTCTAGGTGAATGTCTGACGCACAGAAGCGCTAAACCCAGATCACGTCCAATATTTGTCAGATGGGAGATCTAGTGTTTATCGTGTCGATCAGTTTGTATATACTACACTGCACGTGCACGACTGAGATAAACATCACAACAGTACTGACCACAGTCGAATTGTGACATTGCTACAAGAAACATGGTGACAAGCGGATGTCGCTGCTTGTGTTGGAGTAAGTTACAGTGATGTCTCGAGAGTTTGAAGAAAGTTCAGGGGGTCAGGCTGTTTCTGATCGACAACGGACGGTATCCCCTCGCAAAACAACTCGCTGGGACGATCGCTATTTGTAGTTTACAACGCGTCGAAGACCATTGCTTGTGGGACTTCATTCCACCAAGATTTTCGATGGGACAACGGAGTGAATGTGCCAGATCAGACATTGTGAAGGAGGAATAATATCAAGGAAGCCTGTATCAAAAGAAAGCAGCACGATTTCTTCTGGTTGATTTAAAAAAAATGAGTACTGTTACTAAAATGTTGCTAACTTTGGGCTGGGAAGACTTGGGAGTAAGGAGACGAGCTGCTTGGCTAAGTTGTATGTTCCCAGCTGTCAGTGGGGAGATGGCTTTGAATTACATTATTAGACGAATAAGCTTGGGCGGAGTTTTTAAAAGAAGGACACACCAAAGTATGAAGATGATGTTGGGATTCAATAGGATAAATTGGGACAAATATTTATTTATAGGAAGTGGAATTAGGGGTGGAATAATTTATCAAGCGAAATGTTTGATGAATTTCCAACTTCTTTGATATCATTTAAGAAAATACTAGGCTAACAATAAAAAGGGAATCTGCCACGCGGGGACATCCCTAACTGCATATTAGTGGTGAATGATTGATAGACTGAAAACATATTTTGCTGTTAAATGTAATCGATGACTATTTACTGTGGTAGTGGTGGTGGAGGTGGTGTGATTACAGTATTGTTTTAAATGGAAATAGAACTAGGGAACCATCCTTTAGGCCTATATAACGCTAATCAGAGAGAAGAAGGAACTTGCAGGGATACTATGCATAGTGGTATACAGTAAACTCTGAGGCTCCGTGGCTCAGGCAAAAGCGCGCCGGCCTCTCACCACTGGGTTTCGTAGTTCAAATTCCGGTCAATCTATGTGAGATGTGTGCTGGACATTCCAGTAAAACTCTCCAATAACATTCCCTCTGTCAGTCATTAATCATTGCTCCAGAGAAGTGCGAGAGACTTCGGCAACCGGCACAATTCCTATCCTCGCCGCTAGTTGGGAGCTTCATTCATTTCATTCCTGACCGGGTTGAATGACTGGAAACAGGTTAAGGAATTCTATATTAATTTTCGTGAGGATATACGTAGGAAATAAAATTAATTATTTTGACATGTCATAACAAAATACTTCTTTGACTACTACCTGTACTCAAAGAAATACTGTAGGCCAGCAGAGAAGCTTGCTTAGGAATAAAGCGTAAATAATGAACGGCGAACGAACTGTGCTGTGGGTTTGCCTGCGCTTTGTCGCCATCTAGTCTTTAAAGCACGAATTATTAGAAGTTAGCTGTTCTCGGCTCTTCCCGCGCTTATGTCCTAAGGAGCGGGATTATTTATTTATTTATTTATTTTTTTTATTTATTTATTTATTTATTTATTTATTTATTTATTTATTTAAAAACCGGAAACAGCTAGCACGGAATTACAAAGATCCATAATAAAGTATGTTTCTGGGAAGGAGGCCTAACTATAATGTAATTTGACCGATAGCGAGTATTAAATTATTCAAGTTCTTTAGACTCTTTCAGCTTTGAAATTGCCAGCGTTTCGCTCCAGTATGGGTCGGTAGATGCAGAGTGGGTTTCGGCCCTTGGGTTTCGTCCCTTAAGAGGCCACGGATTGTCCGTGGTCCAACAGCTCTGTACTCTGACCGGCCAACCGAGCGGAGGAGAGGTGGCCACGGCTCTACCGTGGCTCTACGCCTCTGCATTCGGGAGACGGGTCAGGGGCACAGGGCTGGACTTCACGCTTGGCCCCACCCGTCGGCTGTCCTGAGAATGGTTTCCCGTGGTTTTCCGTTCTCCTGCACTAAGGCGAATGCCGGGACAGTTCCTAGTATAGGCCACGGCCGCCCACCCCTCACCTTCTCCGCACATCTCCTTCACCGTAACAAATCTCCCGGCCTGAGAGACGGCGTCACCGTCTAAGAGGGCCGCCTCCCCCTTCACGGGAGGAATGAAAACGTTTCTTAGTAGTAGTAGCTCCAGTGTGGCTGTGGGATCTTCAGTTGGATTGCCACACATTTTCAAGACGCTGGATGCCAGAGCGCCTTTGAGACACCACTTGAATACCGAGCTTAAATTCTCTCGGTGAAATGACATTATAATTCCCTTGTGGGAACATATTTTTGATATAATTCTTCTTACTGTCATAGCCAAAGATATAAATAACAACACTTGACAATTCCAAGAAATTAGCCCAAATAGATTTCGAGTAAAGTGTACCTGACATTTGATGACTTAACAGGAGCGAGAGAGCCCGGTGCAGTACCGTTGATTCGAGGGGGGGGGGGGGGGGGAAGCAATATGCGGAGAAAAGATTACATTTTTTTTCTATGTTAGCGGGCTAAAACTACGAATTTTATGACTTCTTAAAAAAGCAATCTTTACAAGCCCTGTTGTTTTATCAGTTAATCTTACCTTTATTTTCTCTAATTAGCCTATTAACAAAGTTTTTAGCGGAAATACGCACAAAATGTCGTTCGTCGCGGCTAACCAATTTGTAGCCTATAGCGCCACGGCAAGTAGTGGAGACTTTGCATGTGCTGTGAGGAAGGGTAGCAGGGGTATATTTCTTTTTATGCCAAGGTCATGCACGCTGAGGTGCGCATTCGTCAGTGTGGCAGTCTCTCTTTTTCTTTTCTATTTGCTTTACGTCCCACCGACACAGATATGTCTTATGGCGACGATGGGATAGGAAAGGCCTAGGAAGTGGAAGAAAGCGGCCGTGGCCTTAATTAAGGTACAGCCCCGGCATTTGCCTGATGCGAATATGGGAAACCACGGAAAACCAACTTCAGGGCTGCCGACAGTGGGGCTCGAACCCACTATCACCCAATTACTGGATACTGGCCGCACTTAAGCGACTGCAGCTAGGCAGTCTCCTTAGTATCTCTTAGTTTGTTAGTGTGTAGTCAAATACCAAATGATTTTTAATTGGATAATCATGCCGTACTTCAATTGATTGTAATACATGTGTAATATTTTTCCTTTGGTGAAAGTTTTATTGTAGAGTATTGAATCAAAATCTCAAAATAACTGTTATTACCGCAATTAAGTTGGTAAACTGTCAACCTTTACTTGTCTGTCGAAATTCGCTCAGAGACCATAAAAAACATACCATTTTGTAGCTCTTTATTCCGTTTTGATGTATAAACCCCCCCCCCCCTAATCACCGCGGCTGGCCAGGTGGTTCTCTCCTAGAAATTTAACTTTTTCCTCCCCTGCAATAGTTATAACGAGAGGTTTACTTCAGACAGATCCACGCTGACACACTCCGCTTTATCTACAGTGTTCTTTAATTATATTGGCTCTAAATCAGGATTTAATAAATTCTCTTTCAATTAATTTTATTTTTAATTTTTAATTTGTACACAGCGTTCTGACTTCTGCTTCATTACATCGATCTGCTCAGTAATTACGCAGCCTGATATATTTAATTAATTTGTTTTTATCTATTATAAATGTTATTTCCAGGAAAAATTGTTCATGTTGTGTGTTTTGTAGACACCACTGCTATTGCAGTCCACTGAAGAGGCTTTAAGGGAACAGCGACGTAGTTCGTCAACCGATGATTTCCATGTTCGCCGAACGACGATCATATCAAGGATTTAGTAAAGTAAGTCACGGCCATTTCTACCATTTTCTTTTGGTTCAACTCATCGCAGAGATGACAGACTATTATGTGTTACTTCCTGCAGGTTATCATTCTTCAGAAGGGATAATAATAATAATAATAATAATAATAATAATAATAATAATAATAATAATAATAATAAATGTCCGCCTCTGTGGTGTAGTGGTTAGAGTGATTAGCTGCCGCCCCCGGAGGTCCGGGTTCGATTCCCGGCTCTGCCACGAAATTTGAAAAGTGGTACGAGCAGCTGGAACGGGTCCACTCAGCCTCGAGAGGTCAACTGAGTAGACGTGGGTTCGATTCCCGCCTCAGCCATCCTGGAAGTGGTTTTCCGTGGTTTCCCACTTCTCCTCCAGGCAAATGCCGGGATGGTACCTAACTGAAGGCCACGGCCGCTTCCTTCCCTCTTTCTTGCCTGTCCCATCCAATCTTCCCATCCCTCCACAAGGCCCCTGTTCAGTATAGCAGCTGAGGCCGCCTGGGCGAGGTACTGGTCATTGTCCCAGTTGTATGCCCGACCCAAAGTCTGAAACTCCAGGACACTGCCCTTGAGGCGGTAGAAGTGGGATCCCTCGCTGAGTCCGAGGGAAAAACCGACCCTGGAGGGTGAACAGATTAAGAAGAAGAAAATAATAATAATAATAATAATAATAATAATAATAATAATAATAATAATAATAATAATAATAATAATAATGAGAATGGAACAAAATATATAAGGAGTGGAATTAGATGGGGTTGTAAAATGAAGAACCTTAAAATCAATTGTATTGCTTTTGGAAATGATATGTCCTTATTCACTGAAACAATGGAGGAAGCATGGATGCAAATCCTTGAACTATAGAAACAAGAAGTTAAGGTAGGTCTTCACATCTTCACATCATCCACATAAATACCTCAAAGTGTAAGAACAAGAGATTGAAATAGTAAAATAATTCAAATATATCGGAGAATGGATTAGCTGCAATGGTGTGGAATGCAAAGCAATGGAACCCAGGAAAATGAACTCAACGAAAATTGTTCTGATGGACTACGTATCGATATATCGCTGGGAAGCGTGACTAGTCTTAAGGAAAATAGTGAATAAGAAGAGCAATGTCAGATACGCAATTTACAACCTGCTTTTATTATTACTACTTTTATTTATTCCAATTTATTCTTATTATACTGAATACCCTACCAGTTAGAGATGGCAAACGAATATCGATATTTTGAGATGGAAATATCGATATTTTAAAATCCGACATATTGTCCATATCGATACTTTGTGCCCAATATATCGATATTTCTGTCTAATTTAATACTTTTGTATACGATTTGATTATTTTCAGACCCTTTCAATATTTGCATGCTACAGTTACGAAATGTAGATTTTCATTTCTCAATTCCTTCGGTAAATACAGTGAACACAACTCATTCATCGTGCATCCCTTGTACGCACTTTACACGTCAGCTAGGCAATACTTGAGCATTGTAGCGACCTCTGTCCCAGCAGAGAGACAGTTTTCAAAGGCCGGTAACACCATCACGGAAAAGAGAAACGGATTAAATGACAAACTGTTATCCAAGCTGCTTTTTCTGAATGACTTAGGTAAGACGTAGGCCTATTGGAAATTGACCTAAGATCACCATCGTGTTTTCTTCACGAACAAATGGAATTGCAGTGCTGAGGAAGAAGTTGGAAAGAATTTTTTTTTTTAACTTTATACAGCTCTGATAATTATCAGATGTACTTCGTACACAAATTATACGTTTGTAGTTTGTCATATGGTTTCTATCAATCAATACTAATCTGCATTTAGGGCAGTCGCCCAGGTGGCAGATTCCCTATCTGTTGCTTTCCTAGCCTTTTCCGAAATGATTTCAAAGAAATTGGAAATTTATTGAACATCTCCCTTGGTAAGTTATTCCAATCCCTAACTCCCCTTCCTATAAATGAATATTTGCCCCAGTTTGTCCTCTTGAATTCCAACTTTATCTTCATATTGTGATCTTTCCTACTTTTATAGACACCATTCAAACCTATTCGTCTACTAATGTCATTCCACGCCATCTCTCCGCTGACAGCTCGGAACATACCACTTAGTCGAGCAGCTCTTCTTCTTTCTCTCAATTCTTCCCAACCCAAACATTGCAACATTTTTGTAACGCTACTCTTTTGTCGGAAATCACCCAGAACAAATCGAGCTGCTTTTCTTTGGATTTTTTCCAGTTCTTGAATCAGGTAATCCTGGTGAGGGTCCCATACACTGGAACCATACTCTAGTTGGGGTCTTACCAGAGACTTATATGCACTCTCCTTTACATCCTTACTACAACCCCTAAACACCCTCATAACCATGTGCAGAGATCTGTACCCTTTATTTACAATCCCATTTATGTGATTACCCCAATGAAGATCTTTCCTTATATTAACACCTAGATACTTACAATGATCCCCAAAAGGAACTTTCACCCCATCAACGCAGTAATTAAAACTGAGAGGACTTTTCCTATTTGTGAAACTCACAACCTGACTTTTAACCCCGTTTATCAACATACCATTGCCTGCTGACCATCTCACAACATTTTCGAGGTCACGTTGCAGTTGCTCACAATCTTGTAACTTATTTATCACTCTATAGAGAATAACATCATCCGCAAAAAGCCTTACCTCCGATTCCACTCCTTTACTCATATCATTTATATATATAAATGTAAGTTATTAGCTCGTTACTAGACATCTTGTATTTACTGTTTTTCTATGTATCATAACATCTTTCGGCCGTAAACGTTTTTATAATGTGTCATTGTAGTGAAAAAGTCATGTTACTTGGTCATTGTTTTAAGCTCGTATTAAAGACGTATTAAACCTAATGAATCCTTTAATCACAGTGTTAAATGGAAAACTAGACTTACAATAATGGATAATAGCACCAATATTTTATAAACGAATAAATCGGCGATATATCGATATTTTGAAGACCGATATTTCAATGCGATATTTTAACACCGATGTATCGAAAAATTGCTATATCGATACTTTGAAAAGTTTTGCCATCACTACTACCAGTGTTTAGATACACGAAACATGTGAGCCTACTATTTAAACAAGTTTACTTTTTACAATGTGAATTTGTACTTAGCAATGGTTTATGGAAACAATGACCGAGTGAAGTTGCCCGTGTGTCACTTTTGAACAAGTACTGTGGATCCACCGAAACCACGTATTCTACATTAACGGAATGTCAGTTGACGGCTGGGAGCAGAGTTGTATTTCTAACGCTTGCCACACACGCAGACATAAAGTACGCATACTATCTCCTTAAATCAGTTCCCCACTGGCTGGCTGCGGCCCATAAAGGGGATTGGGACCCGCTCTCTCATCTCCGAGGGGAGAAGTTCCACAAACAGAGCCGGGGACTGATGTAGCTGGTCATGTTACAGTACTAAATGAAACTGAGATATTTTCTTGGCTCTTTCTTAAACCAGATTATAGTGGCTCATGTTGTATGCTGCCACACACTTCCGAATGTTCACCAGTAGGGGCTCGGGTCAACGCTAAAATCCGAGATTTTCACATTTCGAAAATATACCTGTTCATAGCAGTGGCGTGCCATGAACATGTTCGTTACTCTAGCTGCAAAAATTTAAAAAAAAAAATAGCAATCGCAGCCCCACCACTCTCTCTAAATCCAACATGAGTATTCTATAAACTCACTTGATAACTAATCCGAAATATAACAAGCAAACAGATCAGACATTAAATAAATAAATGAATAAGACGGTTACATCGCGCATTCCTATCTACAAAAAGCCATTGTAAAATTTGTCACAAATGGAACATAATAATTGCTTTTACTTAAATGAAGTGAAAAATCTGCGGTAAATTAAGAAATATCGTCGTTGTTAGAGAAATATGAATACATGCTTAAGGTCTGCAAACAGGAATCGTTTATGTCGTATTCCGCTGCTGGTGCCGTCTTTTGTTAATTTCTTGAGGTCCAGGGCTAGCACCGAGGAATGGGAGTGCTATGTCTGTGGATTCTCATTATCTTTGTCCATATGACTAGACAAGACCGACTACAATATATCAGACCGTAATATCAAAACCAAGATGGTGGACGTCGTGGGCGCAGTAGCTGCCGACTGATGAACGTTAGGGTAGCTCGCAATAACTTCATTTCGACGATAAACCAACTCAAGATTTTCGGATATGTCGGAATTTCGTCCCAAAGAAGTTCTTTTACCTGCCAGTAAATTTACCGACACGAGGCTGACGTATTTGAGCACCTTCAAATACTACCGGACTGAGCCGGGATCAAACCCACCAAGTTGGGGTTAGAAGGCCAGAGCTTCAACCGTCTGAGCCACTCAGCCCGGCGTCACATTAAATTACTTGTGTTGATACCATTGAAAGAGCTACACAATATCTGGTTCAATCCGCCAGAAATTACGAAATGATTACGTACATATTTTGCAAACGGTAGTAGGTAATTTAAAATGATAAATGTAACATCATAAGGAAAATCACTGTTGCACCTATGAAAACGCTTCGCGAACAAGTACTCATCACATATAATCAACTAGAATCACACATATTCTGCTAGAATAGATGGACAGTCCCACAGCAAAAGAGAACAACAAGCTGATTATTTCGAAATGTCACTTAGTCAAATAACGTTTTCTCTTAGATTGCACTTCGCTGGATAGATGGAAATACATTATAAAACTGTTAAAATGATATTTATAACATCATTTTGAATGTTTAAAAATTATTTAAGGTGCGAAATTCCTCAATTTATTCACTCTCATAAGAACTATGAAACATAACGTGTTGCCTTAGTTTCGAAGTGGTGGACAATTTCTAATGTTCAGCACTCGATGAAAATGAAGTACACCCGAAATGATTATGCCAGCCCAATGAACAGCCCCGGTGATGTTAAGCCTTCCTTACTGGAAACTCTTAAATCATGTGTTGACATATGATATAGCAGCACTTCCAACCATGATGGTAAACTTAGCAACGAAGCGTTCTGACACTAAAGATATAATAGGATTTTCCCCATTGAAGAATATGAGTAAAACAACTCTATTGACTCTAAACAATGATGTCTTTAACCTACATGGACGAGCGTCAATTTGGTGTAGACTGCTTGATAACAGATATCCACAGCATGAATCGGAAGGTATTGGTAAACGAAGCTAATCCCTGCAAGTCACTATTTCTTCTGTGTATCAGTGTACAGATTGCTCCATCTGTCACACTATAATTTTAGTTATAACCAAGATCTAGCCAAATGTTCCAGCAGGCAAGCACATATTCTTTCAAAATACAATTGCATCTAAATCACGTGACACTTTGAAGCACATAGACACTGAAGGAACATCACCATATCAATTATCATCTATCTAAATGAATTGTTTTCTCGAGGAATTCGAATAGGTCCACCATTTAGAATTAGAAAAAAATAGTCTTCCCTAATTTCAGACATACTCTCAGATGACATATGCATACTACTGTTTTGTATTCACGATGTATGTTCCTAATCCACTTCTCTCTTAATGCTTTATTCCTTAGAGAACTTAAGAATAGATGTATGAGAGGCATTGCCATAGTTCGATTTAAATCCGGTTCACAACACGATCAAAACAAACATATTCTCACATGACTGTGTATAATTATAGATCCTAGTGACCACTGACCCATATAAATACACTCACACACTTATATTCTACATAGAAACCAATACTTATCGTCAACTTACATGAAATTACTCCGACTGCATAAGAAAACAAAAACGAATAGGCTAACCATTATCGGTTGGAAAGAGATCTTCCCTAACCACAAATTTTGGTTACACACATAGCCTACGATAGTTTGGTCCTTGACTTCCAATTTTCCCGGTGAATATTCCTTATCGATTTCTCCTGTAGAGATCTATCTTCAGGGAATTTAAAAGCTTCAGCAACGGTATAATTAGATCGACAACCACGAACTCAGCAGGAACGATCCATTTTGTGAAATACAGCACGCACGGCAATATAAACACTATTATACATTACCATCATCAATCAATCATCATCAATCAATACTGATCTGCATTTAGGGCAGTCGCCCAGGTGGCAGATTCCCTATCTGTTGCTTTCCTACCCTTATCCGAAATGATTTCAAAGAAATTGGAAATTTATTGAACATCTCCCTTGGTAAGTTATTCCAATCCCTAACTCCCCTTCCTATAAATGAATATTTGCCCCAGTTTGTCCTCTTGAATTCCAACTTTATCTTCATATTGTGATCTTTCCTACTTTTGACGCCATTCAAACCTATTCGTCTACTAATGTCATTCCACGCCATCTCTCCGCTGACAGCTCGGAACATACCACTTAGTCGAGCAGCTCTTCTTCTTTCTCTCAATTCTTCCCAACCCAAACATTACAACATTTTTGTAACGCTACTCTTTTGTCGGAAATCACCCAGAACAAATCGAGCTGCTTTTCTTTGGATTTTTTCCAGTTCTTGAATCAGGTAATCCTGGTGAGGGTCCCATACACTGGAACCATACTCTAGTTGGGGTCTTACCAGAGACTTATATGCACTCTCCTTTACATCCTTACTACAATCCATAAACACCCTCATAACCATGTGCAGAGATCGGTACCCTTTATTTACAATCCCATTTATGTGATTACCCCAGTGAAGATCTTTCCTTATATTAACACCTAGATACTTACAATGATCCCTAAAAGGAACTTTCACCCCATCAACGCAGTAATTAAAACTGAGAGGACTTTTCCTATTTGTGAAACTCACAACCTGACTTTTAGCCCCGTTTATCAACATACCATTGCCTGCTGTCCATCTCACAATATTTTCGAGGTCACGTTGCAGTTGCTCACAATCTTGTAACTTATTTATCACTCTATAGAGAATAACATCATCCGCAAAAAGCCTTACCTCCGATTCCACTCCTTTACTCATATCATTTATATATATAAGAAAACATAAAGGTCCGATAACACTGCCCTGAGGAACTCCCCTCTCAACTATTACAGGGTCAGACAAAGCTTCACCTACTCTAACTCTCTGAGATCTATTTTCTAGAAATATAGCAACCCATTCAGTCACTCTTTTGTCTAGTCCAATTGCACTCATTTTTGCCAGTAGTCTCCCATGATCCACACTATCAAATGCTTTAGACATGTCAATCGCGATACAGTCCATTTGACCTCCAGAATCCAAGATATCTGCTATATCTTGCTGGAATCCTACAAGTTGAGCTTCAGTGGAATAACCTTTCCTAAAACCGAATTGCCTTCTATCGAACCAGTTATTAATTTCACAAACATGTCTAATATAATCAGAAAGAATGCCTTCCCAAAGCTTACATACAATGCATGTCAAACTTACTGGCCTGTAATTTTCAGCTTTATGTCTATCACCCTTTCCTTTATACACAGGAGCTACTATAGCAACTCTCCATTCATCTGGTATAGCTCCTTCGGTCAAACAATAATCAAATAAGTACTTCAGATATGGTACTATATCCCAACCCATTGTCTTTAGTATATCCCCAGAAATCTGATCAATTCCGGCCGCTTTTCTAGTTTTCAACTTTTGTATCTTATTGTAAATGTCATTGTTATCATATGTAAATTTTATTACTTCTTTGGCCTTAGTCTCTTCCTCTATCTCGACATTATCCTTGTAACCAACAATCTTTACATACTGCTGACTGAATACTTCTGCCTTTTGAAGATCCTCACATACACACTCCCCTTGTTCATTAATTATTCCTGGAATGTCCTTCTTGGAACCTGTTTCTGCCTTAAAATACCTATACATACCCTTCCATTTTTCACTAAAATTTGTATGACTGCCAATTATGCTTGCCATTATGTTATCCTTAGCTGCCTTCTTTGCTAGTTTCAATTTTCTAGTAAGTTCCTTCAATTTCTCCTTACTTCCACAGCCATTTCTAACTCTATTTCTTTCCAGTCTGCACCTCCTTCTTAGTCTCTTTATTTCTCTCTTATAATAAGGTGGGTCTTTACCATTCCTTACCACCCTTAGAGGTACAAACCTGTTTTCGCATTCCTCAACAATTCCTTTAAACCCATCCCAGAGTCTGTTTACATTCTTATTTACCGTTTTCCACCGATCATAGTTACTTTATAGAAACTGCCTCATACCTGCTTTATCAGCCATATGGTACTGCCTAACAGTCCTACTTTTAAGACCTTCCTTTCTATCACATTTATTTTTAACTACCACAAAAACAGCTTCATGATCACTAATACCATTTATTACTTCAGTTTCCCTATAGAGCTCATCTGGTTTTATCAGCACCACATCCAAAATATTTTTCCCTCTGGTTGGTTCCATCACTTTCTGAATCAGCTGTCCTTCCCATATTAACTTATTTGCCATTTGTTGCTCATGCTTCCTGTCGTTCGCATTTCCTTCCCAATTGACATCTGGCAAATTCAGATCTCCCGCTACAATCACATTTCTTTCCATGTCATTTCCCACATAGCTGACTATCCTATCAAATAATTCCGAATCCGCATCAGTGCTACCCTTTCCCGATCTGTACACTCCAAATATATCAAGTTGCCTGTTATCTTTAGAAATGAGCCTTACACCTAGAATTTCATGTGTCTCATCTTTAACTTTTTCGTAGCTTACAAATTCTTCTTTCACCAGAATGAAAACTCCCCCTCCCACCTTTCCTATCCTATCTCTACGATACACACTCCAGTGCCGTGAGAAAATTTCTGCATCCATTATATCATTTCTCAGCCATGATTCAACTCCTATTACAATATCTGGTAAATATATATCTATTAAATTACTTAATTCTATTCCTTTCTTTACAATACTTCTACAGTTCAACACTAACAATTTTATGTCATCCCTACTTCATTTCCAGTTCCCTGTTCCCTTATCATCGCTCCCTAGGCCATCCCGTTTCCCTGAATGTACATCCCTATTACCCTTCCAAACAAATTTCCTAACTTATACGTACCACTGCGGTTTAAATGAAGGCCATCCGAGCGCAGATCCCTATCTCCTACCCACCCATTAGGATCTAGAAATTTCACTCCCAGTTTCCCACGTACCCACTCCATAGTCTCATTTAAATCCCCAATCACCCTCCAGTCAGTATCCCTCCTACACAGTATTCCACTAATAACAATCTCCGCTTTCTTAAACTTCACCCGTGCTGCATTTGCCAGATCCCACACATCTCCAACTATGTTGGTACTTATATCAGCTTGCCTTACGTTGTTGGTACCAACGTGAAACACTACCACCTTCTCCTTCCCCTCCTCCCTCTCTTCTACTTTCCTCAACATCTGCCTCAATCTAATTCCTGGATAACATTCTACCCTGGTTCCCTTTCCTCCACACACTTTCCCCACGTGTCTAACGATGGAATCTCCCATGACCAGAGCCTCAACCCTACCCACCTCATTTGATCCCCTCCCCTCCTGGTCAGCCCTATCTTTCCTGATAGCTGCAGAAGCTACTTCCTCCACCCTTTTCTCCTTCCCATGACCCTGTTCCACCTGTCTTTTCCTATCCTCTACTCTACATTTCCCTTTCCTACCTTTTCCCTTCCTCCTACTTCCACGCATCTCAGCAACAGTTCCCTGTCCCTCATCTTCCCTCTGTTGTTCTACCTGGAGTGACTCGTACCGATTTCGCACAGACACCTGTCCTGCATTCTGATCCTGAATAGAGCCCTTGGCCTGCAATCTCCTTCCCCTTAGAACATTAGACCACCTGTCTTCTACAACTCCTCCCTTTCCTTCCCCTCCCTCTTGTACACCTACTGTAACCTGTACATTGTTTGAGGGAGTCCTATCTTCCTTCCTGTCTTCTGTGAGAATCCTAATTATCTCCCTCAAACTTTCCAACTCCTCCCTCATATCCCTCAATGCCTCACCACACCCACAATAAGTACACTCGCGCTCCTTAGCCATTCTTTACGGGGGGAAAATTTTAAATTAAAAAATAAAATAACTTATTTGCAAAAAATAAATAAATAAATAAATAAATAAATAAATAAATAAATGAACGGAGGGATATATTGTCTGGGATAGTACACAACAATAAGGTAATTAATATACGACTACACTACAATACTACTTAGTCGTGCTCTATTTTTTTATCCTACAACCCCTAACAGGATAAAAGCTGCTGTTAATTACTGAATATGGAAAGTAATACACAAGAACTACACAATTCCAAACTGCAATTAAGCCTATCCTAATTTCAACAATATTTTATTAAGAGTTTCTACGGATACCTCTACTACACCAGTACCACACAAATATTTTACAATAATAAAATAAGCACACTCAATTCTAATAGGATATTACTCGTATACTACTGTACAGTACACTACAGTCATTTTTAAACTACTTTCAGACGTATCCTAATTACGATACCGGTACCGTACCGTATGTCACTACTAAGCACAACAGAAATGAAATTTGCAAGAACTACTGTACTCAAAGATTACCAACGAAGCTAAATGCTTAGACAAATTATTATTAGTATTACGGTCTAACAGATATACACGAAAGATAACACACGAATATAGCAGGCAAGATACGGCACTATCTAAATGTACTGTATCTATACTACAATGTATCTACACTACACTACACTGCGTTTGGTTAAATGCTTAAATATCACGAATATAACTGGCAAGATACTATCTAATATATTATACCTTACCTTCACTACAATTCTACTGAAATGTGGTTATGTGATTATTACAGCTGGTGGATTACTATTATTTTCCCTACTCCACGGGACGGAGAAAAAAAAGTGTCCTTAATTAGGCCTACTGAAAAATACGAGGTTGTCTACAATAATTTCTCAAATATTTCTATCAAAACTACTACTACTCCAGGGACTTGAACTGCAATTACTGGGATATATGAACTTTATTATTATTAGCTAACCGTTCACAAATACTGAAGGATCGAGGGAACGAAATATAAATTCCGGATACTAACTACCTACTCAGAAGTACAAATGAATGGAATACAAGTTCAGCTGATTTTTATTTATATTTACTTGACTACACTACACCCTTTGTTCACGACTGTAGCCAACAATGCAATATTTGAATATGAGGAGCGACAATAATCAATAACAATACGACTGTTAACTATTACCGTGTAATCTCTTTAACTTCTTTTTAAATGGAAGTTTGCAGGCGTATCGTGTTTTTTAATGTAGTAAATTATATCCTTCGCGATAGTTTGAACGGATATCTATACGAAATACCGGAGAAGTTGCTTAACTCTTTAACAGAATGTAAACACATATATGAACCAACCACATGTCTTAAACGCTCGCCCACGAAGTCGCCATTTTCCTCCCAATTGATAGTAGCTTTAAGGTCTGATATATTGTAGTCGGTCTTGGACTAGAGCGGCCAGTTGAAACAGCAAAATGGAGGTCAACGGCATTCACGATGTTATTTCGTTCTTCAATGAGGCAAATGACCATGTTATAGTGATGTGGCTGGAAAAACAACTAAGGACGCATTCAACAACTTGGTGCTGCACATTACAGAGAAATATCGTTAATACCACAAAAATGATTTTTGTTGAAAGAAAAATAGCATGATCCCTGGACCAATAAATATATATTTTTTTATTCGAACGAAAATAGCTCGATCCCTGGACCAATAAATCACTAGTCCACAGAATTCTTCTTATCTACACTGGCCATAGATTTTTGTCGCCTATTAAATCTTGCATATCGCGATACAATTCAGGAAATGATGTCATTGACAACTGAAGCAATGAAACGAAAACAAAGAACTTCAGTGAACACAGATATCACGCAAGAAATTGTTGAAAGTGTAAGAAAAACAAGAGACATGCGTGTGTTACTGTGAGCGTAGTACCAAAAGTACTTGTGAAGTAGGTATACATAATATTCTCCAAAAATAAAATATTTCTTAATTTACCGCAGATTTTAGACCTCAACTGTGTAAAAGCAATTATTATGTTCCATTTGTGACAAATTTTACAGTGACATTTCGTAGATAGGAATGCGCGACGTAACCGAATAAGACAATGTATGTATTAAAGAACTTATAAAATTATAACTCATTTGAATAAGAATATTTCCAACCACATACTCGCATATATTTACAAACTGGTACTCAGGGCAGCGACGGTACCAACATAAGTTAATCTACAGCCGACTTTAAACAATGTACTTACAGCTTCACCCGCTGACGCTTCGTAATAGTACAGTCATGTTTTTTACAGAAAATACTGAGACTAACATTTTGATTTTTAACTTAAGAAGCCTAACCTAAACTGAATGAACTAAATTTAGAAGGATTTTTACCGTCCCCAAAGTTTAACAGTTTCACTGGGTTACTAAGCGTAGATACAGCAACGACAAACGACGTATACCGCTGTTATATTTACGAAGAATGCCACAGAACTCGCTAAAACTTCACCTTTAATCCAAGAGAAACGCCAAAACTCTGCACAATATTCCACCATTAAAGGCAAACCCACTCATACAGAGTAACCAAATACAGAATTCTTGTACCTCTCACTTGACCTGTGTTCATGCCGGGCAAACTAAATATTTTTCCGTGTGTTTCGAAAAACATAGGTCTACACCTGCCGTCAATGTATCGGTCCCAAAAACGTTATGCATCCTGAAATCCATAAATAATAATACTTTTATTACATTTTATTTCATAAAATGCGTATTTTTATTAGCAAAACTATGTTCAAGTGGCTACACTGTTTTCTGCTTGTAGCCTGTGGCGCTGAACACTTCGTGTGTTAACTCTTACAGCTAACATGTACCCAAGCTAGCTGCTCCGCGACCGCAAGACGCTGAGAATCTCGAGCGAGACCAACAGCTATCATATCACCCCACCACCCCAAGAGTCAACCAAGCGGCTTGTATTTCGCTGGGGATAGCTCTCTTTCGCGCCGGCAAAGAAACCCAGCTCGCTGGAGAGACTACTGAGGTAGAACGAGCGGGTTATCGAGAAGAGCTGTACTTGCCTTGACTTAGCTGTTTGCAGTTTTTCTAACTTGATAAAGAAACGTTCTAAGGAATAATAAGAAAATGTCCCAGCGACACCGAGTTAGCTGGTTCAGTGCACGCCACCGGTTCATAGTTAGCTGCTTTTCTCTCGCTAGGACGCACTCAGATACCCTTCTTCAGAGGGCAGCACACTAATAGGTAGTATCACAAAGGGCGCATCTAGGTAACGGAACTGTACTTGGGCCAGGGACTTAGAAAGGAAGTTCTTTGGTCGTAACTATGAACATAGCAACAGAGATTATGTATAAACAACATGGGAATTCTGAAATGAAAACTGCGAGCTCAGGCAATTGCAGTGTAATAAATCAGTATATACAGTACTTTTAAGTTTAATAACGGTAAATGGCCTACCCCTTTAATACTTGACCCTATAGATGTTGATGAAACCAATTTCGACATAATGAAGTTCTACCGTAATCAAACCCATTTTTTCTGAGAGAGAGATTTATTAAAGAAATAAATCGTCCGTCCTCCAACGGGGGTGACCATTCAGATCCAGACAGGTTACCATTTTTTTAAAAGGGGAAATTTAATTTGTAATACTGTTATTTATTATCTTCTTTTTTCCAGGGTTAGTGGGGGAGGAATGCTAATCACGTTCTCAGGTATAGATGGAAAATGAATGATCCTTCCTTAGATGTATTCTTGAATATAAAAATCCTATAAAAATAGGAGAATGATGGACTCTGTTATGGAGGGTAAGAGAAGTAGAGGGAGACCAAGACGACGACGGTTAGACTCAGTTTCTAACGATTTAAAGATAAGAGGTATAGAACTAAATGAAGCCACAGCGCTAGTTGCAAATAGAGGATTGTGGCGACATTTAGTAAATTCACAGAGACTTGCAGACTGAACGCTGAAAGGCATAACGGTCTATAATGATGTATGTATGTATAAAAATCCTGTACAGCGTTGCCAATCGAGATATGGAAATCATTAGAGTCTCTTGTGAAAAGCATGCCTAAGGATTGTGGCAATGCCCTCAAATTTGTTTTCAAAAATTAACAAATTGGAAGGATACTTAAAGGAGAGAGCCTCTGTGGCCCGGGCAGCCTCTCACCACTGGGTTCCGTGGTTCAAATTCCGGTCATGTGACGTTTGTGCTGGACAAAACGGAGGCGGGACAGGTTTATCTCCGGGTACTCCGGTTTTCCCTGTCATCTTTCATCCAGTAAAACTCTCCAATATCATTTCATCTTTCATTCATTAATCATTGCCCCAGAGGAGTGCGACAGCCTTCGACAGTCGGCACAATTCCTATCCTCGCCACTAGATGGGGGCTTCATTCATTCCATTTCTAACCCGGTCGAATGACTGGAAACAGGTTCTGAATTGTTATCTTCACTTAAGAAGAAGAAATCTTGTATTAGTTCTTTCTGTGACTGTTGCCGCGGCAGAGTGCAGTTTCTCAACAAAGAATCTTAACTAAATATAGGCTACTTGAGAACGACTATGACGAGGAAACGTCTTAATAAATTACCTATGGTTTTGTGGTGGCCAGTGATACATAACTATTAAACTCCTTGAGTAGTGTTGTTTGTTCCACACTTTCTATGAGTTTTATATGCTATTCTTCTTTTGTTCTAACCTAGCAAACATCTGGTATCGATCTTTATATTATATTGTGTTGTTGTAGTAAGTACTTTAAAAAATCAAAAGCTACGATTTGACTTATCCGACGACGAAAGAGGTTACCAGTTTTAATTACTGAACGGGATTCCGCTATACACTTTATAGAGTACAAAGGTCCAAATCACACGCGAGAAATGGAATAAAGTAGGCGCAATACATAGTTAACTTCGATTTCTGGGTATTTTCTTATCCTTGAGTACGTTTCCAAATATTTCATACACAATTTGGACCATTTTTAAAAAACATTCTGATAACGTGAACACATTAATGACATTTTGAATAGTATAGTGCTTTTGAATTTGTACGACAATGAGCACGCAGTTTACTTGTTTGGGCCATCCAAGATATTTCTCCTAGGACCGCCAATGAATGTCTCCTTTACTTTATATTCTGTTCTTTCCATGGTCCAACTCCTTGACTGAACGGTCAGCTTTGAGGCCTTCGGTTTGATTCCCAGACGGGTGGTGGATTTTAGTCGCTTCTAATTAATTCTTCTGTCTCGGGGCCTGGGTTTTTGTTTCAACACTTTCCTCTCCATATTCAGACAACACACTACACTAACAACCAGCACAGCAACTCGCTGTAGTGATTACGTCCCACCACGTAGGGTTAGTGAAGGGAAGGGCATCCGGACGTAAAAGAGGTCCAAATAAACATGTGGATCCCGCAGATGTGGGAAAAAGCGGTTGAAAAAGGAAGAAGAATTTTTCTTTTCATTGTCATCTTAGTCTCGCACTAAAATAATAATAATTTCGTGTGGCTATTTCTAGCCAAGTGCAGCCCTTGTAAGGCAGACCCTCCGATGAGGGTGGGCGGCATCTGCCACGTGTAGGTAACTGCGTGATATTGTGGTGGAGGATAGTGTTATGTGTGGTGGGTGAATTGCAGGGATGTTGGGGACAGCACAAACACCCAGCCCCCGGGCCACTGGAATGAACCAATTATGGTTAAAATCCCCGACCCCGCCGGGAATCGAACCCAGGACCGTCTGAACCGAAGGCCAGTACGCTGAGCATTCAGCCAACGAGTAGTCTCGCACTGACTCCAGCGATACGAGCGTGAAGTGCCCTTTACGGCTCTTTAGCTGAATGGTCGGCTGGTCCGAGGTTCGATTCCCGATACGTAGGCGTGATTTTAACCGCGTATTGTCAGTTCCTCTGGCCTCGGAGACTGAGTTCCGTAACGAGGAAGTGGCGACATTGGTCCCCCCCCCCCTAGGGGCGCAGGTAGAGGATGGTCACAATAATTACCATATTAAAAATACAAGAAAGAAAGAAAGAAAGAAAGAAAGAAAGAAAGAGTTAGATCTGTTGGGTAAAAACAAAAGAATTCAACAATTAGCCTTCTGCGGCTGATTAAAAATATTTTCCACTAACACTCAAAAGGAACTATTTATAGCTAGACATGATATAGGCTTCTGGGCTTTTGCCGTGTCAAGAAAATAAGGTGAAATTCTTTCTACAATGTAGAAGCCTTTCTCGTGGACAGTCGAGATTTTCTTCTGACGACGCAGAGCACAGTTCTCTGCGAAACGTAAAGAATTTCACCTTACCGTATTTTCTTGACACGGTATAAGCCCATAAGCCTGTATCATGTCTATAAGTACAGACCGTGAAAGCACCAATGGAAATATTTATAGCTAATCACTACGAGATTACAGAATATTATTGGATAATAATATAAGTTTAATTCAGATCGTGTGTTCTCAACTATTAATTTCTTTTATTTTTAATTTGTAACTTAGGGCAAGACTGCGTGACGTGCCGCATGTTTCTATTAAGTGCATGCATTTTTTTAAGTAAGGGTTTGGGTTTGACAACTTTTTGCAGAAAGGGAAGAACAACATGTGCGCTTGATTATTTAACACTTAGTTTGCTATATAAAACTCATTTAGGCCCATTATGAGCCAAAGAATAGAAGGGTGCGTAACGGGAGAGTTGCCGAAAGGACGGGTGATATGCCGCACACCCGGGAGAGATGTCGCAGTGAAGTAGAAATGATGGTCTATTCATAAATATACGTACTTTTATAACGTCTAGTGTGGAGAATATGTACAAAACATTTGATAAATATGTCACGTACTATTAGAGAATGATTGAATATCAATTCAACACACAATTCAAATTCTAATTAAACTTCATGATTGTACTCAACAACATTACCCAGTGGACGGAGGCGATTCAGTTGTAAACACCAAGAAAATGCAGGGATCCCTTCAAAATTTCACTGTTACAACAGTTTAGCTCAGATTATTTTCAAACGTTTACAGTAGAGACTCGAAATAATGTAGTTTACAATCATTGGCTTTATATTTACCTTGTAGTCTACTAATGGAGAAGAGACGTACATTTTACACGGAATGAAAGTGACGTTCTTGTATTTGCATGGGTTGTTTCACAATGCCACGAAAACCAGGAACATCGTTGCCTCGGATAGTTTGAGCGGAAGAACCGGGAACAATAGTTCAAAATATCATTTAGCACAACTCCTAGATTAATGCGACGATTAGTTCATGAGAAAGAGGGAGTGTACTTCGGCGTATTTGTTGGTCCGTTACCTAGTCCCGCGCACCATGTATTCCCATTCCTAATGTTATGCGTTCACTGCTACTTCGCTCAGTTCACTCTGGTTTAGTGCTGTTATCGCCTCATTTATTCAAACTCAATTACTTCTCTTTTATTCAAACTGCACCTTGCCATGCTTTTGTGCCACGCAATATCATTTTTCAAAGTGACAGCGAATCAAGTAATTAAGAGGTTTCAAGGCGTTGAAAATATTATGGGAATCCTCACCAGATGATGTCAACATGCATATCAGTGAAAAGATGGTGATTATATTAATTTCCATCAGGAAATGTCGTACAATGATACATACATACGCTAGAATTCAGCAGAAATTTAAATCTACATGCTCCCAAGATGAAAGAGGTCAGACTAATTCAAACTCTTTAGGAAAAAAAAGCACTCAACGGAGTCTGATAAAATAATAAAACATTTTTTTAATTGGCCACGTTGCTTTCCTCCTTCCCTTTTTATATTCAGTTGGCATTATTAAAATTATAACTGAAAATAAAAGAAAATCTATTTCGTCTACTATAAAACTGAAAATACGGTGCGGCGTGTCACCCGTGAGAGCAATGCCTCACGTGTCCCGAACCTACGGGACAGATACCGCACCCTGCTTTCTGGGCTGTATTGATGTAGTAATGGCGAACTCTACATGCAGAACCTTCACAGCAACCAGTAGTCTATTAAAACTACTAAATGAAAAATAATTCAGAAAATAAACAGATAACAAAACAATATTTCTTTCCTAGTTGCTTTTAGTCGCACCGACACAGATAGGTCTTATGGCGACGATGGGACTGGAAAGGCCTAGGAATTGGAAGGAAGCGGCCGTGGCCTTAATTAAGGTGCAGCCCCAGCATTGGCCTGATGTGAAAATGGGAAACCACGGAAAACCATTTTCAGGGCTGCTGACGGTGGGGTTCTAACCCACTACCTCCCGGATGCGAGCTCACAGCTGCGCGCTCCTAACCACACGGCCAACTCACCCGGTAAACAATAATTTAAGGAGTCCCTAAAACTTTCGCAAGGAAAATATTGTACCGTTACTTCCATGTATAAACCAGCAACACATTGAAACTATACAAGTGATAGAAGCCTTTGGTACTGAGCTAACTCAACTACTCTCAGCAAGCAAGTCTACCGGTGTGGGAAGCAAATAAAAATATGTTGCTTATTACACATCACACTAAAACCAATGTTCAGAAGCTGCCATAAACAGTAGGATATCGTCACTGCGCGAGCAGAACCTCTTGTGTCATAACGTTCTTCTTATCGATTATTTTCCTTAAGACTGGACACGCCTCCCAGTCACACATGGACATGCAGTCCATCAGAACTATTTTCGTTGTATTCATTTTCCTTTGCTAATATGTAATGAACCAACACAAGTCACACTATACATTTCTATTCGTCCTGCTCAGACCTGAATGCTACTCTCGATCGTTCAAAGATGGCGAATCAAGTAGCCGAACATGTGGGTTTGTTTTGATTTGTTGTTATCGTATGTACTCGGCGTAATTTCATGAAAGTTCACGATAAATATTAGTTTATTTTAGAATATAAGTGCGCGAGTGTATTTAATTGAGTCAGTGGACACTTAGCATCTGTAATTATACGCAGTAATGTGAGAACGTCTTTGTTTTGATCGTGTTGTGAACCTGGGCAATGCCTCTCATACAACTATTCTTAAGTTTTCTAGGGAATGGACCATTGAAAGAGAAATGTACTGTATTAGGAATATACATTGTGTTTATCTTGAAGTCGATGACAGAACAGAGAATAAGTCTGAGGTTAGGGAAGGCATTCTCTAATTCCAAACGGTGGACCTATTCGTGTTCCTCAGGAAATAATAATTTAGATAGAATATAATTGATATTGTGATATTCCGTCAGTGTCTATGTACTTCAAAGTGTTGAGTGATTTAGATGCAAGTGTATTTTACAATAATCTATGCTTGCCTGCGGAAATGTTTGGTTGGATCTTGGAGTAGCCTATAACAGAACTTATACGTGTGATAGATGGAGCAATCTTTATGCTGTTAGACAGAAGAAATAGTGACTTGGAAGGCTTAGCTGGGTTCTTAACGCAGGGTTTTACACTTCCAACACCTTCCGATTCATGCTGTTGTTATCTATTATCAAGCATACTACCACCGAACTGAAGCTCGTCCATGTGGTTAAATATCAATGTTTAGAATCAATAGAGATTTTGCACTCATGTTCTTTAATGGGTAAAAACCTATTATATGTTTAATATCTGAACGTTTCATTACTTCTTTATTTGCTATTGGCTTTACGTCACACAGATAGCCTAAGTCCTACGGCGACGATGGGACAGGAAAGGGCTAGGACTGGGAAGGAAGCGGCCGTGACCTTAATTAGGTACAGCACCGGCATTTGCCTGGTGTGAAAATGGGAAGCTACGGAAAACCATCTTCAGGGCTGCCGAAAATTGAGTTCGAGCCCACTCTCCCGAATACTGGATACTGGCCACACTTAAGGGACTGCACCTATCGAGCTCGGTCGTTTCATTACTGATGTTACCATCATTGTGTGAAGTGCTGCTACACCATATGTCAACATTATGTTAGCATTACCAGGACTGTTCTATGGGTTAACATAATCATTTCGGGTGTTCCTGGGCTGAGTGACTCAGAACCCGAGTTGGCAGGTTCGATCCTAGCCCAGTCCGGTGATATTTGAAGGTGCTCAAATACATCAGCTTTGTGTCGGTAGATTTACTGGCACGTAAAAAAAAGAACTCCGCAGGACTAAATTCTGGCACTTCGGCGTCTCCGAAAACCCTAAAAAAGCAGTTAGTAGTGGCACGCAAAGCCAATAACATTATTATTTCGGATATACTACCCTCTTATTGGGTGCTGAACATAAGAAATTGTCCACGACTTAAAAACTAAGGCAACAAATTGTGTTCCATAATTCTCATGAGAGCGAAAAATAGAGGAATCTCGCACCTTAATTTATTTTTAAACATTAAAAATTATGTTATAAATATCATTTTAGCAGCTTTATCATGTATTTTCATTTATCCAGCGAAGTGAAATAGAACAGAAAACGTTATTTGACTAAATGAAATTTCTAAATAATCAGTTTGTTGTTCTCTTTTCTAGTAGAATATACTGTATATGATTCTAGTTGATTATATGTGGCGCGTACTTGATGACGAAGCGTTTTCATACATTAAAAAGTGATTTTCCCTATGATGTTACATTTATCATCTTAAATTACCGCCATTGTACGTGACATTTTCGCGTTAGCCAATCCCAGCAATCCGGCTACTTCGGCCGCCATGTTTTTTTATATTACGGTCTGAGGATTGTAATCGGCGTTGGTCAGGGACATAGGATGACCTCGGTACGTCCCTGTAGTCAATACAACCGCCGAAATGCGGTTCGCGTCGGGAAGAGAACCATGTAGTAAATCTGTATCAAGTGTCGACCTCAATTAATTAGGGAAAAGGCAGGAGGAAGCAGATGATATACCTTAGACCTGAGGAGATGAAAGGATGATATGAAGTTTCTATACAAAACTGTGAATTATATTATTGACAACCGCGACTTTATATGCCCCTTGAGCTTTCACGTGCCCTTCTTTAATGCGAGGACAAATGTAACATTTCAGAATTTTAAAAAAAAATAGAATAACCGCTCACAAAAGTTCCCCCACTCTGGATGTCTACAGCAGTGCAGTTCAGAAAAAATAGTTCTTTAGACTTCTGTGTACCTCTAGACCTGCTTCTACAACAATTCACCATCTCCGTGAAAACTATCTAAATAACGTGTAATGGTGATTTGAACCACAAAATACTTCAAACCTTCTACATTAAGCCCTGTAGCATAAATATAATTATAAGTGTTAAAACTAGAAGAAAGTAATAGTTTAGATACGAAATGAGGTTTTTTTAAATGCTTTCTTGTAAAGATTAAATTTGATTAGAAATGTAATATTATTTCTTTCTCATTGTAAATATAATAGTAAATCAATGAATATTCAAGATAAATTAGGGAAAAGGCAGGAGGAAGCAGAAGATATATCGTAGACCTGAGGAGATGAAAGGATGATATGAAGTTTCTGTACAAAACTGTGAATTATATTATTGACAACCGCGACTTACCTCGGTAGAAGTGAGTCCTTCTCCGCACATCGGGGCCAATAATAAGGAATAAAATTATATCCATTACCACACAGAACTTTACCATCACGGCCCCGATCTGACTTTAAATTCTGAAGCATTTAAATTTTATTATACCATCTAAGGAATGCTTATTAAGTTTCAACAAATCTTTCACCAAGAGATACAAATCAAGTGCGCTATTTACAACAAATTATATTTTAAGATTTTATAAGCAAAACTGGTATTTTCCAAGAACATCAGCAAGAGAAATATGGACAATTTAACTGTTTTATCTGTCTTATGACTTACAATTTTAACAAAATTTCGAAGATCTTATTTTAAATGTCAAAAATTTTAAGGTTTCTTTCCAATTTTAATATTTATTTCTGATATATTAATGTTAATTTATTATTAGCTGATGATGTCCCTTAGGGGACGAAACATGTACTAGATATAATAAATTATATATTGTATTGAATAGACGGACCGCTTAATTATAATATTTAAGTTTATCTCGAATATTCTTTGATTGATTATAGTCAATACGGGATTAGTATTACTTGAAATGAAGCTGTTAAAGCTTACCACTTGTAAATATAATAGTAGTTTGATAGAATATTACAATATAGAGAAATAAATATGTAACTGGATTAAAGCCACTATATGTAGGGTCTATATATTTAAAAAAAGTTGAGCTTTCAGCCAAATTGCGTTTTCATACGTGAACAAGTGATTTTCCTTATGATGTTACAACCTTTCTCTGCGGGGTGGGGTATGAAATCTTTGTAGTGAGTTTTTTCTCCGGATGCCCATCCTGACGTCAACCTCGTCAGAGAAGTTAATCATAATTATGAAATGAATGACGTGATGCATGGTAGTAGGAAGGGAGAGTGTGAAACCCGGTACAGGCACGTAGGATACTCCAGTCGAATAGCATCAAACGGTGCTGAAAGCTCGGCTTTATTAAAGAAATATATATAGTGGTTTTAATCCAGTTACACGAAAAACTAAGTTCATTAATAATATTACAGTAGTTTAGATATTAGGGCCGGACTGAGTGGCTCAGACGATTGAGGCGCTGGCCTTCTGACCTCAACTTGGCAGGTTCGATCCTGGCTCAGTCCGGTGGTACTTGAAGGTGCTCAAATACGTCAGCTTCGTGTCGGTAAATTTAATGGCACATACAAGAGATCCTGAGGGACAAAATTCCGGCACCTTGGTATCTCCAAAAACCGTAAAAGTAGTTAGTTGGACGTAAAGAAAGTAATATTATTATTTATTAGATATTAGGTTATTAGACTGATGTGAAACATTGAAAAGTATGTGAACAATTGCCATTGTAATTGGGATTAGAAATCCTGTAGTGCGCAGTAAATAAATAAATAAATAAATAAATAAATAAATAAATAAATAAATAAATAAATAAATAAATAAATAAATAAATAAATAAATAAATCTGCTCTAGTGTACAGTCCTGAGACTGATCAGTTGCCATGAATGCTCTGCAAATTCTACGATCTTCAACACATTACGATAGTGGTCCGCACCAACATCTTTTAGGGCCTGGTTCATGAACGATTTTCGAGGTCTTCCGCCCTTTGATGAGGCTATCCACTATCGTCTGCATCAGGTTTAAGTGGCGCATCTCATGTCTCCACTAGGAAAAACGTCGTCTTCGGACTGTTAGCAGCAGTGATCTTTCTTGCTTAACTTTATCAAGGACTTCAACATTTGACACGTTCTCAGTCCAAGATATTATTTTACAATAGCACCAACTTTCAAGTGCTTGCGGGCGTTTTATTTGTACCTGATTTAACTTCGATATAGTGCCAATGTCCAGAAGACAGCGACTAGCAACCTAATTTGACGATTGAGACTTTGTTTGTTTGGTCTGTAACTTATTTCTTCATAAAACCTCTCTTTTGCGCGTGCTATTCTACACTTTATGTCGTTCATATTCCTTGCATCTTCAGGTATTTTCTGTAGGTAGGTGAACATTTTCAATCGTTCAATTTATTCGTTACTTATCTTTAATGGAAGATGTACAAGCTCGTGTGCGATTACCATGCATTTAGTTTGTGAGATATACAAAACAGAATTCTTTTTCATCTTGAACAGTTTTCAACCTTCGGCCGGAACTGTTGGGAATATCAGCTTCTCCTCTGTCTTCCGTCTGCCCAACATTATGTTCTTTGGTATCCTTTTCCACTCGAGTGTCCTAGCCTCCACACCCTCCATAATTTCTTGCAGCCATCTGTCTCTAGACTTTCCTCTAGATCTCTTTCCTTCCATACGCATATCGAACGTCCTTCTCGGTAATATTTTCTCATTCATTCTCCATATGTGTCCATACCACTGTAATCTTGATATTTCCAAATAATAATAATAATAATAATAATAATAATAATAATAATAATAATAATAATAATAATAATAATAATAATAATAATAAAACTTGCTTCATGTCGCACCGATACAGATGGGTCTTATGGTGACGATGGGATAGGAAAGTGCTAGGAGGGTGTAGGAAGCGTCCGTGTCAGCATATTTGCCTGGAGGAGAAGTGGGAAACCAAGTAAAACAATTTCGAGGGTGGCTGAGGTGTGAATCGAACCCCCTCTTCTCCCGAGACTGAGTTGACCCTGTTCCAGTCTTCGCACCACTTAACAAATTTCATGGCAGAGCCGGAATCGAACCCGGGCCTCCGGGGGTGGCAGCTAATCACACAAACCACTATAACACTGACGCGGACAACAATAACAATAATAATAATAATAATAATAATAATAATAATAATAATAATAATAATAATAATTTACGTCCCACAAAGCGCAATTTTTATGGTCGTCGGAGATGTCGAAGTGCCGGAATTTCGTCGCGCAGGAGTTCTTTAACATGTCAGTAAATCTACCGACATAAGGTTTTGAGCAACTTCAAATACCACTGGATTGAGCCAGGATCGAACCTACTAAGTTGGTGTCAGAAGGCCAGCGCTCTTCCGTCCGAACTAATAGCCTGGCTTTGACCCATCTGTTTTAGCTGTTATGAGCTCCTCTTTCACCGCCTCTGTCACTCTTTCAGTGACCAATCTTGTCACTCCAAGCGTCCTTCTAGGAATTACATTCCATAGACCTGTATCTTTCCTTCATTACCCACGTCTGTGATGCATAAGTCTGTATGCAAACAAAGTAGCCTACGTATAGTAGCCCCTCAGTGGTAGTTCTTTGCTGCACATTAAACTTCTTAAAATAATCGGCCAGCCAGTCAGATCCGTTAGTTAATTTCATCTTCTTCTACTGCTTTTTCCATGTCTGTGGGGTCGCGTTTGCGAACTGTGGGGACTTGGGGCCCTGTTTTACGGTCGGATGCCAACCCTATATGGAGGACTGTAATCACTATTTCGTGTTTTTGTAGTGGTTGGTGGTGTAATGTGTTGTCTGAATATGAAGAGGAAAGTGTTAGTACAAACACAAACACTCAGTCCCCAAACGATTTTTCATATTAATCAGACGCAATTAAAATCCCCGTCCCGGCCAGGAATCGAACCCGGAACACTCTGAATCCAAGGCCTCAACGCTAACCATTCATCCAAGGAGTCGGACATCTTGTTTCTCCTATTTTATTCAATTAATTAATTCATTCATTACCTTGTGCCAATTAGAGGTCAAGCCATAAAGCAATTCAGGTTAACTGGAGCCGTAAGAAAGTAGTTGTTCCGAGTCACCCTGTGCGCCCAGCTCAAGGAAGACATCATTGTCTGTCACACGCAAGATAGATCACCTTGGTTGCCATGGCGACCGCCACTAGCCACGCCCCTGAAGCTCAGGTGGCACGCGACGCCTTGCACCCTACCATTAAATGGCAATTTCAGAAAGACATTGGACAATATTAAATTAAGGCTGTTTAGCGCGAGAAAGATCGTCAGGACTCATGTGGCTTTGTAACTCTCAGAGGTTCGTTCTTCTAAACTTGTGGTGAAGAGCCCAGCTCATTGTCCGAACATGGGAGAAGTAACAGGATCACGAAGTCGAAGATGAACGTACACTGAAGGATAAGTATGAATGTGTCTGTAGAGCGCTAAGAACGTATCCAAGAAGAAATCCAGTCTTTATCATCTTAAAATGCAATTTAATGCTTTACTCTCGCACAATTAAGTTTGCATTTAATTTCTGGCGGTGGTCAGCCCACAGCTTGGACACCAACGAAAATGGATGATCAACATCGAAATTGCTACATAACTGGTACAGACTTTATCTTCGATACCAACTTAATAAATTTGAGAAAATTAGAATGTTCAAATACAGTGGAACCTCAATATGTCGAATCACCTCGGGAGTTAAATTTTATTAAGAGATATAGAGAATACCGTTTTTCAGCGTGTATAGCACAGAACTGAATCATATATATATATATAAATAAGGGCTTATACAGAATACACTATTTTCAACAGTAAGCCTATTTAAAAATATACTAACTAACTATTTTACGGCATCACTTTAATTATAGCCCTGTCCGACTCGTTGGCTGAATGGTCAGCGTACTGGCCTTCGGTTCAGAGGGTCCCGGGTTCGATTCCCGGCCGGGACGGGGATTTTAACCTTCATTGGTTAATTCCATTGGCCCGGGGGCTGGGTGTTTGTGCTGTCCCAAATATCCCTGCAACTCACACGCCACACATAAACACTATCCTCCACCACAATAACACGCAGCTACCTACCCTCATCGGAGGGTCTGCCTTACAAGGGCTGCACCCGGCTAGAAATAGCCACACGAAATTATTATTATTTATTATAGCCCTTATTATAGTAAAATTTTAGAAGACAGGATACGGTGGTGAAACTAGAAACATACCTCCGTTAAAACCTTTGGAAAAATCCCCTAGTCTCTTCTGTTTGTTACGGTTTACTTTTCCTCCCTGCACGTTAAAACTTTTCGTCACTACCACGCAGCCGAGATTCGTAAATGTAGCTTGTCATCAGCGACTTCGGGAGTTGCTTTCGTACGTGACCCCTAATTAATTCACACCCGAGGAACAGAGCGACGCTTCGCCGATTTTCCGATCACTAGAAGTTTTAGTTTTTCGGTTCCCGTCATATTAGCTCCCAGCATCACTGTCTTTACTTGTTAACTCTTCCTCACAAACCACAAATGCCGTATTGCACAGTTTACGTTGCACAAAATTCTACTTACAGAGTATATTTTGCTTCAAGGGAGGAAATGTTTGCTTCGAGAAATCAAGAAATTCGTGTAACCGAATTTCGTGTAATAGAGAAATAAAAACACGTGAAGAATGGGACAAACGGTCTGGATTTTAAGTTACTTCGAGATACTGAAAATCCGAGTAATGAAAATTCGAAATATCGACGTTCGACTGTATATTCACTTATATTTGATCTATAGACATATCAAAGCAATTATCATAAAATTTACTCAAATCTTCATCCATCCTAAAGGCTGCTTTCATCGACATTTAATATAAAAGAGCATTCAACTTTAATAATTCTGTTGAATGAAATTCAACGTCTTTAAGTATTATATTGCACCCTTTAACCGTCAATTCCATGGGTGCAATATCATCGTTGAAGAAACAAAACCTTGTGTGTTAAAATGCCCTTCGCATCCATTAATTTCCTTAAGTCTGGTCACACCTCCCAGCCACATATGGATATACAGTCCATCAAAACAATTTTCTTTTGGGGTTGTGTAAAGGAAAATTAACTTTTCCGTACCGTACGGTACGAATGTATGCTTGCATGGCATGTTTATCCACTTCTAGAGTACGATGTTCGTAAGTTAATTTTCCTATGCACACGCGCATAGAAAAATGTACTCAACGAAACTTGTTCTGATGGACTGCATATTTATATGTGGCTGGGAGGCGTGACCAGTCTTAAGGAAAATAATGGATAGGGAGAGCAATGTGACATTCGCGGTTTTGACAGAGCAGCGATGATATGTCTAAAAATAAAACCTCATGAGATTTACTATCCCTAAGAATAACTAAAATATGGGGCACGAAATTAACGAAAATTACTAATATACGATAATTTCGACTGTTAGCGCTGTTAGTTAGGAAAGCACTTTTTACGAACTATTGATTTTGACTCCTAGACCTATCGAATAAATGCTCGAAATTTAGAAACCAATGTTAATTTTTGCAGCTCTTTGTCCGACTTGAAGTGGAATATTCCGTATGTGTTTTGCTTCCTGTTTTTAACACCATAAGACATTTAACCGGGAGAAAGAATATTTGACGTGAGGTATGAAACCCTCAGAGATGACATGACGTGGTATTGTCCTAGAGTAAGGGCCAGTGAGGTTTCCCCACTCGCTAGTCGGCCGCGACCTGTTTATGACGTACATTTGTCACAAGAGTCTCAGTCTGAGAGAGTTATACATTCATAAATAGCCGTATTGTCAAGGGTTTATAAGGATGAACACAAGGCGAGCCGCCAATTAGCGTTGTCCATCACTCAAAACCACTTTCATAAACCAGGCTCAAAAGATTCCAGCTTCTCAGTCCAGAGAACATAAATCGATACCAAAGAACAAAATATTGCAATTTGAAAACAAATTGCATCGAACTTATCACAAAGTGTTGTCTATCACTCCACCCGCCACGATACGGTGCGGTGCGGGGGTTATAAAAATAGTCACATAAATAAAGCAACCCTCCATTGCTGGCAGAGCGCTAGTAAGGAAGGCTTCTCTATGATCAACTCACATCTCTCTTACACTGAGATTACTCTGAAAAAAAAGTCTTGCTCACGTAGTGTGAAAACACAGAGACGCAGGCAGAGTGTTGCAAATGAATTATTTAACATATTAATATTAAATTCACTTTACGTTTGGCGGCAATTGCAATATTACAGAATAAAAGAGAATAGGGCCTCATGATCGGTGCTCGGTTGGCCGGTCGGAGTGCAGAGCTGTTGGACCAAGGACCAGCCGTGGCCATTTGTGGGCCGAGACCCGCTCTACATCCACCGACGACTTCGTGAAAATATTTGGACTAAGTACTGACCTTCTCCACTCAGTTGTGACAGCCGCATCAAACGGGTCGATATCCACCTTCAGAAACCACACTAAAAACCATAACAAACCACCTTGAAGCTCCTGTTTTCATTTAAATATTTTAAAAAAATTGTGAAATAATATCTGAGAGGATTCGAATTATTTTGAAAGTACAAATTTAAGTTCATAAGGAGGAAGGACGTGTGTGTATCTGAACTAACTTTATTTTTTAGTATAGAAATAGAATAAATTAATATATTTATATTTGAGTTGTATCACGAGATAAATTGAATTTTTTAAAAATACATTTTTAGGAAAGTAGATTGATATTGTACCTTGTGTATCAGGGTTTATTAAAACTGGAATAGGGATTTTACTTTTCTCGAATTAAAAAGAGCTAATTTATTATGTTGATTAATGTGGTATCGTTATCGAAAATAATAAGTTTGTAATGAAATATTAGTGGGTTTTTAAGATATCTGGTTCTCCAAGAAATGAATTTAATTCACTATTTAATAGCAACTTTTGTATTAGTACATTGGTTGTTTATTAGGTGTAATATTTTAAGGGATAATCTTTAGAATAAGTATAATAATGATTGTAAGTATATTAACAATTGTAGGCTTTAAATTAGCTATAATTTGGATAATGTTATAAATTATTTTATTTTAATATGATTTTATAATAATATTAAGTAGTATATTGGAGTAAATGAAATGTCATATGGCTTTTTTTAGTGCCGGGATATCCCAGGAAGGGTTCGGCTCGCCAGGTGCAGGTCTTTCTATTTGACTCCCGTACGCGACCTGCGCGTCGTTATGAGGATGAAATGATGATGAAGACAACACATACACCCATCATTGGAATGAACCAATTAAGGTTAAAATCCCCGACCCGGCCGGGAATCGAATCCGGGACCCTCTTAACCGAAGGACAGTACGCTGACCGTTCAGCCAACGACTCGGACAGTATATTGGAGTGAATTGTTAAACATAAGTTTTATTGCAATACTGAAAAAAATAGCATACGAGGAGTGTAGGATATTTATTTGTTGTTAATTTATACTTTAATGTCTCTGAAGATATTTAGGCCTATGCAATCTCATTTTTTAGGATCTATGTAGTTTATACCTTCTATTAGAACATATGGGGTAGGATACCGTTATTTCATCATCATTATCATCTGTTTACCCTCCAGGTTCGGTTTTTCCCTCGGACTCAGCGAGGGATCCCACCTCTACCGCCTCAAGGGCAGTGTCCTGGAGCTTCAGACACTTGGTCGGGTGATACAACTGGGGAGAATGACCAGTACCTCGCCCAGGCGGCCTCACCTGCTATGCTGAACAGGGGCCTTGTGGATGGGAAGATTGGAAGGGATAGGCAAGGAAGAGGGAAGGAAGCGGCCGTGGCCTTAAGTTAGGTACCATCCCGGCATTGGCCTGGAGGAGAAGTGGGAAACCACGGAAAACCACTTCCAGGATGGCTGAGGTGGGAATCGAACCCACCTCTACTCAGTTGACCTCCCGAGGCTGAGTGGATCACGTTCCAGCCCTCGTACCACTTTTCAAATTTCGTGGCAGAGCCGGGAATCGAACCCGGGCCTCCGGGGGTGGCAGCTAATCACGCTAACCACTACACCACAGAGGCGGACACCGTTATTTCTTGGGAAGAAAATTTATAAAACTCTAGATCAAGGTCGAAGAGAGGATTGAGGAGGTCAGGTAATTTATAAGCAATCCGTCCAATTCACTCAGGTATTTATTTATTTATTTATTTATTTATTTATTTATTTATTTATTTATTTATTTATTTATTTATTTATTTATTTATTGTTCAACAGGGATTTCTGCCCACTTATACAACATTTACATTTCTTATTTCTAATTGTATAACAATACAGAATAAAAATTAAAATATGAATCCTAATACTATACTTATGAACTATGGACAGTGGTGAGTGTGTGTTTCAACTTAATGATTTAATTCCTCCTAAAATATACATTGTTAATCTAGATTAATCTAAGGACTGGAACTATTCATGTACACAAGTATGGTACTCTATTAAATGTATGTCTTCTCTCTGTGTGAGTTACCTTCTGACTGTCCTTCCAAAGAAGACACTTTTCTCGTCAAGTATACGTATATCCACTTTTGGTATTTTATTAATTGACTGGCATATGTTTATAAAGGTGAATTCATGTGGTGATATCTGTTTGACTTTTTAATAAAGAAAGTTAAATTATTTATCTTACTTCTAAACGGTGCATACAGCTTTATTTGGTGGAGTAACTCTCGGTTATCTGCTTCACCTTTGATAATGCTATGCAGGTATTTTACACTCGTTAATGTTCTAGTATGCAAATTACCAATACCTATATTTGTTATTAAGTCATTATATGTCACATATTTTGCACTAGTTTTAGAGACGAAAATGAACAATCACACCCTGTTTCCAGTCATTCGACCGGGTCAGGAATGGAATGAATGAAGCCCCCATCCAGCGGCGAGGATAGGAAATGTGCCGGCTGCCGAAGCATGTCGCACTCCTCTCGGGCAATGATAAATGACTGACAGATGAAATGTTAATGGAGAGTGTTGCTGGAATGAAAGATGACAGGGAAAATCGGAGTGCCCGGAGAAAAACCTGTCCCGCCTCCGCTTTGTCCAGCACAAATCTCACGTGGAGTGACCGGGATTTGAACCACGGTATCCAGCGGTGAGAGACCGGCGCGCTGCCACCTGAGCAGCTTCAGTTTTAGACATACAAAAACACAAATAATATCTTAGAAATTTAGTCTGAACATGTTGTATTTCTTTTATATATTTATTACATGATGGATTCTATACTATAGATGCATATTTTATTACTGTTATAACCAGTGAACTATGTACCTGTATAATGGCTTTGATAGGCTATTTTTGAATTTGTTTGTGTTTCTCATTAGAAATCCTAGGTTCCTATAGACCTTATTTACAACGTTATTTATGTGTGTATTGAACACAAGTTTACTATCAAATATTACTCCTAAATCCTTCTTGTCTTCAACTTGTTTTAGGCTTCGCGTCACCTGAGACTGGGGAAAATAATTTAAAATTTTTATCTTACTACAGTATTGCATCTTCCTACAACTGAATTATTTAGAACATAAACATTATACAAAAAATAAATATTTAAAATAACAAACTGTTGTGTAATACAGAAGTAACACTACGCATTGTTACGTGCCAGCCCCGTGATAGCCCCTTTCGGCACTTCCGGGAAGGGGCTAGTGACTCAGACGACCTGGAATCTCCCAGCCGATTTGTGGGGTGGGGCTGGCTGGCCTTTCCGTGTATAGTTCTCGTCGACCGGCTTACCTGTTAGTTTCTTGGAGGTTCAACGGGAATGTTCTGGCTCGCGAAAATTCTGGCTGAAATCAGCCGAGCTATAAAAAGGGAGGCTAGCCGCGGACAGTCAGTCATTGCTGGACTCGGGGTCAGTGTTGGACTCCGTGGTGAAGTCAGTGAGAAACTCAGTGCGTTAGGGTTGGGTGGCTGGGCTGAGGACGACATTGGTGTTGGCTTTCGCTAGTGTCCCACCGAGGTCTGAACCAGGAACTGTTGTTGTGATGTCGGAAAGACCAGTGAGTGGTTGGGCTGGAGACGACGGAACGGAAGACGTGTACTACCTGAGAGTACTGTGTGATTGTTTATTTCTATGGACTGACGATCGCCGTGAGTGAGCGAGGAAACCCGCTATCGTGAGTGTGAGGTTAATGTTCGCTGTTGTGAGTATCGTCCTGCTGTTGAATACTGTTGAGCTGTTTAGTTATTCACTGCATGTGACTGTGTGAATTACTGGACTGTCTGTGGAGTTGAACCAACGAACCGTCATCGTGTGTCGAGCGGCCCGTAGCCCTGTGTTCAGATCCAGCTGTCTACACACAGCTGCTGTATGAGGTGACTGGACTTGGGGAAAGTGAAAGTAAGGATTAAGCGTCCGCAGGTAGAGCAACGGGCTGGACCGCTTGCTGCGGCGTAAGGGAGAGCAATTTGTAAATAGACTGTAATTAGTAAGTGTGGCCATTCATAGCTAATTAGGATTGTGTGTGTATTTATTAGGTCATCCTGAAATAAATTAGAGTAATGAAACAGACGGTTTTATTGGTAACAAAGTGGTGTCAGAAGTTAGAATAGACTCCATGTGTGATACATCATTGTAATCAGCGGACCAGATACTGCAGGTTTCGACCGCCATCCGGAACATTCCAGAACGTCGGTGTATACTGAATGCACACGGATATAAATAATATGTTTCATCTTGTGTTAATTGTTGCATGCCAGTTGAGACTAGAGTTAACACGAAAATGGAGTCTCAATTAAATGCGCTCTTCGATAAGATGATGATGAAGAAGATGGAGGAGGAGATGGAAGAAAATCAAAAGATGGGGGAGAAGATGGAAGAAAATCAAAAGAATATCCAAGACAATCAAAAACAGATAGAGGAGATTTTGGAAGACAACCAAAAGGAGATGAAAGATAGGCAAAAGAAGACAGAAGAAGGTCAGAAAATGACGTTGGAGAAGTTGGATATAGGCTATAGGAAGATGGAAGAAAGCCAGAAGAAGACAGTAGAAAGCCGGGTGAGGTGGATAAAGGAGATGAAACACGGCCAGAAGATGACGGAAGACGGCTGAAAGAAGACAGAAAACGATCAGAATAAGGTGGAAAACGGCCAGATGAAGTAGGAAGACCGCCAGGAGAAGACAGAAGGTGGTCAGGAGAAGATGGAAAACGATCAGAAAAAGACGGATGAACGACCAGAAGACGGAGGATGACCAGAAGGTGTCAGTAGACGGCCACATGATACCGGAAGACGGCCAAACGAAGACTGAAGACGACCAGAATAAGATGGAGGACGGCCAGAAGAAGATTGGTCACAGAGTATGAAACAGACGAAGTTTTATTTGTAACAATAAGTTACGACAACCAGAGTCTTGTTTGTGTAACAACTAAAGTGTAAAAACAAGGGTAATTGTAAATTATGTAAAATAATTGCAACTAAGCAACATACAACTAACATACAATACTAGGCCTACTCTAGATATTTCACTAAACGAAAGTTATTTATAACATCTACGTACAGTTAATCCAGAAAGAACTGACTGCAGGCAAACGCAAGTACCAAATAGTAACTTACATATTAAGAATAATAATGGCGTATGGTGCAGGGTCTTTTCCTAGTAGACGGCCTAAAGGCGAGGATGATATCTTATGTGGAAGACTTCACAAACACCCAGTCCCCGAGCCAGATGAATTAACCAATTAAAGTTAAAATCCCCGACCCAGGCGGAAGTCCTTGGATCAATGACCAGCATGCTAACCGTTTAGCCAAGGAGCTGGACACTATACACTGAGCTGGTTCTATTAAAATGCCGCGGTTTTAAATTATATTCTTTATGAATTACAAGAACCTACACACTTGTTCAATGAACACGCTGTACATTGCCTTCGGGAATTTACAAATTTTCAGTTTCTTTAACTGTACACTTCCTTAAGGCACTTGCAGTTAACGTTATTCTAAAATCACAAAGGTGTAACAATTGCACCCATTTTTTGAGAGAAAAAGGAGAATTTTACTTATAAACTAAGACCTGAATATTAAAGGATGACCGAACGAGTTGGCCGTGAGGCTAGGATCGCGTAGCTGTGAGCTTGAATTCGGGAGATGTTGGGTTCGAATTCCACAGTCTGCAGCCCTGCAGATAATTTCCCATTTTAATAATACAAAATTTATTGCAGCCATTGTCCAAAATATCACATGCACAAACACTCAATACTAAAAGTAATTGCCTATAATGCTCCATATAAGTTTGTCAGTCTTTGCAGAATTGTGTCAGTGTTAATTTATGTTGCTTTCACGATAAACACATGATATCTGCCAATTTTTCTTTTTGACCCAAAGCTTGCATTCTCACTTTTTATCCGGTTGTGTTGTCTGAGCATACCGGCAGGGCAGATGCTTTCAGGACGGAATTAATATTGCGGGTGGCATAAAACTACATTGGATGCGGCTGAATCATACGGCGCAGGAAAACCATTAAAACTTGGACCAGTTTTATAAACAGTATCGGTATGCCACACTGGCTAGTTTCCTAACTTTCGGGTGTGTACCTATACCTAGCTCATACCGGCCCAATTTAACCACATCTGAGAGTTTTAATAGTCTCTCCCTGAACAGGGCTCTTTTTCCACATCCCGTCTTGATTTTCTTCATTGCCGCTTCTGTATATACCTACAGTAAAAAGTATCCAATCGTATAGACTATTAAAAACAATCCGCGGGCCATTAAGGTGAGGCGATTAGTCCCCTCTGATAAATGAAGCTCTCTTTACATTTCTTTCCACCTCACCTCTTTACTCACTCGCCGCATAAATTCCCCCTGCCACCACCTTCTCATTTCATTCAACTTTATGGTTCCGAGAAGAAGCCCTCGGCACAAATTTTCTTAAGCGGATCAAATGACTGTGGAAGTAAAGCCGGAGGACTTATCTTGACTTAGGTGGCAGATCCTCGCCTGTCAGACGGCTGGCTCTCATTTAACACTGTTTATTAACGTATTTGTTGGGTCCTTTGCCCACTGCAATTGGTTCTTGTATTGCTGCTACACAACAACACAACTCACTTGACCTAGAAACAGAGGAACGGGCCCAAGTCCTTGAGTTCGATCCTATCAAAGGTGTAGTAGAACCTCGCACATTCGAAATTTAGGACAATCGGAACAGAACCCATGATATATGAGAGAGATTATTAAAATCCCACTTGCAATGTAGAGAAAGGATAGCATTTATTTATTTATTTATTTATTTATTTATTTATTTATTTATTTATTTATTTACTCATTTATTTATTCATCATCATCATCATCATCATCATCATCATCATCATCATCATCATCTGTTTACCCTCCAGGTTCGGTTTTTCCCTCGGACTCAGCGAGGGATCCCAACTCTACCGCCTCAAGGGCAGTGTACTGGAGCTTCAGACTCTTGGTCGGGGATACAACTGGGGAGAATGACCAGTACCTCGCCCAGGCGGCCTCACCTGCTATGCTGAACAGGAGCCTTGCAGAGGGATGGGAAGATTGGAAGGGATAGGCAAGGAAGAGGGAAGGAAGCGGCCGTGGCCTTAAGTTAGGTACCATCCCGGCATTCGCCTGGAGGAGAAGTGGAAAACCACGGAAAACCACTTCCAGGATGGCTGAGGTGGGAATCGAACCCACCTCTACTCAGTTGACCTCCCGAGGCTGAGTGGACCCCGTTCCAGCCCTCGTACCACTTTTCAGATTTCGTGGCAGAGCCGGGAATCGAACTCGGGCCTCCGGGGGTGGCAGCTAATCACGCTAACCACTACACCACAGAGGCGGACGGTGAATGAGTTATTTCAGCCAAGTGGGTGTTTAGTTTTTATAAGTAGGCCTACTGATGAAATAACTAGGACCGAGCTCGATAGCTGCAGTAGCGTAAGTGCGGCCAGTATCCAGTATTCGGGAGATAGTAGGTTCGAACCCTACTGTCGGCAGCCCTGAAAATGGTTTTCTGTGGTTTCCCATTTTCACACCAGGCAAATGCTGGGGCTGTACCTTAATTAAGGCCACGGTCGCTTCCTTCCCACTCCTAGCCCTTCTCTGTCCCATCGTCGCCATAAGACCTATCTGTGTCGGTGCGAAGTAAAGCAAATAGCAAAATAAATAAATAAATAAATAAATAAATAAATAAATAAATAAATAAATAAATAAATAAAAAGAAATATCTAGGTGAGTTTTAACATAGTTTCATTCGTAAATATTAAATAATTTACTTTATATATTTTTTAGTTTTCGATTAAATCTTTGCACGCCGTGTTATTTGGACTGCTTGTGAGTGTGTAATTCAAACCGTTGAAACAATAATTGTAATAATTACGTTTCTTCCAAATTTTACTGGTGATTCTAAAAGACCTTGTGTGTTCTTACCAGGAGGCCCCGGGTTCGATTCCCGGTCAGGACAGGGAATTTTACCGGGATCTGAGGACTGGTTCAGGGTCCACTCAGCGTACGGTATTACAAGCTATCTGACGGAGAGTAGCCTATTATAACGACGACTGGATTCAGTGCAATAGTTGCAAAATGTGGGGTCATGAAAACTGCGCCAAAATTCAGGATAAATTATTTTATCATTATTCTACATGCCAAAAGTGACGTCCATAATTCATAGTGCCGTATTTTATTCCTAGCTTTTTCATAAAACATTCATTAAATAACTTACAAGTGTTTATATTTCTTCTTATTCTTAATCTGTTTACCCTCCAGGGCCGTTTTTTCCCTCTTACTCAGCGAAGGATCCCACCTCTACCGCCTCAAGGTCACACTCTGGGTCGGATGATACAACTGGGGAGGACGACCAGTACCTCGCCCAGGCGGCCTCACCTGCTGTGCTGAACAAGGGCCTTGGGGGGGGGGGGATGGGAAGATTAGAAGGGATAGACAAGGAAGAGGGAAGGAAGCGGTCATGACCTTAAGTTAGGTACCATCCCGGCATTTGCCTGGAGGAGTAGTGGGAAACCACGGAAAACCACTTCCAGGATGGTTGAGGTGGGAATCGAACCCACTTCTACTCAATTAACCTCCCGAGGCTGAGTGGACCCCGTTCCATCCCCTGTAACACTTTTCAAATTTCGTGGCAGAGCCAGGAATCGAATCCGGGTCTTCGGGGGTGGCAGCTATTCACACTAATCATTACACGACAGAGGTGGACGTGTTAATATTTACCAGTCCAAATTACACAATAACACATTTTATAGCAAATATTACTTTTAAACAAACTGTAACGATAATTTTAACATTTACTAGCGAATGTACCCGTGCTTCGCTACGGTATTCTACATTGTATTCGAATATCGACGTAAATAGTGTACATGCAGTAAATAAGATTGTTTTAAAATTGCATGTCTCTTAGCGTTATCCGAGAAAGAGCATGGGGAGGTCCCCGTACGTTGTTTCCAATGTAAAAAGTTTGTTATGTATTTGTGATATAACGGCAGGCTCACTTGTCTACTGCCATTTACAATCGAGTTGGGAAGTTTACATTATAATTGCAGGCCCCATTGCCTACTACGCGGACAGAATCGATTTGGGGAGTATCGTTAAAATGGCAGCCCCCTTTCCTACTTCCAGACAGATTACAGTTGAGGAGTTTTTATTATAATGACAGGCAATTACCCTACTATCACTCGAAGTTGAGTTGTGCAGTTATCATTATAATGCCAGGTACATTTTCCTACTTCCAGCTACCTTACTGCCAGTCACACCAAGTTGGTGAGTTTCCATCAAAATAGCGGGCCACTATGCCTAATGCCAGTCACATTTTAGATGAGGACATTCCTTTATAATGGCGGGCACCCTTGCCTACTGCCAAACACAATCGGGTAGGGGAGTTATAAACAAAACTGCATGCTCACTTGCCTTCTGCAAGTCAAATCGAGAAGGGAACTATTCATTACTATTGTAGGCCTTCCTTACTAATGACAGTTACACAGGAGTTGGAGAAGGAACCCTTTCATACTGCCAGTCAAAGTGCGTGTGGGGAGTACTGATTACAATAGCAGACCCACCCTTTCTCGATCGCTACAAATCGACATCAGTGAATATATATAGATCGACATACGAAAGTATATGCGTGTTTACAATATTGAAGACCTTCATTTACAGATTAACTGCTACTAAACGTACGTCATATCGACAAAGGATTATACCATAAGACACGCCGGATTTAGTGGCCTAAATGGCTGGTCCTATGATATGTCATCTATTCTTGGGTCAGACTTAGTTAGAAACGTGGAACAGGGTAACGTTCTTGTAAGATTATCTCACATTACATTAATTTTCGGATAATTATGTGACAGCTACATACATAGCATTTGGCTCATATATGGCTACTGGGTGGGCCAATTTTCGTGAAGAGTTTGATGATTCTGTATTTCATATAAGTAATCGAAGGTATGAATTATGCATGTGAAAATTCCAAATTGACTTAACATCCATTAATAGAGAAAAATCAAACGTAAAAGGGATACAGATACGGCAAAAAGTCACAAGACCAAGGTTGTAGATCATTCCAAATTGAACGGAGATTGTGCAATCTGTTATGTGATAGGAATTTCCGAAGGTCTGCACCATCATTAAAATTGCCTGCATATTTCGATATTCTTCGGGCATAAAAAGTGAAAAATTTAATGATCTTGGATGTTTTCCGTTCGTTACAGGCTAAAACGTATAATTTTATCAAATTTCAATTATCTTCTTTTTCTTCTGGCAGATTATGCCGCAATCTGGATTTTGGGCGAGGCGGGTAAAAATTAGGACTTTCAGGAAACTAAACCAAAAATTATGGAGATGGTCATTATTACCCCTTAAACGGAAAGCTGTACGAAAATTTCGCCAAAATAGTCAGTGTAGAGGTACACAGTCGTTACGATTTGATTTATATTGATAAGGAATCTGCTCCATGTAAAACACCTTTTGGGCTATGTCCGCTGGACTTAACCTGCAAAACTGACCATTCATGATATCTCCCTTATTAATCCTCCTGACGAAAAAATGCACATGAAAAAAGGTTTAGAGGTGAAATTCCATCACGTTTGGTCGATTTCTAGTCAGGTTGGTCTTGTTCTGTATATATTGTGGAAGAGTAAAATCACCATTTCGGTTCCCTATAGACCGCCAGTCCATCCCGGAACATGAAATCTTATTTACGTTTAAAACCTACCTTTGGACAGGTGGATGCTAAATATAAATTTTGGTTTGAATGTCTTCAGTAGTTTTCAAGTTGTAAGGAATACGCTTTACACGCACCCGCTCGTGAGTTAAGTCCGATGGGACTTGTACAGAAAAACGGTCCGTTAATGATATCTCCGTTATTAATCCTCGTATCGAAATGATGCACATGAGAAAAAAGGTTTAGAAATTAATTTCTACCAAGGCAGGTAGATTTAAATTAACTTTGGTTGTGTATATTTTGTGGAAGTGCAAAATCACTGTTTCGGTTTCGAATAAACCTCCAGTCAGTTCAGGGATTTAGAAACAATATTTGCCCTAAAACCTATCAAGGACAGGTGTATATTCTAAATATAAGTCTTGGTGGAAATACATCCAGTAGTTTGTAGCACTCGCGTACATACGGCGTAATTAAGGAAGAAAATAATACAGTTAAGAAAGTTGAAAGTAATAGAAAATGGATTATAACTGAGGACACCCGGATAACGACAAATATGTAAATGCCAAGTGAATGTATTGGAAAATCAAATGCCCCTCAATAAATTATGCTAGTGTGAGTTATGGATATAATAAAGCGGTAACAGAGGAGAAATTTAGGTCCAGTGATTCCTAGGTAAACAAATAATAAGATGACTGATGGTGTTATTACTTAATCTATTCGAGGGCGGTTATAACATCCAACGATATTCCGCCAATATCCCTCGGATAGGCTGATTGACGCCTCTCTTGCCTTCTACCCAAGGAACAACCACGAATGTAAAAGCATAATGAGGAAAATGTCAATACGTTACTTCCCTGCTGGCATGCAGTCAGAGACGTTGCCATGGTAACCTGTAGGTTCGTTGTCGGTCTGTCGGTCACTCAATGCAGAGCATGATACCAGCGGAAAACTGTAAATTTCTCCGTCATGTGAAGAGTAAGGTAAATTATGAACATAACGAAAGTTGTTTATAATGAAGAGACGTTTCACGTACGGTAAACGAAGTTTACAGAAAATCAATAGTGTTTCCCGTCTATTCAAAGATTTTAAAATAATATGCATATTGAAACCTTCCCCAGTATGAGTATACTCTAAATATGAAGTTTGGTTGAGATCTATCCAGCCGTTTCGAAGTGATGGTGGAAAAACCATTCTGGTTTTCCTATAAACCCCCCGTGCATTCAAATATTTTAAAATGATATGCATGTCTAAACCTTCCCCGGGATAAGTATATTCTAAATATTAAGTTTGGTTGAGATCTCTCCAGCCGTTTCGACGTGATGGTGGAAAAACCATTCTTGTTTTCCTATAACCCCCCCCCCGTGTATTGAAATATTTTAAAATGATATGCATGTCGAAACCTTCCCCGGGATGAGTATACTCTAAATATGAAGTTTGGTTGAGATCTATCTAGCCGTTTCGACGTGATGGTGGAACAGACAAACAGACAAACAAACAGCGGACCCCCTACAATTTTATTTATATAGATTTTCACCAAATCATTTGATTCATTGAACTAATTATTGAGTATAAAATTTGAGGAATTGTCATTACGGTCAATAGAGTTATGGACGTTTAAAGTTAAGTGATCCAAATTACACGGACTTCCCCTACTATTTTATTTTACTGTTTTCATTCCCCTCCATGAGGGGGAGGGGCGGGCCACCTTGAAGGCAACGCCTTCACCCTGGCCAGGTTCCTCTACCATCTACATTTTTCTGGTTCCTTATACCGTAACTGCATACCGTCTGGTGGCGCTGTGTGAGGATCAAAGCAGCCAGCCGGGTGCTGACACTTCATTAGCTTAGGTACCAAAATATGTAAAGTAATTTTGTTTACTTTTGCAACATTTTTTTTTACTGCAAACCGGTGTTACGTACAAACCACAACTTACTTTTCCGGTTGAACTAAAAAAGGAACTTGCCACTTTCATTCCTGATTTGAGTTCATAGCTATGCTGCGTTCATTTTGCGAACTGGCCAATAGTTCACCATGGAGACTGTACGTCATGAATAAATTGGTATGTACAGTGAACAGTACGTCCAACTGGGAGATAGGGTCGGAAAAAAATTGCTATTTCATTTGCAGGTCCAGCGCTCGACCGCAGTTGACACGGTGTGTCCACTTGGCAATTAGCGAGCTTGGCCTCCTGATTGTGTGGTAGCGGCCGGCTAATCCTGCCCCGCGAGACTCTAGCGTCCCTCTGTCTTTGAACAGGGCGTGATTATTGTTTACAACCATCCTCTCTTAACCCTTAAATACACAATATATTATTCCTTCTAGATATTCTCCTGACATGGCATTGTCTAACTCAAATAGACCTCCAAGCCGGATTTTAAATTTTCGCGTCCGTTGGTGAGTTATGAACAAAAACCGGCGTAAAACGTGTTTTGGGATATGAAAATCCAACGTGCTGTAGCAAGGATTAAGTGCATAGATTCACTGTCGCTTGGTAACGTACAGGTCAAGGAGCCATTTAGAGACCATGGCATAGAAAACCAGTTTTGTTCAGTCGGTCATATCCGGGAGTGTCTGTCTCTGCGTATATGTGCGATGCCCAGGAAAATCTTTGGCACGCAGAAATCTGACATTTTCACCATACTTCGTCACAAAATTTCACCGATCATGCATGGCTGTGTCAAAGAGTAGCCTAATTCTTGCTCCAAGAAATGAAGCTGTCATCGTCATCAACAAGCAACTTTTACGAAAATTAGGCCTACCCGGTGTTCTACAAATTTACTGGTCTATCGACACGACATATCCATGGCCTAGTTCTAATACCTCCTCCTTCTTCTTCTTCTTCTTCTTTATCTGTTCCGAGGGAAAAACCTATCCTGGAGGGTAAACACTTCTACCGCCTCGAGGGCAGTGTGCTGGAACTTCAGACTCTGGGTCGGCTGATACAACTGGGGAGGACGACCAGTACCTCGCCCAGGCGCCCTCACCTGCTATGCTGAAAAGGGGCCTTATGGGGGAATGGGAAGATTAGAAGGTATAGATAAGGAAGAGGGAAGGACGCGGCCGTGGCCTTAAGTTAGGTACCATCCCGGCATTTGCCTGGAGGAGAAGTGGGAAACCACGGAAAACCACTTCCAGGATGGCTGAGGTGGGAATCGAACCCCCCTCTACTCAGTTGACCTCCGGAGGCTGCGTGGACCCCGTTCCAGCCCTCATACAACTTTTCAAATTTCGTGGCAGAGCCGGGCCTAAGGGGGGGGGGGGGAGTGGTAGATAATCATATTAACCACTACACCACAGAGGCGGACTCATTCATCATTCATTATCATTATAGACTGTTATGCCTTTCAGCGTTCAGTCTGCAAGCCTCTGAGAATTTACTACACGTCGCCACAATCCTCGATTTTCAACCAGTGTTGTGGCCTCATTTAGTTCTATACCTCTTATCTTTAAATCGTTAGAAACAGAGTCTAACCATCGTCGCCTTGGTCTCCCTCTACTTCTCTTACCCTCCATAACAGAGTCCATTATTCTCCTAGGTAACCTATCCTCCTCCATTCGCCTCACATGACCCCACCACCGAAGCCGGTTTATGCGTACAGCTTCATCCATCGAGTTCATTCCTAAATTAGCCTTTATCTCCTCATTCCGAGTACCCTCCTGCCATTGTTCCCACCTGTTTGTATCAACAATCATTCTTGCTACTTTCATGTCTGTTACTTCTAACTTATGAATAAGATATCCTGAGTCCACCCAGCTTTCGCTCCCGTAAAGCAAAGTTGGTCTGAAAACAGACCGATGTAAAGATAGTTTCGTCTGGGAGCTGACTTCCATCTTACAGAATACTGCTGATTGCAACTGCGAGCTCACTGCATTAGCTTTACTACACCTTGATTCAATCTCGCTTACTATATTACCATCCAAGGAGAACACACAACCTAAATACTTGAAATTATCGACCTGTTCTAGCTTTGTATCACCAATCTGACATTCAATTCTGTTGAATTTCTTACCTACGGACATCAATTTAATCTTCGAGAGGCTAATTTTCATACCATACTGATTGTACCTATTTTCAAATTCCATGATATTAGACTGCAAGCTTTCGGCACAGTCTGCCATTAAGACCAAGTCGTCAGCATAGGCCAAACTGCTTACTACATTTCCACCTAACTCAATCCCTCCCTGCCATTTTATACCCTCCAGCAGATGATCCATGTAAACTATGAATAGCAAAGGTAAAAGATTACAGCCTTGTCTAACTCCTGTAAGTACCCTGAACCAAGAACTCATTCTACCATCAATTCTCACTGAAGCCCAATTGCCAACATAAATACCTTTGATTGATTTTAATAATCTACCTTTAATTCCATAGTCCCCCAGTATAGCGAACATCCTTTCCCTCGATACCCTGTCATATGCTTTCTCTAGATCTACGTAACATAAACACAACTGCCAATTTCTCTCGTAGCATTTTTCAATTACCTGGTGCATACTGAAAATCTGATCCTGACAGCCTCTCTGTGGTGGCGGACTTACTTATGAATTAATTAATCTATTTGTTTATGACTGATGAAGTTATTCAACTGAAATATTCTCCAAATCCATATGTTTCCCGCATTTTACTTCCCTCTACTTGCATCCTCCCTACTAAACAACTGTATTGATGAAATCACGACTGTTAATCGTATTTTTTTAATGTTAGTCTGTGGACATGATTCGGAAGTGCGTGGGTGTGAGAGAGAACGTGAAACAAAACAGCGACCAGGGTAATGCTCTCTACAAGTGTTCATGCTCAAAGAGCGCAGGTCAAGCCTGCAAGTAAAGGGATAAACAATTAATAGGTTTCTAACCTGTAACGAAAATGTTAGGGCCTACGTCCATTTCAAATATTGCTGAAAATTAATTGAAAACATTCCACGAATAGCGCAATAGGTGGGATTCGAGAGCAATATTTTACCGGCACTTCTTAAATGGAAGAAGCCAAAAATACGTCTTATGGTTGGGGGTGATCCGAAAATTTTGTGTAACGTGACGCGGCAAAATGTGTGATAGAAGTGTAACACTAACAACCTTGCAGGCTGTGATGTAAGGTATGGATGGATGGTCAGACAATGTTACCTAGCAACCATGCAGGCTGCGATGTAAGGTATGGATGGATGATCAGACAATGTTACCTAGCAACCGTGCAGGCTGCGATGTAAGGTATGGATGGATGATCAGACAATGTTACCTAGCAACCGTGCAGGCTATGTCTTATGGCTGGTTGTCGTCTGAAATTAGCAGCCACTGTTGGATGGTCATGACCGAGAGACATATTTTAATGATCGTTTGATTTTCGAAAAGGGAAACATAATTGTTAATACACAGAAAATGGTTTCAATTTTGTTAACAAAATTAACACATACAATTGAGACAGAAATTACACACGCAAGAATAATCATCCATGCAACTTCTAGTTGCCTGAAAATCATAAACTATTTTATGTCTCAGATTATCTTCCTCATCCCCATCCTTAGATGAGAATATTTTATTTTAATGAATGAGTCACACAATCGTATATTACATTTATATAGAGTCTGTGTTGATGAGTAAGATATTTCAGTTGTTTAGCAGGCAGTTGAGGTGAGAATGCACCCGCCAACATCTGACCGTCTTCATTTAATCTTTTTTGTTGGATGTTTTCGAGTATTGCGTATTAAAAAACGCACCACAAAATCTCCATTCACATTTTGAGCAATTTTATTCCTAACGATCATCGTTGATTAGTCTTATACTGTATAAAAGGGATGAGTAACAAAGGATAGGGAATCACAGCCGCTATCCTCAGAACAGTGATGGTAGTGAAATTACGCTCAAGGAATTGGAAGCGATGGTAAATGAACTACATTGTCTTAAAGCGGCAGGAATAGATGAAATTAGACCTGAAATGATGAAATATAGTAGGAAGACAGCTTGGTATGCGAGTAAGGTATGTTCTGATTGGACGAAAGCAGCAACTACACCTATCTGTAAGCAAAGGATCAGTAAGAATTACAAGGAGATATTTCATTGTCAGTATACCAGGCAAAGTGTTCACAGCTATTCAAGAAAGGAGTAAGTTAGAAGAAAATGTGAGGTTTCAGACCAGAGAGGTGTCAGGACCGTTATGTTGGACTAAGATTGTCTCTTCTCTTCAGTCATATACACACCATGGTCGAAATTTATATTCAGAAGCCGATATAAAGCAAATTAACAACAAATTCTCACATCTTCGACTCCATATAAGAGACGTAGGACAACCGTTGTTGTTTCATCGTCTCGGACTCAATGTTTTAATTGTACCTCACACGACGGGTTTTAGTCGATGTTTAGACAGTCAAATGCTATGAACGTGAACTCCTGTCCTCACTCCCAGGTGGCGCAGTTCTTTTCAGACACACCCCCATTGGAGGTGACTGCATGTACCATTTCAACTACATACCAGCCCTCCTACCTTTCTTAAATTTCTGGCAGTACGGGGAATCGAACGCGGACCCTCGAGGACGGCAGCTAAAGACATCAACCGTTACGCTACAGAGGTGGGCCTGTTCTAAATACAGCCTTTCTTTCTTAATTCCTTTACCCTCCAGTGTTGGTTTTCCCTCCGACTCAGCCAGGGATACCACCTCTATCGCCTCACAGGTAGTGTCCTGGAGCTTGAGAGTTTGGCTGAGATGATACAATAGGATGGGAAGTTTGGAAAGGGCAAACAAGGAAGAGAGAAGGAAGCGACCGTGGCCTGAAGTTAGATACCATCCCCGCATTTGCCTGGAGAATAGAGAAACAACGGAAAAGCACTTCGAGGATGTCTGAGGTGGGAATCGAAACTCCCGTCTACTCAGTGACCTCCAGAGGCTGTGTGGATCACATCCCAGCCCTCGTGCCTCTTTTCAAATTTCGTGGCAGAATTGGGAATCGTATCCGGGCCTCCAGGGGTGACAGGTAATCACACTAATCACTACAACTCAGAATCGTATTATTATTATTATTATTATTATTATTATTATTATTATTATTATTATTATTATTATTATTATTATCATCATCATCTTCTTAATTTGGTTATCATCCAGGGTCGGCTTTTCCCCCATACTCAGCGAGGGATCCCACCTCCACCGCCTCAAGGGCAGTGTCCTGGAGCTTCAGACTTTGGGTCGGGGGATACAACTGGGAGAATGACCAGTACCTCGCGCAGGTGGCCTCACCTGCTATGCTGATCAGGGACCGGCATTTGCCCGGAGGAGAAGTGGGAAAACACGGAAAACCACTTCCAGGATGGCTGAGGAGGGAATCGAACCCACCTCTACTCAGTTGACCTCCCGAGGCTGAGTGAACCCCGTTCCAGCCCTCTTACCACTTTTCAAATTTCGTGGCAGAGCCGGGAACCGAACCCGGACCTCCGGGGGTGGCAGCTAATCACGCTAACCACCACACCACAGAGGCGGACATTGTTATTATTATTATTATTATTATTATTATTATTATTACATAATTGCATAATGTTAATATTGTGGTTAAGTGTAGGAGAATGAATGTGGGAGATAATAGGTTCGAACCCCACTGTTGGCAGCCCTGAAGATGCTTTTCCGTGGTTTTCTATTTTCATACCGGAGAAATGATAGAGCTGCACCTTAATTAAGGCTACAGGCGCTTCTTTCCCACTCTTAGCTCTTTTCTATCCCATCGTCGCCATAAGACCTATCTGTGTCGGTGCGTCGTAAAACAAATCGTAAAAATTTAATTCATGGCCTCAGGTAAATGACACAAAAAAAGTTCAGCGTGATAATGCAACCTCTTTCCCATGTTCTGTACCGTCAGGTTGGCCGAGCGGTCTAAAGGTAATCGCCCACTGTAGGGAACCGCGCCGCGCCGCGCGGAACAAGCTTGTGGAACATTCCACGGGCCATTTTCCGAGACTTCGCCCATACAGCACACCTCACCGCGCCGCCTCTCTCCAGTTGGGGAAGTGCAGCTCACACAGAAATATGAGTTCCAGTTCCGAGGAGGACATATTATTTGCGGTTGCGATATTTGCAAATGAGGAAGAAGAAAAACGCGAAAGAAAAGTTTGGTTCCACAACATTTATGAGAAAAGGGAAACGTACGGAGAGTTTCACCATTTATTTCCTGATCTAATAAAGGACCGAAGTAAATTTTCCCACTGCTTTCGTATGTCCCAAGAAAAATTCTATGAACTATTGAACCTAGTTAAGCCGCGTGTTCCGAGTTCGACAGCTGCAGTCGCTTAAGTGCGGCCAGTATCTAGTGTTCGGGAGATAGTAGGTTCGAACCCCACTGTCGGCAGCCCTGAAAATGGTTTTCCGTGGTTTCCCATTTTCACACCAGGCAAATGCTGGGGCTGTACCTTAATTAAGGCCACGACCGCTTCCTTCCCACTCCTAGCCCTTTCCTGTCCCATCGTCGCCATAAGACCTATCTGTGTCGGTGCGACGTGAAGCAACTAGCAAATAAAAAAGCCGTGTGTAGAGCGAGAAAATAATATCACCTTTCGCCGAGAAAAGCGTACAGTGCACAATACCACTAACCGCGTGAAGGTACGAGCGTGCTGGCACTAGTCGAGGACTCACGAAGACTGTCGAAACGCCACGAAACCACATTCTTTCCGTTATTCCTTCCTTCTACCCTCGCCCATACAAGCGCGCCGAAAGGAAAAAGTTCCGTTCCAGAAACCTGGGGGCTTCTGGTGCGGAAATTCCACAAGCTTGTTCCGCGCGGCGCGGCGCGGCTCCCTGCAGTGGGCGTTAAGCCATTTCATTTCACAAGAAGCAGACCACGGAAATTTCTTCTCGGCTGCGCTGCGCGGCGCGGCGCGGTGTAGTGGGCGATTACCTTAAGGCGCCAGACTTAAGTTCTGGTTCCCAATTGGGAGCGTGGGTTCGAACCCCACACCTGACAAACATTTTAATTTTACGATATATGCGTAGAAAGTAAGGCGAATGCCCCTAGAGACGAAATATCTGGCGTATATTGGGGTCAAATGAGTAGAGGTGGGTTCGATTCCTGGAAGTGATTTCCCGTGGTTTTCCACTTCTCCTCCAGGCATAACCTCACTTACGGCCATGTCCGCTTCCTTCCCTCTTCCTTGTCTATCCTTTCCAATCTTCTCATCCCCCACCATGGCCCCTGTTCAGCATAGCAGGCGAGGACGCCTGGGCGAGGTACTGATCATCCTCCCCAGTTGTATCTCCGACCCAGAGTCTGCAGCTCCAGGACACTGCCCTTGAGGTGCTAGAGTGGGATCCCTCGCTGAATCCGAGTGAAAAACAGACCCTGGAGGGTAAACAGGTAAAGAAGAAGAAAATAAGAAGAAAGAATGTACAACTTGTGAAAGAGTGACTGAGTATTTATAACAGAATATTTTAAACATTTTATTTCTTTCTTCCTTCCTTTCTTTCTTTCTTTCTTAATCTGTTTACCCTCCAGAGTTGGTTCTTCCCTCGGGCTCACCGAGGAGGGCAGTGTCCTGGAGGTGCAGGGAGTTGTCGGGGGAAAATACTGCGGAGTAGGACCAGTACCTTTCCCAGGTGGCCTCACTTGCTATGTTGAACAGGGGCTTTGTGGGGGATGGCAAGATTGGAATGGATAGATAAGGAAGAAGGAGGGAAGGAATCGACCGTCTTCTTAAATTAGGTACCATCCCGACATTCGCCTGGAGGGGAAGTGGGAATCCATGGAAAACCACTTCGAGGTTGGCTGAGGTGGAAATCGAACCCTCTCTACTCAGTTGACCTCCGAAGGCTGAGTGGACCTCGTTCCAGCCTTTGCAACACTCTTCAAATTTGGTGGCAGTGCCGGGAATCGAACCCTGGCCTCCGGGATGGCAGCTAATCACACTAACCACTACACCATAGAGGCGGCTCATTTATTTATTTATTTATTTATTTAATTTATTTATTTATTTTATTTTATGCTCGCCTCTGTGGTGTGTTGGGTAGTGTGGAGGGAAGTAAAGTGTGGCAAATATCAGGATTTGGAAAAGTTTTCAGTTGTCTGACTTCATCAGTCCCTGAACTCACCAATACTTACTGACGAAAATTAGGGCTATTATATTAGCCAAAAGAGTGGTTAAATGGGTAGCTAAATTTGTAGAAGATAGAACTCAGATAATTAAGAGTAGGTGAACTGTTATCTGATTCTGTAATGATTAAGATTGGGGTCCTACAGGGGATTAATATTGCACCTTTATATTTGCTTATATCTGAATGAAATGACATATGAGCAGAGAACTGGAATCACAAATAAGATGTTATGTTGTATAGAGTAGTAAATGCGTTGCAAGATTGTGAGCGACCGTAGGGGTACCTGCTTTAGACAATGTCGTGAGATGGACAGCGGACAATGTTATCGTTGTAAACGGAGTGAAAAGGCAGATTGTAAGTTTGACGGGGAGGAAAAGTCCTCTCAGTTTTGATTACTGTCTTGTTGAGTTGATAGTACCTCATGGGGAACACTGTAAATACCAAGGTGTTATAGGGTAATCATATAAAGGAAGGTTAGGTTACAGATGTTTTTACATGGTTATGAAAGTATTTAGAGGTTGTTGTAAGGATGTAGAGGAGAGGGCATTTATGTCTCTGGTAAGACCCCAATTAGAGTATGGTGCCAGTGTATGGGACCCACACCACGAGTACTTGATATGAGAACTGTTAAAGTTAGCTAAAGAAGGGGTGCTTTCTCCAATGTCTGAGGGGCCGATATGGCACTTGAAGAAGAAGAAGTCCTGAGATGATAGAGTGCTGGCCTTCTGAACCTGGCTCAGTGCTCAGATACGTCAGCCTCGTGTCCGTAGATTTACTGGCACGTAAAAGAATTTCTGCGGGACTAAATTCCGGCACCTCGGCGTCCCCGAAAACCGTATAAGTAGTTAGTGGGACGTAAAGCTAATAAAATAATTATTAGATTGTAATCTCTGGCTAACTATGATTTTTTCAGCAAAACATTGTAATTATGATTTCATTATAATTATAGCTTAAGGTATATGCTTCTGACATTTGTACTGGATGTGCTCCGGACCTTTATGGCCACCCTCACTGGAGGAAGGACTAGTACTAATAATTTTTGATTATCCGACCGTTCTCGTTCAATTTAGGTTTGACAGCACCACGATACGTCCTGGCGGGACATTGAAAAGTCTCACAAACCCTGTGCGCGGTTTGTACACTTTATCATATCAGTTCGGTGATAGCACTACGGCTGTTCCGGTGAGCGGTGATTTATGACTGCGGAGGGTAAATAGTGTCACAGTGAGAACAAGAATGTTAGGTCGTTTGAACATTAAGTTTTGAGGGAGTCCGGAGAGCCCTACCCTGGCAGTGTTAAAACAGTTCTTACAAAGAGTACTTTCTGCTCGGAAAGTTCTCAGAGTTGGGGACTGAAATCTTACAGGCAGATGGCATAGCCATAATCTAAGAGTGGGTTTTTGATGTATCATTTTTATTATCTGACTCCGTCTCCATTTGGCACAGACAGAGACATTTAACTAAAATGCAGGCGCAAACTAGAAGCAGACATCGTGAGATATTTAGAAGAAGTTCGGAATGAGGACCACTGTCACGTATTGTACAGAGAATGTAAAAGAAGGTACGACGAAACTTTAATAATAATAATAATAATAATAATAATAATAATAATAATAATAATAATAATAATAATAATGTTATTTGCTTTACGTCCCACTAACTACTTTTACGGTCTTCGGAGACGCCGAGGTGCCGGAATTTAGTCCCGCGGGAGTTCTTTTACGTGCCAGTAAATCTACCGACACTAGGCTGTCGTATTTGAGCACCTTCAAATACCACCGGACTGAGCCAGGATCGAACCTGCCAAGTTGGGGTTAGACGGCCAGCGCCTTAGCCGTCTGAACCACTCAGCCCGGCAAACGAAACTTTAAGGACATATTTCTCACATCTAGAAGAAGAAAATATCGACAGCCTGTTCTAATACCACGTATCACGCATTGTTCTTCCTATCCATTATGTTCCTTAACGCTTATATGCGAAATTTAATATTTCTTTGGTTTTTCGATCCAAAAGTAATAGGCCTACATAACTAGCAGTTTCCCGCTGGCTCCGCCCGCAATGTACAAAGTATGGTGTTGTTCGTTCGGATGTATTTGCAAAGTTTCGAGATAACGAAATAAAGCACATGATCTGCTGTGGTAATAGAATGTAATATTATGTCAAAAAAAAAACTCTTGAAAATACATTACACAAAGAAATTGAATTAAACGTTCCTTGAAACAACAGAACGCGCCAGTGGGTAGTGTCTGACACATTCCACTCTGATGAGTCTAGTGTCAGACCTAAGACGAAACGCTGGTTAATAGAGCAAACGCCTGAAAAGCCTTACATCTGATCTGTTAAAAAGTCCTTCAAAGATCTTCGTCATAGAGACAAATGTACTCATAACTTTTGTCAGAATCTACCAATTTAAGTAGTTATTGCCTCAAAAGAAAGCACTTGATCCACTGAGTGTTTTTGGACCAAAGCGAACTGCGTTTCTCAGTTAGAACTAAAGATATGATTGCTTCAATGAAAAAAAAAAATGTTGAAGAAATGAGACGTCAAATTGAATGTGCACTCATACCTTTCCTCAGAATCAACCAATTTGAATATTTAAGAGCTGAAATGAAAGAGCTTAATCCACTGAGTGTTCTTAAGCCAAAACGAACTCCGCACCTCAATTAGAACCAAAGATATGATTGCTTCAAAGACAAAAAATTTAATAAAGTCAAATAATTTGAGGAAGACGGAAGTTAAGTGTTTTATAGTACCTGATGACAAATCTGTGCATGAATACCTTTCAGTTAATAAAAGAATGAAGGAAATTGACCGGATAGAATGGCCAGACTGACTGACTTTACTTATCATAATTTTTTTAAATATAGTATATAGATTATCACAAACATTTTTTCTTCTTTCTTAACCTGTTTACACTCCAGGATTAGTTTTTCCCTCGGACTCAGCGAGGGATCCCAATGGCAGTACCCTGGAGCTCCAGACATTGGATCGGGGGGTAAAGCTGGGGAGGAGGACCAGTACCTCACCCAGGTGGCCTCACCTGCTATGTTGTGGAGAGGAAGATTGGAAGGGATATACAAGGAAGTGGGAAGGAAGCAGCCGTGGCCTTAAGTTAGGTACCATCACGGCATTTGCTTGGAGGAGAAGTGGAAAACCACGGGAAACCACTTCGAGGGTGGCTGAGGTGGGAATCGTACTCACCTCTACTCAGTTGACCTCTCGAGACTGAGTGGACCCCGTTGCAGCCCTCGTACCACATTTCAGATTTCGTGGCAGAGCCGGAAATCGAACCCGAGCCTCCGGGGGTGGCAGCTAATCACGCTAATCACTACACCACAGAGGCGCACCACTATCAGCAAAATATTTTTTACAATATTTGTCAAATTACATATTTTTTATTTATTTGGATCAGTCAAAATGTTAGTTTTGAATTTGTTACGTACCGGTATATGCAAAGCTGTACGATTAACGTAGCTATTGTCCGACTCGTTGGCTGAATGGTCAGCGTACTGGCCTTCTGTTCAGAGGGTCCCGGGTTCGATTCCCGGCCGGGACGGGGATTTTAACCTCCATTGGTTAATTCCAATGGCCCGGGGGCTGGGTGCTTGTGCTGTCTCCAACATCCCTGCAACGCACACACCACACATAACACTATCCTCCACCACAATAACACGCAGTTACCTACACATGGCAGATGCCGCCTACCCTCATCGGAGGGTCTGCCTTACAAGGGTTGCACTCGGCTAGAAATAGCCACACGAAATTAAATTTAAAATTTTTAAAATGTAGCTACTGCAAGAAATTAGTCTTGCACATGCACCTACTCACGAATTCCCTGAGGTAAACAACATTATAATCGTTTTAACTTAGCTATTTCAGGTTTACACCAATCCAGCTGATTAGCAAAAAAATCATTAAAAATAAAATATTGTTCATTTTTGCTACACCAGCGACAACTACCGAGTTCGTCTGCAAGGTAGAAGTAAATGCATACTTATAAAATCGTAAATCAGATGTAACAAGCAAGTAAATTATCCGTTGCACATGTGCAATGCTGTGCATTTAAGGGCTTGGACGAGTCACACCTCCCAGTCACATAATATGGATGTGCAGTCCATCAGAACATCAGGTCGTCCATAGTACAGACGCTCCATGAGAAAGGATTTCAAGTGTATGTGGAAGTTCATGGTATCGGAGGCGGGTAGACATGATCTCCATTAAAGGGCAAAAAGGGTATAATGTGTATTAGACCCCGCCGTAAGATCTGAAACGCACTCCGACCAACCAGACGAAGGAGACAGAGAAAAGAAGTCTATCTACCTGCCTATAGTGCCATATTAATTAACATGGGCTGAACGACGTAGAAGCAGTGTTTGCACGTCTACAAAGAAAAAATGGGTAGATTGTACGCGGGAGTTTTTATGAAAATTTCGGTATTTTCTCGAGCACTGAAATGATATAATATGACTAAATTAAATTGTACCGGGAGGTACACCTCAACGCCGCGCATTCAAAATCAGCGCCTAAGTGAATTCCTCTATTGGTCAAACAGTGAAACTGAAACTTTACCAACTTGGAACTTTAATCAGAAGATGTCACCACTAAAATATTGAGTAATTTTGTTATTGTGAAGTTTCCTAAACTGACTGAATTTCTCCTAGTTTTGCTTGCTATACATCAAAACGTTTTGGGCATTTCTCCACAGATGACATTACCAAAAACTATGATCATGCACCCTGGTGCAAATTGTAAGAAGTTATAATTTAAGGAAGTCTTGTATTTCTAGGTTTTTGTAACTGATTGATGTTCATTTATTTTCCGGTTGGCAATATTTCCTTTTTCTTTAAGCCAGTTTTGAATCTAGCCAATCACAAATTTCTGTAATTAATTTTCAACCTATCACCAGCTTCTTGTTCGATTCTGAGTGTAACTTTGAGTTTAACCAATAAAATTGAGAGGGTGTGGCTGGTTTAGTCGTGAAAGACCTCGAACCTTCACCGAGGGTTTATAAACTGCGGCTTTTCACGTTTCTTGGCCAATTGATCGTCGTCTATCTGAGTGTGTGTGTTAAGCAGGAAGCGGGCGGCCTCTTTCGTCGGCAGCTAGAACATCTACAAGGTAATGGCGACATAACTTTATTCTTTCTAGCTACCTCCGCAGTTTAATCCGAGGGAAAGGTCCGAATCTTTAACTATGTAACTGTACCTTTCTAAAATGTAACTTTTCTTTTGGCTAATGTAAAATCTTCGAAAGTCTTTAACTGTAAATCGGGGATAGAGAGTGAAGTACCCTCTCGAGCTCCCCTTCATCTTGGTTTGAGGTACCTACGTTTTGTAACCTTTCGTTTCTGCAATGTATTAAAATTATTTCCATGCGTGCTACCTAATTAGGTTGGGAATAGCCCCTGTTTCATTGGCCGAGAGCCCTATAGGTTTTAATTTGTTTTTCGGATCTCAGTCTTCGCCTCCATTCAAATTGTACTCGGGCCGTTTATTTAACCTGTTCTTTTTCACTAAGGTCCTGTAGGTTGGGTGCTAGATACCTCTGTGTAATAATATTTCTATTTGTAAAGAGTGCCTTGTAAGGCCAGAGATTGTAAGATTTTCATGCGATGTTGCCTTGAGTAGGCTTGAAAAACTGAGAGCCTGTTAGCCCTTTTTCAAGTTTTGTAATTGTAAAGAGTGCCTCTGGAAGGCTAGATGTTGGATTTTAGGAGCTAGTGCACTTTGAATTAGGGGATTTCTACCCTTGGCTAAATTTGTTCTCATTTTTGGATTGTAAATTTGAGCTGACAGCTCTGGAAATTGTTAAATTACGGGCTTGAAGCCCAGGATCTGTAAAAGTCACTAATCTCATACTTCCCTAATCTTGTTTCTAGAGTACCTTGTACCTGATATGTTTTATATTCACCAAGTGAAAATTGTTAAGTTGTTGTTTTCTGAAAAAATATAACCTTCTGTTCAAGTTTTAAATTAATTTTGATATTGTAGATAGACCCATTCACTCCGGCACCTTCTTTAACCTCTTTCTGCTCCACGGGTATTCCCGTAACATAAATAATGCAAGAGTCATGTGAAGTTATTATCAGAAAAATATACAATTTCACTCACGGGCACTCTCTGGACAATCTATGCTTCTTCTTCTTCTCTTTCTCTCCAATCTTCCTGTAGACGTAACTTTGGATTAGAAGAAATTTCGGGAGATTTTTGTTTTATCGTGTTTTCTGGTGTGTTGCAAAAGAATCGGGAGATCTCTTGAAATAGCGGGAGACACTGCGTAGAAGTGAGGGGTCTCATGATCGGTGAGAAAGGGACATTCTCTAAGAATAGAGCATCAGTTCCAAGGAGTTCATCGACTGAGGACTGAAAGCGCTCAGGGGTTCTCTTCTCATACTCACACACCACTTATAGGCTAATCGGCAAAGTTATAATTAAAAAATAAAATTGTTTTAGCGTATTCTTTGTCTTACACAAGCTCCTAGTGGGGGATGATTTTGAAAATAAAAAATAATATTTATTTTCTTTCACGGAAGCATGGTCAAATTGAGGAAAGCAACGGGAAACTACCTCACTCCTCATTTCCCTAGTACACCTCTTTAGTGATGCCTAGGCCATGTATGACAGCTGTTGGCATAGCTGTGGAGGATCAAACCAGCCTTCGGGCTGAATACGCAACATACACATAGGAAAATGGATACAACGAAAATTGAGGACCAAAGATGCAAAAAAGTGAAAGTGCCAGAAACATGTTTTCAGGAAAACGCCACTAGGCCTATAGAGTTCACGAGCACAAGGGCACTTTCAGTCTTCCTACGGCCTTTGAAGTGCAACTATAGGCCTACTACATCCAATACATTTTATATAATTACATAACAGTACGTAGCCCCTTGTTAAGTGGATACAGATGCTCTACATAGAACGAAGGAGTCATGTTCAGGCTGGCGCAGGAGCGTCCGATAATTTCCGCATCACTGTAGGAGTCCATCAAGGCTCTGCCTTATCATCACTGCTGTTCATTCTTGTGATGGACACTGTTACATCAGACCTGCACAAGCCAATACCACTGACACTTCCCTATGCTGATGATGTTATGTTGGCTGCTGATCTCCAGCGCCAAACAGAAGAGTGGAACAACCGACTAGCTCAATACGGCCTGCGCCTCAACAAAAAGAAGACGAATACATGGCATTAGATCCTCGAGAAGTTGGAACCATCCACGTCGACGGTGAAGATCTACCACGAGGAGAGAAATTTAAATATCTTGGCTCCACAATCTCTGAAGATGGCCGACTTACTGACTAGGTCGACACAAGGATACACGCAGCCTGGGTGAAGTGGCGAATGACAACGGGCGTCACCTGCGACCGTCGGATGAAGGACCATCTGAAATCTAAGATCTACTGGACTGTTATTCGTCCTGTCACTCTCTACGGCACCGAGTGTTGACCAGCTACGAAGGAGGTAGAACGTCGACTAAGCGTCATGGAGACCAGTGGCGGCTGGTGCATAAAATCAGTTGTGTGCTGTAACCCATTCCCCTCCAAAAATTAAAAATATTGCGAAACATCCCGGTACTCGGTTTTCCGCTGAGTTTTCTACACTGAACAAACACGCAAACAACCCCAACACATATACACATTCCTCACAATAAAACTATATAATTAAACACACAATAACACCTACAATAGCAAAATATTCATGAACTCAAACATCTGGTGTGAGCGCGCAAAAACAGAACATTATCTATTGTATCCACATCCATTATTGTTGTTAAGGTACTCTTTGTCTTTGGGCAATCTGCAACTGTTGCAGAGAGATTGTACAATAAAATGAAATAAAACCAGCAACATCGTAATGCAAAATTACATGTTATGTTTTTATAGTGATATTTATAAACTAGACATTTTTATTGAAGAAAATCACAATAGCATGTCCTTATTTTGACAACATAAAATGTACATTTTTTTTATAGTTCATCGATTCACAAAGGTGACTATGGAATAGGCAAGTTGGGAGTATTCTATCCTCTTTGGTATTAAAATACCTGGCGGGAACAGCTCTACATTATTTTGTTTTCCCGTTTGCTTTGAGTGATCCCCTCTTAAATACTACCGCTGAGTCAAGAGGGTGCCAGCTGCCACGTTCTCATTTCGGCCGTAATGCAAGTGTGACTACTTGTGCTGCCTCTCTGTGGTCGAACGAAGAATCGCTGTGTAGTGATGTCTTGCCGGTCTTGGCTGTTGTTTCCACAGCCTATCGGAAAAGTTGGGCACGCATGCGGAAAAGGCAGAGTTCCTGCTTTCTGGCAAAAAGCTTTGAAATTCTCGCTGAGCTGTGATCGCACAGCCCAGCACAGCCACCTGGCGTGGAGCACACAACTATATTACTGTAGTTACCTGGTTATGAGACAAGTTCAATAATTGTCTATTCTTTGGTTGACGTCTTTTTCAATACACTGCATTTGATTGCAGATAATATTTTTAAAGTAATTATTTTTCAAATAGGCAATGTGCTGCAGCACTTCAGCACATAAGGTAGGGCCGCCCCTGATGGAGACGAAGATTCTTAGGTGGACAGCTGGCATCTCTCGACTGGATCATATTTAAAACGATGATATTAAGAAACGTTTTGGCGTTGCACCGATCAAGAAGAAAATGCAGGAAAACCGTCTGCGCTCGTTTGGGCATGTTGTGCGTGCAGAAGACAATACATTGTCAAAGACACCATATACATTAGAAGTCGCTAGAAAGAGGCCCAAAGTACGACCAAGACAGCGATGGACCGATACAGTGCACAACGACCTGAAAGCTATAAGACTACATACAGATATGGCTCGAGACCGATTTAAATGGAGACAACGAATTCACACAGAGGACCCTGCCACCAGGCGGTAAAAACGCGAAAGGAGAAGAAGAAGATGTAGCTTTCATAAATTTCATTTCTGTAACTAAGCGGCTCAGAAATTAGAAAACACATCAGTGATAGCTCAATGACACAAAGGACAGCCTGGAAGAATATTTCAGTGCGAGACGCTGGCAAATTCACCCTTCTCCACCAAACTCAGCTGTTGAACTTCCTACCAACTAAACTAATGACCTCAGGCTCTTGCACAAATTACCACCACGTGCGGCATGGCTAATATATCCCCTTATTACAACAAAGAAATACTTTGTCATATATCGACACTTTCACCCTTTTCCATCTTCGGCCCTCAATTGTTCTGATGGACTGCATACCCACATGTGGCTGCGACGCGTGACCAGTATTAAAGGAAAATAATGGATAGGAAGAGCATGTCAGATACAGGTAAACCCCGTTATGCGCGAATTCGTTAACCTCGATTTCGCATATACGCGATTTTGGTTTTAAGTCTAGTCCTGCCATCTGTTAATAGTACGTGGAAGCTGTAACGCCTTAAGGCGGGTACAGAAGTGCGTGCCACTAACTGTAACGCACACTACGTCGCGCGCCAAGGTTAAACGGGACAAGCGCGTCTCTACGCGCATATTCTGTCGTGTTTGTCGAGACGTGAATCGTCAGTTCCGGTCAGTAGGGCTGTGAAGTTGCACTTGACAGGTTTCGTATTTAAAACGACGAGTAAAAGGAAAGAAGCGTGTACCAAAGCCGTATTCGTTAGAAACAAAGAAGTTTTGAATCGCTATGAAAAAGGTGAGGGTATTGTTGACATTCAGCGCGCTTTGGGACTTGGTAAATGCACTGTGAGAACTATTCGTGACAATGCGGAATCAGTTCGAAAAATGCTCAATCTTCTACTAAATTAAGTGTGACTAGAGTGACAAAATCTCGTTCGGAAAAAAAAAAAAAAATGGATTGGATTCATCATCCCAACCAACAACACATACCTCTCTCTGAAGTTCTTATTCAAGCTAAAGCCAAGAGCTTGTATGCAGAGTTTAGTTTATTATTGTGTGATTCAATGTTAACACTTTTAAGTGTATGAATTTTGCATTAAAATGCGTCTCAGAAAGGTGATACTGGTTTTTCCAATATTTTAAAGTTAATATGTCAATAAACGGAAACCTAACCCTATATTTTACATATAAAAGGACTCTCGACTTACGCGAATTCGGTATGCGCGGAAAATCCGCGGAACGGAACTATCGCGCAAAACGAGGTCTACCTTTACGTGGTATTAGAACTAGGACATCAATATGGATGTGCAGTCCATCAGTACAGTTTTCGGTGGGTTCATTTTCCTATTTAATGTGTGAAGGACAATTAACCTTAAATTCTTAAATACATTATACTGTAAAAGTGCGTAAATACGTCATACACACCTACAGCGCGAACTGTAAGGTTGATTTTCCTTTACGGATAACAATATGAAAATGGACTGCATATCCATGCGTAGCTGGGAGGCGTGACCAGTCTTAAGAAAACTAATGGATAGGAAGAGCATTGTGAGATACGTGGTTTTCCTGTAACAGCGACGATATACAGCGGAACCTCGATATCTCGAACAACCTCGGGAGCTACATTTTATTTCGAGTAATCGAAATTTGCAGATATAGAGAATACCGTTTTTGAACATGTATAGTACATAATTGAATCATATGTATCTATGGGCTTATACTTGAATACATGACACTAAAGCTTGCTTGTTCCTTAGTTAGCAACCAATCAGATATTTTATGAATATTTCCTCTAGCCAATTACAATAGGGAGTGTGTACAGGCATCCAGGCTATCTGTAAAGAATTCTGGAAACTTCCCCTCAAAATGCTATGAAAGCTGTGCGATTTAAGGCCGTATTGCCATTTCATCGCTCCGGTTTAGTGAGTGCGGCGTGTTATTCGGAGGCAGGGGTCGCAGGTCGGCCACGCTGAACAAGGTAATGGCGGAATTTTCTTAAACATGTGATAGCTACGGCAGATAACTTGAGGGGAATGCTTTTAAACCTCTTTTATTTTATGTAAAATTTCTTGGTTTAAATGTAGATTTTCTGGAAGTCTGGGGACTCAGTTCCCGCTGGGAAATATGTAAGCTAAGGAAACAAAGAATGATCACCCTCTGTTCAACTTGGTATGGGGTGACTAAATCTTTCTAAACCTCTAAATTCTTAACTCACTTTTGGCACGTTTAGGCACCCCTCTGTAGAATAGGCTTAGCCTCTGCAACTTCGGGCCATAACCCCACTTTTCCAGGAGTGCAAGAGATTCCCCTCCTAGCCTTTTGTTCATGGTCGATCATATTCAACCCTTTCTGTTTTCATTAAGGCCATTTAGAATGGGCACTCGTTGCTCCTGCTTAAATTGTAATTATTTATAGACCAGTGTGTAACAAACCGTTCAGCAGAAGTGACTGTAAAGTACATTGTTTGAGGTTCGTCAGGCATAACCTTGTAAGAACCTTGTGTCTCTGAGAGGCTGAACTATATTCACTTTTGTAGCTCAAACTCCTAGACGATGTAAGTACAGTGAGTGGAGGAAATAATGTACCTGTTCAGAGCTATAATGCACATCCCTTATATATTCAATCAATCAATCAATCAATCAATCAATCAATCAATCAATCAATCAATCAATCAATCAATCAATCAATCAATCAATCAATCAATCAATCAATCAATCAATCAATCAATCAATCAATCAATCAATCAATCAATCAATCAATCAATCAATCAATCAATCAATCAATCAATCAATCAATCAATCAATCAATCAATCAATCAATCAATCAATCAATCCCGATCTGCATTTAGGGCAGTCGCCCAGGTGGCATATTCCCTATCTGTTGTTTTCCTAGCCTTTTCTTAAATGATTTCAAAGAAATTGGAAATTTATTGAACATCTCCTGTGGTAAGTTATTCCAATTCCTAACTCCTGTTCCTATAAATGAATATTTACCCTAGTTTGTCCTCTTGAATTCCAACTTTATCTTCATATTGTGATCTTTCCTACTTTTATAAACGCCACTCAAACTTATTCGTCTACTAATATCATTCTACGCCATCTCTCCGCTGACAGCTCGGAACATACCACTTAGTCGAGCAGCTCGTCTTCTTTCTCCCAGTTCTTCCCAGCCCAAACTTTGCAACATTTTTGTAACGCTACTCTTTTGTCGGAAATCACCCAGAACAAATCGGGCTTCTTTTCTTTGGATTTTTTCCAGTTCTTGAATCAGGTAATCCTAGTGAGGGTCCCATACGCTAGAACTATACTCTAGTTGGGGTCTTACCACAGACTTATATGCCCTCTCCTTCACATCCTTACTACAACCCCTAAACACCATCATAACCATGTGCATAGTTCTGTACCCTTTATTAACAATCATATTTATGTGATTACCCCAATTATGGTCTTTTCTTATATTAACATCTAGGTACTTACAATGATCCCCAAAAGGAACTTTCACCCCATCAACGCAGTAATTAAAACTGTGAAACGCACAACCTGACTTTTAACCCCGTTTATCAACATACCGTTGCCTGCTGTCCATCTCACAATATTATCGAGGTCACGTTGCAGTTGCTCACAATCTTGTAACTTATTTATTACTCTGTACAGAATAACATCATCCGCAAGAAGCCTTATCTCTAATTCCACTTCTTTACTCATATCATTTATATATATATAAGAAAACATAACATATTGTCGTGTGGATAACTCTCTCTAGTTCTTGTACCTGATTTTTAGACTTATAGTCCGCTGTTGTTATCAGAGCTGGCGAGCTCATTTCTATTTAACTGTTATTTGTTCCAAATCTTCTATCTATCAAATTTTAAAATAAAAAAAAGGAAAGAAAGAAAATTTCAGGATTTAGCGCTTTAACTTAAGCTCTGGTCATTTCCCGGAACACCCATTCACCTCGGCACCTTCTTACACCTCTGCGTTCCACGATATTATCGGATCAATAATAATAATAATAATAATAATAATAATAATAATAATAATAATAATAATAATAATAATAATAATAATAATAATAGTAATAATAATAATAATAATAATAATAATAATAATAATAAAATAGCTGTCGTTAACGTCTTTTCAATTGCCGTAGAATTGAACGCTACCCGAGTGGTATAAGCCTACAAATTGAGGGCCATTACCCAGTGTTATATCTAAATGGTATTTTTAATCCACGACTTACACAAACAGCTCTCCCCTGGGTCTATTTACAAACATCAGCAGCAGAGGGACTTGGCCTGTTCCCTGGGGACCAGCCATTTACAGCTCAATCTAATGTAGGCTACTCATTAAGCCTATACCATCTTGCTATTGGATCCGAACCATTTCATTTCCCTCAGCCTGTGACCTCTTTCACTTTACATTTCAAATGTTGACGACTTTTTGATCGAGCAGTCATCTTTCTCTTTTTGCTGCCAACGGAGGGCAGCAGTAAATCCTGTGCCCGCGGCAGGTTTTGATTAAATTTGAATATCTTGGAGCCAATCGTTCTAGAGGCAGCTTAGGATGACAATGGCCTCTTCTTCTCCGAGGGGAAGTAATGTATCGTACTGTGACAAAATTTCTGTCGACCCAAAACATTCGCATAGCTGGAAATACAGAAAAATATTAATATCGCAAGAGTTCGGCTGGAAAGCACAAGATGATTGTGAATCTGCAGTTTGATTTAGAATAATATCCTCACTAACATGGGTAAGTCTTAGCTATTTCGTTCAAATCTTGGTGGTTAATCTCCCTCACTTACAAAGACATGCGGTAGCGATTCGACTGCGGATACTCATATTTCAGAAATAGTGAAAGAATATAAAAACTGTGCAATGTTTTACCTGAAGTAGCAGGAGGTAGAGATCGTACCTTTATACTTATCAGTGGCCGACCATTTCACCCCTAGAAGTATCCTTACTTTTATAGAAGAATTAAAACGAGACTGTGTTAATGTGTCAAATGTGGCCATTATCTATGCTGCTATTGACGGGCGGTAATGAAGGCAATTTTGCTATTGTTCCCGCTAGAGTCGCCATATGTCTGTTCTCAGGGCTGTCACATTCGGTAAAAATAAGAAACGCACCGGTTTGAAATTGTAGACCACTGGCATTGTAAAATGCCGGAGCTAACATAACCTCATTAATGGTCAAACCAATCGAGATCAATGGTAAAAGCCAACCAGACTAATGGTCTAACCAAACCAAACTAATGGTCTAACCAAACCAGACTAATGGTCTAACCAAACTAATGGTCTAACCAAACCAGACTAATGGTCTAACCAAACAATGGTCACACCAAACCAGACCAATGGTCTAACCAAACCAGGCTAATGGTCTAACCAAACTAGACCAATGGTCTAATCAAACCAGGCTAATGGTCTAACCAAACCAAACCAGTGGCCTAAGCAGATCTATGGTCTAACCCAACAATTGTCAAACCAAACCAGACCAAAGACTTAGGTAGACCTATGGTCTAACCGAACCAGACTAATGGTCAAACCAAAAGAAAGGTCAAACCAAACCAGACGAATGGCCAAGTAGACTTATGCTGTTGTCTTAGGGGGTACTACAGGTCTGTAGGCCGCTTCATGGCTGGGTGCTACCTTTCACGGTAAGACATGAGGGCTTGCTTCTAACATAGTGAATTGAACAATAATGTACAGAGGAGGGAAAGTTCATTCAGTACTACCAACACTACTATGAAAATTCCCACTATTCAACCGTAAAGAGTAGAAAGGCCGATGGAAAAGGAAGTGTTTCACACTTCGAGGAATGAAGGTATCGGCAAATATGGCAAAGGACCACCGGGGTCGGAAAATAACAAGAGTTCACCAAGAGAGGTCGGAAGGAGCCTGACACAAATGGAAGCCATGCTAAATTCAGCCTGGGGGAATTGTGTCCACGCTCCTAAGTTGAGAGACCCTGGTTCCCCTTTTAGTTACATCTTGCGACAGACTGGGGATACCGTCGATGAATTATACTGCCCCCACCCACATTGATTCTAAGAGTGGTGTCTCAACTTTGGAACGGAGGTTGGCAACCATGGGACCCACAGCTGAGTCTCGCATTATTTCCCCTTACTCATGTCAGGCACCTCAGGGTCAAAATATGCTTCATACAACTAGCTTACTTCAATTATTGAATTTTTTATAACTAACTAAACTTTTTAATTTTAAAGACTACTAGAGGACTGGTGCTCGTTACAAATAGGCCAGATAACTCGTCTTGATATGCCTGATTCTTTCAATTGTTTTATGAACATAAAAAGCGCGTAATGGTATGTCAAAGTTCGTAGTCAGAATTCATCCATCTCGCAGGGAATAGTGATCAGACTAAGTTTATAATCTCTGGCTTTACAGGTAGTAATCAAACGTGGCTGCATGTAATGACATTACTAAGGATGAAAATCACACACATCGACCTATATTATGCTACATGTAGGTCGTTCCACGTTAAGAAAACAGTATTGCTCATATGGACCTACAACGAGCGAACACACCCCCTCTTAGACGCCCATAATTCCTCATGATTAAGGAATATGAAAATGTACTTTATGTTGTATTATGAAAGAAAGAAGAAAGGATGAGGTATTTTATGCCCGAGTGTTATTAAAATAACTACTGAAGCTTTTCTGTTTCATAAATACAATCCTGGGGAGGAAGCACAATGCTTGGAACGGTTATGTAAATGAACCTGATCTACGAAATCTCACTATAATATTCGTCCCAGACGGAAGATAATAAGTGCTTTTACTCAAATAAAGTGTAAAAACTGAGGTAAAGTAACAAATACCATCGTTACTACAGAAATCTGTCGAAAAATATGTACACGTACTTACGGGCTGTTGACAGGACTCCATTATGTCCGCTGCTCGCGCCATCTTTTGTTCCTTTCTTGAGGTCCAGGGCTAGCATCAACGAATGGCAGTGCTATGTCTGTGAATTCTCATTATCTTTGTCCATGTGACTAGCGCGGGCAAAATAGCATGATCCCTGGACCAATAATAATGAATGAGTTAGGGCACAAAACGAATGAGCAACATGAAGAAAACAACACCTAATTAATTGAAACAACTTCAGAGAGCATTGACATCACACACGACAGTGTTAGGCAAACAAAACACTTACGGAAGCGCTGTGACGTAGTAGTTGTAAGGCAGTAAAGTATGTATTCTCTACAAATAAAATATTTCGTATTATTTCTTAATTTACCTCAGATTTTAGACTTTATTTGAGTAAAATCATTTGGGACAAATATTACCGTGACATTTCGTGGACCAGGTTCGTTCACATAACCGCCTGGAACAGCAATCGCTTTGTTGCTTTCCTTCATTTCCCTTCTGTGCCGCTCTGGTACATACAACACGTAAACCATTCCTCAGTGAACCCTGGCAGCTCATTACTGTTGTAAAGAATACCACTATTTATGTGTTGTGTATCTTTTATCTTTTTAGTCTTTATATCAATGTGGACTTGTGCTGAGTGAGTGTTGTCTGAGTAATTAGCCTAAGTGTGTGATTTTTAATTTTTTTTTTTAAGTAAGTAATACAGTGTTCAAATTCATGATAGCCTAAGCAAATACAGATTGTATAAACTCCCCTGCTTAAGAACAATGACAAAATAATAATTCGATTAAACAAAACAATATAGTATTTGGAAATCAATGGCCCACGATCAAGCCACTTCCGGAGAGCCGTTAGCCCTGGGAATAAATCTAATCTACAGTTATAAATAATAAACAAGCTATGATAGGTATAATAGGGATAGTGGGCTCTCCACGCAATGATCACCGCGCGTAGGAATCTGGTGATTACCAGGACCGCAAGGCTACTCATAATACTATAAGGATTTTGAACTAATAATAATTGTTACCGAGTTTTGGTGGTAGGTAGAGGTGTAAGAAGGTGCGGGCGTGAATGGGTCTCAAACTACGGAATCAAAGTTAATGTAAAAGTTAACAAGGTTATATTTCCTTTTCAATATTAAGTAATAACAAAGAACAGGTACTTAGTAGCCGAAACACAATTTGAAATGTACAATTACAGGGATTACAGAGTTTGGGCTTCGAGCCCTGAGTTCACAATTTTTGAGCAACTAGCCCAACTTTCCGATATACAAATTTTAACAAAGGGGCAGAAGACCCCAATCAAACCCTGGAGCACTTGCTCCAAATTACACAGTAAAGCCTCCTCGAGGCATACAACACTCCGTTTCCAAAAGAGCCACACACTCTTTAATTTAAGCCTCTCCTAGGCCACACCAAACTCCACCTTCAAGTTGTCCTCAACGGACATAAACACAGGGGTAAAATACCCAATCTACTGAGGTCTATTAAATGAAAAGCAGGTTAATTGAATGACCTCTAAAACAATTTGAGAGGAGGCGAACTTGCACTCCTAATACACTTTGATTTTAAAACCTACTTTGGCACTAGGCCGTTATTACAAGGGCTAATCCCATACTACAGAGGTGACTTAATAGCAATTTACATTACATTACGGAAGAATTGGTTGAGAGAATAAGTTCACCTCAAGACGATGTGAGTGGGAGCTCGAGAGGGTTAAGCACTCTCTATCCCGATATGTCGTTTTAAAATAGAATAGATACCAGTTGTTTTTACATTTTAGGAAAAGGTTACATGGTTGAACGCTTAGAACCCGCCCCGAAAGTTAAACTGCTGAGCAAGAAAAGAAAAAATTTATTAATCGGCCATTACCTTCAGCAGAAAGACGACTGCAAGCACGGAAACATAATTACATGTCATATTGATGCGCGCTTCCCGCCTCCTGCTATGTACTTAATACACTGAAAGATGGAACAGAAGTGGCCCGGAGACCCTAAAATCAGCAGTTTATATGCTCTCGCGGAAGTTTCTAGGTGTTAGGGGAATGAAAACACCCGCCCACAATGTTTTTATTGGATAGGACCCCGCAACAGATACAAGTTGGGGGAAGATACACCAGATTGGTCAGAAATTACTAAAAGAAATTCGGGATTGGATAAATCTAAAACAAGGGGAAAAAGAGGGGTATACAGCCAACTTAAACAATAACAGAAAGAAATTTAACAAGAAACAAACTTTTGAAATAAAATTTTCTCCAACAAAATAGTTCTTTGATTCCGCACTAGGGTGCGCTATTGTTGATCTTCAGTAGTGTCCTCTAGAAGAGAAAGTTCACACTTCTTACTTCAAGCGAAACAAAAACACATCAAAAGTGACACAGTTCAAAAACTCAAAATTTTCCACGTGGTGACATCTTCTGAGAAAGTAGAGAATTAATAGAGTAGATAAAGTTCAACCTTCCTCCAGAAGAGGAGTTTCAACTGGCGCAACTTTTAAATAAACGGTGTAGAGGTGTACCGCCCGGTACAGACCTCCCCCCCCAAAAGTTCCTCCAGGGGTGACCCATGAAATCAGTTTGAAACAAAGTCCAAGTAATGATGTTGATACGAAGATAGATAGCAGAAGCATTTACAAGATTTCTTAATTCAGTTTCAAAATGTTGTTGTTGCAGGTGAATGAAAGTCTTTAAGTTGTAGAATTTGAATTTCTGAAGATAAACTTTTAATACTTAGAAGTGAAGAAAAATTTTTTGCACGGTCCACCAAATATTGCTGTTGAATTCCCAAATGTAGTTATCTCTTATAGTAACTGTCCATGTAGTTGATGTTGATGAAGTTGGATGGCCGGACCGGCCGTTGCAGCTTGCGTCCAAAAGGAGGCCGCTCGGACCCCTCAAGTACCCTGAGATACCGCTCGCCCGCACTATGAGGGGAGCAGAGTGTTGAAACACGCCGCGCCCGCGGTGAACATATACAGGCTGCGGGCCAGTAGCAGGTCGTGCGCCGCACATCAGCCTTGGCCGGGAGGAGAGTTCCGGCTCGCCGTGCACATGTCGTCCTCGCTGGAGAGGAGGGGGCCCATCCCCCTCCCCAGTCGCTGCACGGCGCTGCGCGGCTGCGGGGGCGCTGAAACATTAAAGCTAGGCGGCAGAATTGTGTTGGACTATCATCTTCTTTGAGGGTACAGGCTTGTGGAGAGGTTGAGGGGCCAGCGGCGTGTAGATATCCATGGCATTTACTATTATGAAGCCACAGTGTAAGGTGGAGCAGGAGACGGGAGCGTGGTAATGGCCGTGGCAAGAACAGGATGGCAGTTTAACGGGTCGGGGCAGATTTTACACAAGGCTTACATCTAAAACCAAAATATTACAGAAGGGGCAGAATGCCTTAAAAGTGAAACTCAAAAAAAAATATAACCTTCATATCCTTTCAAAATGATATGAAGCAAGTTAACACAGAAATTACACCGGTTTCACCTGGGACAGGTGAACTCTAAATATCCTCTCGGTGGCTGGATTACTTAGCAATAAGGTAACCGGCGTAAGAAAATCGAGAATGATACAAGGCCCATGAAATCTGGGGGCAAGCTTGCCCGCGGGAACAAAATTTTTGACCATAACCTGGTCACCTACCTTCAAAGGGGTTGGTCTCCGTCCACGATCATACCTTTCCCTAACCTTTTCATGAGACACTTTAAGATTGGCTTTAGCCTTCTTCCAAAGATCTTTAATGTTGTCCGGATCTATTATCTCGGGTAGAATGTCATTCAGAGACCAGAGGTTAGAGAGCGGCGAGTTGGGAACAAACTTGAACATTAAAGAAGCTGGAGTGAACTTGTGAGATTCATGAACCGCCGAATTCAAAGCAAAAGCTATCCAATGCAGGGACGTGTCCCACCTGGAAGGATCTTCATGATGATAGGCAATAAGTGCGGACCTGAGATTACGGTTAACCCGTTCAGCCAGAGATGGTTGAGGGTAATAAGCAGAAGTGGTTACATGAGAGTTGGACAAGTCAAAACAGAATTTACGAAAAAGATTTGATGTGAACGCCTTAGCATTATCAGATACAATATATTGGCACGGACCAAAAGAAGCAAAAATAGAATTTAGACAGGTAATGGTGGACTGAGCGGTAGCCAGCTTAGTCGGAAATAACCAAGAAAATCTGGTAAAACCATCTACACATACAAAGATGAATTTGTTGGCATTTCCCTTCGACTGGGGGAAGGGTCCTACATAATCAATATACAGGCGTTCCATGGGGCGCGACGCTTGATGAGAAGACAAAAGGCCTACTTTAGTGGACATGGTGGGTTTACTGATCAAACAAGATTTACAAGCTTTTACAAGTTCCCGAATTTCGCCGTCCATACCTTTCCATATGAACATTTCACGAATCTTTTCACGAGTCTTAAAGATTCCAAGATGCCCCTCCAATGGGGTCTCATGATAGTATTTGAAGATCATAGGTACAAGAACCGCTGGAACAACAACTTTCATCAACTTATCATGCCTCGAAGGGCAACATAGAACACCATTCCTCAGAACATAAGGGACAGCATGTTCCCCAGAAGAAAGGGTTTCCATTATCGGAGCCAGCGTCGGATCTTCACGTTGGTATTTCTCAATATCCCTAAAAAGCATGGGAGCATCTGTTAAGATGGCATTAACACCAGATAGTATGGACTCGGAAGGTGATGAACTGTCGACCGGTTCGTGGGTCTCTACGTCGTTATGAAACATACGGCTGAGTCCATCAGCAACAACATTTTCGGTACCTCTGATATGTCTAACATCAAACTGGAAGGCGGAAATACGAATAGCCCAGCGGGCTATACGACCAGTACGACGCGGCCTACCTAAGACCCAGCTTAAGGCTTGATTATCTGTCTCCAGGTCGAATTTAACGTGTTCCAGATAGAGACGGAACTTTTCTAAGGCAAATAAGACTGCCAAACCTTCGAGCTCATAGATGGAATACTTGGCTTCTTGAGCCGACAATGTCCTAGACGCATAGGCGATGGGTCGCCTCCCTAGTTCAGTCTCTTGAAGAAGGACTGCAGCTACTGCTAACGACGACGCGTCGGTTTGGACGATGAATTTCTTCGAGAAATCAGGCATAGCAAGTACAGGGGCATTACAAAGAGCTAATTTAAGGTCTTCAAAAGCGGCTTGTTGAGAAGGTCCCCACTCGAATTTGATGCCTTTCCTACGAAGAAGGTTTAAGGGCGCCGCTCTATTAGCAAAGTTAGGAATGAACTTTCTGAAGAAATTCACCATACCAATGAACCTGGCGATACCTTTAATGTCCTTGGGAGGTTTAAAATCACGGATGGCCTGTGTTCTAGAATGATCAACTGCTACACCATCGGGTGACACAATATGCCCTAGGAAAGACATAGAGGGCTTAGCGAAGGCAACCTTGGACAACTTAACAGTTAACCCAGCCTTACGAAGGCGATCGAGAACTTCTCGCAGATGATCTAGATGTTCTTCAAAAGTCTCTGAAAATACTACGACATCATCTAAGTAGTGATATAAGTACTCGAATTTGATGTCGGAGAAGACCCTATCTAGTAGCCTAGTGAGCACAGCTGCCCCCGTGGGGAGCCCGAAAGGCACGCGGTTGTATTCGTATAAATTCCAGTCCGTGGCAAACGCTGTAAGGTGTTTAGACTCTTCGGCAAGGGGAATTTGATTATAGGCCTGATTTAAGTCCAAGATGGTGAAGAACTTGGCCTTACGAAACCATGAAAAACAAGAATGAAGGTCGGGAAGGGGCACAGATTGTAACACCACCTTCCGATTGAGAGCCCTGTAATCAATGACAGGCCTGAAACCTCCTTGAGGTTTCGGTACTAGAAAAATAGGCGAAGAATACGCTGACTTAGAGGGCCTAATAATACCGTCCTTCAACATCTGATCGATGATTTCCTTCAGAGCCTTCATTTTAGGTGGAGATAGCCTATACGGTGGAAAACGGACAGGAATCGAATCCGTAACCTCAATTTTGTATTCAATAAGGTCAGTGACACCAAGAGTATCAGAGAACACCTCGGGAAACGACTGACACAGTTTGCGAATACTATCAGCCTGCTCCTCAGGTAGATGTCTAAGGTCTAACAACATCTCATCCTGGGTAGGCGAAATAGAAGCACCTGACACAGAATTACACTTTAATAGTGGAATTTTACAACTAGAAGCAGATTTGAATGTGCACGACCTAGACTGCAGATCGAGCACAAGACCAGTGTGAGAAATAAAGTCAGCTCCCAATATAATGGGGCAAGACAATTGCTTGGCCACAAACAATTTAACTTTCCATGTAAACTTAAAAACACGAATTTTGACCAGTAAGGAACCTAGAATTTCTAATGGAGATGAATTAGCCGAAACGTATTGAACAGGAGAAGAGACATAGTCAGGAAGTTTACAAACCGTTTTCAATTTAGAATACCATTCAGCCGCAATAATCGAACAAACACTACCTGAATCTAAGAGAGCTGTTATAGGCTCGTTATTTACCTCAATCTTAAGAAAAGGAACAGGTGCGGGGGTATCCGCCGCAATCCTAAGACATTCTTTAGGGCATTCAAAAGATGAACTTGAAGGCTGATCGTTCTCTGCATTTACAATCTGTTTACTAGGGGCTGAGTCTCGGGAAGATTGATTAGTCGACTCAGCCGAAGCCACTAGTCACTTTTTATTATTGGCATAGGTGGAATTTGCACCAGAAGTTGAGCAGGAGGGGGTGCTATTTGAGTTTGGGCAATTCTTGGCGATATGTGAGAAGGCCCCACATTTAAAACAGCCTTGTGCTGAACCAGCTCCATTATTTGCCCTACTACTTTTGACTAATGGACATTTATTGCGAAGATGGTCAGGCGACCCGCAAGCATAACATTTATGGGGCGTGACTGGTCGGCGAGGTGGAAGCCGAGTGTTACTAAAGGAAGGCGGGGGTTCTTTCGCTACACGCAAAGAATCGGCGTATCTAACTCCTTCCGCTGAGACGGCCAACGCTTCAAGTTCAGAGAAAGTTTGCGGGCACGCCGCAAAACACAAGTATGACCTATAAGATGGTGAAATGCCTTCCACAATAGCTTGTACAATTTGATCCTCAGGGAAGTGAAGAGCAAACACCCTGGTATAAAACTTAATGTCTTGTATGAAATCAGCCAAGTTTTCATCCAACCTCTGTACTCGATAATAGTACTTTTGAATCAGAGATGACCTCGCGCGGGCGGGAATAAGGTTTGCAAGCAAGTGTGCATGAAAATCTTCAATAGATGACTGTTCAGCTATGGCTCTTACTATTTTGTCGGAGAGAATACCAATAGCATACGGATAGATAATTTGCAAGATTTGACATGGAGACAGAGAAAAAACCAGGGCATGATCCTGAAATTCCACTAGAAATCTTAAAAATGAAATTACGTCACTGGTGGTATTAACAGAAAACTTGGATATACCTCTGAGCAACATTGCCAATGGATGAGGCAAGCTACTAAATCCGGGTGACATAGTAGGTAAAGGTTTCAATGGCAAGGAAGTCAATTCAGAACGGATGTTACTCAATGATGCACGACGTTCAGATTCGTTGTCCAATGGGGCAGGGATAGTTTGAGCAGCAACGGTTATCCTATTAACTTCTCCCTTGGGAGGCGCTTCCTCACTACCTGGATTCACTATAGTGGGTTGATCAGATTTGGGAGGAACTTCCCCAGTTAACAATTGAGTGACCTTACTAGATAACTCGGAAATATTTTCCAGGAGCGTACTAGCTTCCTTCCTCTGAACGTCATTCAGTTTTAGAGACAACAGATCGTTAACCCTATTCGAAAAATGATATAGCCTGCCTTGCACACGCTTAATTTGATTTGGAGACGGATCATTTTCATCAAAAAAACTAACTACAGAAGCTAGCCCAGTAATATTCTCCGTGATCGTGGAAAGAGAGTCGTCAATTTCTTTCTCTCCCAAATTGGGGATGGAAATGGGCAAATCTAGGGACTCTCTAAGCTTGTTAGTGTCTACTGCAACCGTGCCTCCAGATTGTACATTTCTAATAGTCAATTCATAGATCAACTCCTCCTTGCGCAAATAGTTAAGAAGGAGAACATCGCGAGGGCCGGGCATGATGACAGAACAACTTGAAAAAAATCAAAAAATTCCAGCAACTGAGAAAATGGTTAGAGTTCGGAACAAACAATGTTTAGCCGTCAAAAGGGGCTAAATTGAGACCCATTCAACCACGCTCTGCTACCACTTGTTACCGAGTTTTGGTGGTAGGTAGAGGTGTAAGAAGGTGCGGGCGTGAATGGGTCTCAAACTACGGAATCAAAGTTAATGTAAAAGTTAACAAGGTTATATTTCCTTTTCAATATTAAGTAATAACAAAGAACAGGTACTTAGTAGCCGAAACACAATTTGAAATGTACAATTACAGGGATTACAGAGTTTGGGCTTCGAGCCCTGAGTTCACAATTTTTGAGCAACTAGCCCAACTTTCCGATATACAAATTTTAACAAAGGGGCAGAAGACCCCAATCAAACCCTGGAGCACTTGCTCCAAATTACACAGTAAAGCCTCCTCGAGGCATACAACACTCCGTTTCCAAAAGAGCCACACACTCTTTAATTTAAGCCTCTCCTAGGCCACACCAAACTCCACCTTCAAGTTGTCCTCAACGGACATAAACACAGGGGTAAAATACCCAATCTACTGAGGTCTATTAAATGAAAAGCAGGTTAATTGAATGACCTCTAAAACAATTTGAGAGGAGGCGAACTTGCACTCCTAATACACTTTGATTTTAAAACCTACTTTGGCACTAGGCCGTTATTACAAGGGCTAATCCCATACTACAGAGGTGACTTAATAGCAATTTACATTACATTACGGAAGAATAGTTTGAGAGAATAAGTTCACCTCAAGACGATGTGAGTGGGAGCTCGAGAGGGTTAAGCACTCTCTATCCCGATATGTCGTTTTAAAATAGAATAGATACCAGTTGTTTTTACATTTTAGGAAAAGGTTACATGGTTGAACGCTTAGAACCCGCCCCGAAAGTTAAACTGCTGAGCAAGAAAAGAAAAAATTTATTAATCGGCCATTACCTTATTGTTGACCGCCGCCGAGGAAAGAGGCGCTTCCCGCCTCCTGCTATGTACTTAATACACTGAAAGATGGAACAGAAGTGGCCCGGAGACCCTAAAATCAGCAGTTTATATGCTCTCGCGGAAGTTTCTAGGCGTTAGGGGAATGAAAACACCCGCCCACAATGTTTTTATTGGATAGGACCCCGCAACAGATACAAGTTGGGGGAAGATACACCAGATTGGTCAGAAATTACTAAAAGAAATTCGGGATTGGATAAATCTAAAACAAGGGGAAAAAGAGGGGTATACAGCCAACTTAAACAATAACAGAAAGAAATTTAACAAGAAACAAACTTTTGAAATAAAATTTTCTCCAACAAAATAGTTCTTTGATTCCGCACTAGGGTGCGCTATTGTTGATCTTCAGTAGTGTCCTCTAGAAGAGAAAGTTCACACTTCTTACTTCAAGCGAAACAAAAACACATCAAAAGTGACACAGTTCAAAAACTCAAAATTTTCCACGTGGTGACATCTTCTGAGAAAGTAGAGAATTAATAGAGTAGATAAAGTTCAACCTTCCTCCAGAAGAGGAGTTTCAACTGGCGCAACTTTTAAATAAACGGTGTAGAGGTGTACCGCCCGGTACAATAATAATAATAATAATAATAATAATAATAATAATAATAATAATAATAATAATAATAATAATAATAGTAATAATAATAATAATAATAATAACAATAATAATACTAATAATAATAATAATAATAATAATAATAATAATAATAATAATAATAATAATAATAATAATAATAATAATAATAATAGTTCCTACCAGTAGTGATAACTGCAGGGTGGAGCCTGGTGCTTGCCAGAAGACTAGGAAAAGTTACGCATCCTGCTTAGGTTACGTAGCATGAAGAGGTAAATTAAGACGAACGGCTACTGCAGGCGACACCTGGCTTTGACCCACATCTTCCTTGCCTGAGTTGGCTAGTCTGGTATTACGGTAACACTCCTAGCGAACTAAGTGTGCGATTTCTTTAATACAGTGATTTATTTACTCTGTGGATGAGGCTGAAGAAGAAACAAAGTAAATAGTGAACTGTGCTTAGTTTTCAGCGTAGTTTCTTCTGCCCTTTATCTTGAACTTTAAAAAAAGTTTCACAAATTTACGTTCCGCTGATTTGCCGTTATCCTGCGAACATCAAAATGAGCTCCTCTACACACACACACACACACCCTCCCAAAAAAATCCCCTAGAGTTCATGAATATTATCTTCAGCTTAGTTTTTTCTACCTTTTGCCTCAAACTTAAATACCAAGTTTCACACATTTACATGCCACCGGTTTCCAGTGATACTGTTGAACAGAACCGTTCGATATGGCTACCCTGTTGCTATAAGAGAAATACTGTTTTCTTAACATGGAATGAACTATAGACTGGCGCCATCTTTGAAGAAATTTGAAAGCTGCTCCGCAGAAAGGAATAAATACTCACTTATAATATGATATATTTCTTCTTGTATTCCCTCTATTCGTGAAATTAATTGAAGGTCATGATTTAGGCATCACTTAGTGACAACTGAGAGTGCCCCGAGGAAACATGGCGGACCTGCTACAAGTTTCGTCAGCTAGGGGCGCTATATGAGCCCTTCCAGCCAGGCTATGTAGTATAATACAGGTCGTTGATCACATATCAGAATATAAATGAAAGTGTTAGTCGCTTAGCAACCTGCCAAGTACAGAATATAATGCGGGTTAGGGTAAGCTTCCGTCTGCAATTATTGTAGTGATCATTTAATGACTTAATTTTATGATTACTCAAAGTTGGCTGAACTTAGATACTTATCAGTGTCCCATGGTTCACCGGCGGGTAATGAAACAAATAGATTGTTATGTTTTTGGGCAAATGTTAGTCTTAGTAGTTATTTATGCAGCAGTCACGAAAAGTAAAATGAAATATCGTATGGCTTTCAGTGCCGGGATATCCCAGGAAGGGTTCGGCTCGCCAGGTGCAGGTCTTTCTATTTGACACCCGTAGGCGACCTGCGCGTCGTGATGAGGATGAAATGACGATGAAGACGACACACACATCCAGCCCCGTGCCATTGGAATTAACCAATTAAGGTTAAAATCCCCGACCCGGCCGGGAATCGAACCCGGGACCCTCTGAACCGAAGGCCAGTCTGACCGTTCAGCCAACGAGTCGGACGTCACGGAAAGTGATCTTTTACCTTACGACTGAGATGTTTACGGAACTTCCAAACCAGTAACGTACACTTATCACTTTAGTGGCTGATGTGTACAATATTTTATTTCATACTGTGGTGAGTTTACTTATTTTTAATTAAATTAATTTAATAATAATTAATTTTGATTCGTCACGATACAAATGCTCCATGTTTGATCCATGCAATACCGTATTCTTGCTCTGTTCTTCGTGCAGGCGACTGTCTGCGTATATGTTGTAATACAACATAAAAAATAATATTATTTGATGCCAGAGCCTCCGTGGCTCAGGTGGCAGCGCACCGGCCTCTCACCGCTGGGTTCCGTGGTTCAAATCACGCTCACTCCTTGTGAGATTTGTGCTGGACAAAGCGGGGGCGGGTCAGGTATTTCTCCGGTACTCCGGTTTTCCCTGTCATCTTTCATTCCAGCAACACTCTCCAATACCATTTAATTTCATTAATCATTCATTAATCATTGCTCCAGACGAGGGCGACAGGACTCGGCAGCCGGCACAATTCCCATCCTCGCCGCTAGAAGGGGGCTTCATTCATTCCATTTCCTGACCTGGTCAAATTACTGAAAATAGGCTGTGGATTTTCATTCATTCATTCATTATTTGAAGCCACCAGAGTCGTAAGAATGGTCCTCTGGCCCTGGGTTTTATTATATACCGTGATATATGCGATATTCATTTGTTGGAAACGAAAAAAAAAAAAAGAAATGGCGTATGGCTTTTAATGCCGGGAGTGTCTGAGAACAAAATAGGCTCGTCAGATGCAGGTCTTTTGATTTGACATCCATAGGCGACCTGCGCGGGTGATGAGGATGAAATGACGATGAAGACGACACATACATCCAGCCCCCGTGCCAGAGAAATTAAACAATGATGGTTAAAATTCCCGACCCTGCCGGGAATCGAACCCGGCACGCTAACCATTTAGCCATGGAGCCGGATCTTGCGCTGGGAATGTAGAGACATCATTTTTGTTGTTGTAGATGAGTACGGAACCACGATGATCAGGTGAAGAAACAGGTCAACCTGTTTAAGTTAGGTGTTCCTTGATCCGTGATCTCTCTGACTATCGTGTTTACTTTACTGTGAAGTGGACTTCAGCCGATCAGAAATGATTTGTCATGAACAGTAGCGGCGCTAAGAAGCTCGCAACAACCCCCCCCCCCACCAATAATTGAAAATGAGCCCGTCGTTTTCCGATAAGGAAAGTTACAAGTTTATTTCATAGTACACGGTTGTATATTATTGCAATAAATAATAATAATAATAATAATAATAATAATAATAATAATAATAATAATAATAAATTACACAATTTAGTTTCCAACCTCCAAGGAATTAAACTAATACACTTATATGGTACGAACACTCACACAAGAAATGCATATTCCAATTATAGTAACCAAAATACGCTGACCGTCACAATATTAAGAAATAATCCGTTCCTAGGACCAAATAATTTACTACTATTTACAACTTAAGCGTCCATCGTAAGCCTACTTAGCTACACTGACTGCCGAGATTTATAAACAGGCTCGAAACTTCAGTAATTAGAGTTTAGATAAGGAGGATGTCTTTGTTATCGCATCTTCGCTGACTGCTGGGTTCTCAGAACTGGCTAATTACTTCAAAAGCCTTGTTGATTGTTGTTAGTGGCAGCAAGGGATGGTTATTATTGGAACAGGTTGTAAAATCCACATTCTTTCAGAAATAACTAGACGTAGACCTCGTTATAGGCGATAGTTGCGTTCCGCGAAATTGCTACGCAAAACGAATTCGCGTAAATCGAGAGTCATTTTATATACAAAATACAGGGTTAAGTTTCCGTTTACTTACATATTAAGTTTAAAATACCGGAGATTCTAAGTATTTTTACAAAAAATAACCATTATCATGTTTCTGAAACGCATTTTAATGCACACTTTATACACAAACATTTAACACTGAAACACACAATGATAAACTAAACTCTGCATACAAGCTCTTAGCTTTAATTTCAATAGCAGCTAGAGAGAGAGGCGTGTGTTGTTGGTTGTGATGATCAATCCAATCAATTCTTTCCATCGCTTCTGAACGAGATTTCGTCACTCTAGTCACACTTAAGTTAGTGGCAGATTGACAGTTTTCGAATTGATTCTGCATTCTCACGAATAGTTCTCACAGTGGATTCACTAACTCCCAAAGTACGCTGAATGTCAACAATACGCTCACCTTTCTCATAGCGATCCAAAACTTCTCACTTGACTTCTAGGTTATACGACTTTGGTACACGCTTCTTTATTTAGACAGGCGCTATTTTTTTTTCCTTTTAAAAGCATTTTAAATACGAAACCTGTCAAGTGCAACTTTACAGCTCTACTGACCGGAACTGATGATTCACGTCTCGACAAACACGACAGAAGATGCGTGTACAGTAGAGATGCGCTTTTCTCGTTTAACCTTGGCGCGCGATGTCATGTACTTTACAGAATTTGGCACGCACGTCTGTACCCGTCTTAAGGCATTACAGCTTCCACGTACTGTCAACAGATGGCATCACTAGACTTAAGTCCAAAATCGCGTATATTCGAAATCGCGGATAACGAATCTGTGTATAACGGGGTTTACCTGTACCGTGTTCTTACTGACGAAAGAAGCTCTGCACTACGACGGCCTAAGTTTGGATTAACCCTCTGTAATAGAGATAATACTGTGTTGTGTGCTGTAGCTTTATCAATATGTAAAATTCACTCTTCAGTTACTGAACTAAGAAACAGTGATGGCCCACCCCACCCCGTAAGGTCTGGGGGGTCCTTTTCGCCGCCACTGGTAATGAATCACTGCGCAAAGTAATTACAATACCGGAAATTCTCACTTTCCATATTCTTTTGAGAATGGGAAGAAGGCAGTTACGTTTACTGTGAAATAAAATGTTGTAATAATTCACACTATTTTTTTTAAGCTTGTGATTTAAACTACTTGCCTGAAACTCGTGTATTAAACTTACCTCTCGTAAAAGAAACGAACCTGGAAACTTTATTCTTGACTAGCTGACGTACCCGTGCTTCGCTACGGGATTCTCAGAAAGACTGACTTGGTGGCTTTCCTAACTGAAGTCATCATAGGTCATTACAAAAACGTCAGTAGGAATGTAGCGATTGAAAGCAATGTTATCATATAAAATACTCGATCAAATAAAAAACCGCACACTTTCTCACTTTCAACGAACAGTACTACGTTGCCGATCTAACAGTCGAAAGTTCCAGAGCTGGAACAACCAGACTGCCATGAACACTCCTCTGTCATTATTCCATTAAATATGCACATTACTCATTCCAATCAGTGCCTCAGAGTAAGGATTGAATAGCTCGAATGCTATGATGAACCAGTGTGTTACGTACCTGCAGTATCAGAAAATGTATGAACCGGAGGAGTGGCATGCTAAAGAAGAAAGTTTTCCAACTTCCTAGTTATTTTCCGCCAATGTTCAGTCAGGCTGTTATACGCGATACGCAGTAGTAATCCCATCTATCGGAGTTGAGCGGCACGAAGAACATCACAACAAACAATGGTTAATGTAAAGTTCTAAAATACCACTCTTATCATAGTCGGTACAGGAAAACTGAATGAAACATAAATGATTGGAAATTGTATCGTCTATAACTTTTGTCATGTAGTACCGTACTTTTCGATAGCACCAATAACATAGGTCCCGGTATTTAAAAATTAAATTTCAGGCGCCTTGCCCTAAACTACCATTTCATCTCGGGAAAATAAAATTATTTACAGCTTAGACTGTAGTTTATTATTCCCCGACTCTATATAGCGGTTTCCATTAAATTCTGTTAACCCATTTTCTCGTGGCTCTGCGTTGATATGGACTTAGCAACAAAAATACAAATTCATTAATATCTGTGTTATCAGAGCCGGTACGGTAAAAATGTATGTCATAAATGATTGGAAAGTGAATTCTATATAACTTTAATTATATAGTATTTATCGATAGGACTGCTAATAATATAAATCTTCGATCATTAAATTTAAGGCCTTCTCCTAAACTACCATTTCACTCAGCGTGAATAAAATCATTTATGGCCTAGATTATAGCGGCTCATCCCCCAACTTTACATACCGATTTTCATTAAATTCTCTTCAGCCGTTTTCTCGTGATGCGTGTACAGACAGACAGACAGACAGACCGACAGACAGACAGACAGACAGACAGACAGACAGACAGACAGACAGACAGACAGACAGACAGACAGACAGACAGACAGACAGACAGACAGACAGACAGACAGACATTACGGAAAAGTAAAAAGTACATTTTCTTGTTACTATGGACATGACTGATACAGAAATACCATTCTTTTCAAATTCTGAGCAATGTACAGACAAAACTCTTATTTTATATATATGTAGATATAAAAGCCAAAGGCGGGCATTTTTACAGGTAGAGGTATTAACTTTCCCAAGTGCACTGTCACTGAACTGTCCTTCTTAGGAGACTTCAGTGGTGTCTCAACGGCGCTCTAGACGCCACTACACCGGGGCGGGAGGCTGGCTATTTCACGTTCGAAAATACCTTAAGAACGTGAATGATTTTAACACGTCAATCAATGAGATTAAATTATGGTTTCCTTCTGGGAAATTAATATATTTTTTAAAAGAACCTCTTTAGCAACTAGTAGTATTTTGATATTTTCAACTACTTACGACATAACTGACTCTTCCTGCTTATTGTGTGTGTGTGTGAGAGTTGTCATAATTTTCTGCTTGTTCTGGCCGATTTAAAGACGTTTGAGAGACAATAATAAGCCGAGAGTGAGAACCAGCGCTGGCTAAAGCGACGAGGAAGCAGCTTTTTATTCGGAACAGTGTGCAGAGCTCGTGATCAAATGTAGCGCGTGCAATAAACAACGCGGGGTGGTAAAGCCGGGTGACAGCACAACAATATCTGGCCGAGCCATGATCTATGTTACCCACTGTTCGATACTGCAACACGGCCATTCATCAATTACTGCAGTGAGCCAGTGAATTATCATCATCATCATCATTATCGCCCGTCATATCACACATTTTACTGGCCGCTACACGCTGCCTGCAAAGTTCACGCCTCACGCTATCTGTAGTTCACAACATGCAGCATTGTGGATCACTGCCTCCAGACTAGAAGATCGCTGGTTAAAACCAGGTAGAGGTAGTTGTTCGGCACTCCATGTAGTACGATGTCGGCAGAAGAAGATTTCTGGTGACAGATTCGGTGTTAATCTGACCAAATTAAATTAAATCCCCCAAGAGAGATCTGCTCCTGTACCAACTGACTAAAACAGAATGTCAAAACTCACGTGCTGTATGCAAACTGTATGACATCATCAAAACACCTGCATATTAACATTATTATTATTATTTTTGTTATTATTATTAATGTAGAAATTATAGCATAAAAATGGGATTACAAATTTCATTTGAAAAAACAGAAATGATGCCAACTTTTAAAGTTGATTTGCCAGTTATTCAACTGAACAGTAATAAAGAGATTAAAATTGTTCAGAAATTCAAATGCCTTGGGGAAATAAAAAAAGGAACACAAATGAAAAAGAAGCAATAGAACACAGAACAACCTATAAAAAAAATCTCTTTCGATAAACGCTAAGCTGAAACACTATAATTCCATAGTTAAACCAGAGGCAACGTACGCTAGTGAAACTTTATTCAAATTAAATGTAAAATCTACAACGGGCAAATTACAGAAAACTGATAGAAGAATTCTTAGAACAATTATTAGTAAAAAAACCCCAAGTTGATGGACAGTGGAGATTGTTGCCTAACAACATTGTCTATCGTGAATGTGAATCAATAATATCTACAATGCGTAAAATAAGAATTCCCTTTTTCTGTCACATATCAAGATTACCAGACACCAGGATATTGAAACAACTATTTGATTATTTTTTGAAAAATAAAATCAATAATAATTGGTTCAAAGAAGTTCAGGATGATTTGGAAGAATTGGGTATAACTCAGCAACAAATCAAAGACAGAAAAGAGAAGATGATTTTGAAGAACAAAAACATAAGTCTTAAACTAAAAACAGTTGAACGGAAACAATATACTATATCGGACACACAAAGGGCTTCCAGGTCGGAGAGGATGAGAAGAAATTAACTCAAATGTATTGATTTAAGTGCTCCAATGTGGGCGTAACATATGTAAATAATAAATAAATATTATTATTATTATTATTATTATTATTATTATTATTATTATTACTATTATTATTATTATATACCCGACTAATGAGCGCGATTGAACACATTTAGCTGATGTTTTTGCTTTCTTCCTCTCACAAAATCTTTTCACCCTCTCACTAAATTATTTCCTGCATTCCTTTGTCCAGGTGCTCGTGCTTCTGGTATTGGTTTCAGACGCAAATTGTTGGTTATTCAATTTATTGAAATTGAACACAATGTGTACACATGTGTTAAAGGTCTCAATTTGTCATTATTTTCTTTTCTTCTGATACATCACTTCGTTGCATTTTTTTACCAGTCTTTGGCAAGTGTGCTGATGCGTTGTGTTTGTTCAGTACAGTTCATCATGCGGTACCTAGGACAGGTCATTCCGCAAAGACGGCAGATGCATTCTTGGTATTGGGCGCGAAATCTGGTGGTTAGGCATATTTTCCCGTGGAATTCGTGGACACCGAAGCGTGTGTTTACATGGCGTAGTTTATAGTTTGGGCTCTTCCGTTCATTGTTCTTCAATACTTCTGTTTCGTAGAAACCTTCAGGTGTCTGCTTGGCTTTCTGTCTCCTTTCTTCAAGGACGGCGGTGTCTGGTAGTCCGAATGTTTGTTTGATGTCTTCCAGAAAGAATGTTTCGTCTGCCATTATGTATGCCATTAGATTCTCTGTAAATTTTGAGATCTGTAGGATCTGTTTCAAGTACCTGGCATTTATATTTTACAATCTTTTCATGTTTGCAACAGTTAGTTTGTGCCATATTAATTGTATCCCATATGTAACTAGCGGGGCCACTTTAAGCTTGAATAGTGCCATTGCAGTGTTCACTGAGATGTTCTGCGGCTTGGGGATCTCGTGCATTGCTTTGCTTGCTACCGCTGCTTTTTGCTTTACGTGCAGTGTGATACCCAGTATTTAAATGATGACACGATCTCGAGTTGTTCATTTCCGTTACGGAAGACGTCATATGTTGTCAGGTTTCCTCCCCTTCTAAATTTTATAACTTTTGTTTTAGCACTGTTGCTGGTTATCGATTAGTGTCCGGAATTTACATCTATCCCATACCGCCGGTGACAAAACCTTACCTCGCGTGTCACAATGCTCTTCCTATCCATTACAGTATTTCCCTTAATACTGGTCACACCTTCCTATGCGGAGGTGGGTCCCTCACTGAGCCTGGAGAAAAAACCAACACTGGAGGGTAAAGGGATAAAATAAAATAAATAATAAATAAAACAATACTTTCAGAAAGCCTTAGAGGTACAGCAATGCAAGTCAATCTCCTTGAAAAGACAGCCAACATGACAGGCTTGAGAATCTCTGCCGAGAAAACAACATTTTTGACGAATATAAAAAGTGCCCCGAACTTTTAGTAACAGATATTGGTCAAATAGAAAAGGTAAAGAAATTCAAACATTTGGGTGAGACAATTCAAGAAAATGGTCTAGAAAAATCTGCTATAGAGGACAGGATACAAAAAATGGGAAGAACTTACGGTATAACTAAGAACATAACAAAAAGTGCTTATCAACAAAACTTAAAACAAAGCACTACAACACAGTATTGAAACCAGAATGCCTGTATGCCAGCGAATGTCTAGCACTGAACTACAAGCTTGATAAATTAGAAATATTAGAAAGAAGAATTATAAGGAAAATATTAGGTCCTCTAAAAATTGCAGAGTTTTGGAAATTCAGAAGTAACAATGAAATTGACCAGAACATAGCAAACATATTAGAAACTATGAGAAAAAAGATTGCTATTTCTTGGACACATTTTCAGAATGGGTGACAATAGACTAACTAAACGAACCTTCGAGTACCTTTGGAAAAATAAATCAACCACCACCTGGATTCAAGAAGTCAAGGAAGACCTGGACAGGAACAACATACGAGAATAATTATTGGAAAGAAAGATTTTTAGGAAGAAAGTCTTACAAATGGAAGGATTCCAAGGGAGGAAGGAAAAGAAAACAGGCACAAAGTGGACTGAAGACAGGAAAAAGAAGCACAGTGAAACAATGAAAGAATACTGGAAGAAAAGGAAAGAACAAATAAGGAGGAAGAATTGAAATTCTTACGTGCTCCTTAGAAGGCCGGAACGCAAGAAGAAGAATATAAAAAGTGATGGTTACCCAAACCTATAATCCATAGATGTACAGGTGCGACTCATGACCTCAGTGAGTGGTTTTCCCTTGACGAGCAGTTTGGAGTTTCTGATGAAAACATTGTCGGTATTGAAAATGTCGGTGAAATAAATAGAAGATGAAGAAATCGCTGGTGATGAAGGTGGTGCCAAAATATCACACAGTGAATGTTTCAAACCCCTTGATGTTAAAATCTCCGGACACCCAGCTGAACGCGCTGTGTGTCATCTGACTATGCATCCGAGGATACATGAGCGCAGGCACAATGCACCAACATCATACACATCAACGTAGAGAAATGAGTGATTTTGAACGGGGCATGTTCGTAGGAATCCGTGAGTTTGGACAACCCGTCAGAGAGATTTCACGGGAGTTACATGTGCCCAGATCCACTGTAAGTGATGTTATTGTGAAATGAGAATGTCAGGGAAACACTGAACCCATTTTATCGCTCTGGTTAGCCTAAAAAATTAACTTATAGAGACTGGCGAACTCTAAAGAGTACTATACCAGCCAGTCGTCAGAAATCCCTGTCAACTATTGCAGAGAACTTCCGTTGTACGTCAGCGACAGGACGATTCGTCGAAAGGTGATAGGACTCCGTCTTCGGCGTCGTGCTGCTTCTCGAAAGCCACTGATCATGCGAACAAATGCATGCCGGCGCTTGAAGTGGTACAAAGTAGTCTGTGGAGCATTTAAAGGAACCATTAAACTCGGGAGTTCTTTCCTTTTGATCAGTTCTCTGTTGTAAAGGAAACTGTTGAAGTTCTTGAGAAAGGATGGGAAGAGGAATAACAACTGAATAAAGTGGAATGTCATATTGAGGTCGCCCGGACCACTGCCTTCGTAATGTCCAGGCCGTACTGTACCTCTGATGACGTCACGCTTTGGGGGGGACTTGAAGGCGATACGCATACGTTCCGCTTGAATAACACACTCGTTTAAATTACTTAAAGAACTGTTAACACCTTATAAAACCAAAACCTATCCTCAAACATTTGTTAATTCTGACATACAATGCATATCCTTCTCCGTAACGTTCTATTTTCTCGCGTATATACGTTCGTTTGCGTGAGTACAGCCTAACACTTTGAGACATATTCTTGCGATTTTATCCATTTTCTGGTCAACTGGAACATTCACATCATACACACTGACAGAAAACATGCAGCCAATTACCATTACTATTTATTACAAATATAAATTATTTCTGTACCTCACTGTTTCCACTCCATGAACACTGCAGCTTTCCTGGACCTCTTACAGGAAGTTACACCAGTATGGAGTAGGTCTGCTCTCTTTGAAGCACTTTGTTGAATACACAAGTCGGTGTGAATTTTGGAAAAGTTATTTAAAAATATATTCAATACAATACAATACAATACAATACAATCAGCCATTTCAATCATTAAAATGATGTGGCCTCTTTAAGTCGTGGGTATAGGTAGGCCTTCAACAGTCTTCTCCAAGTGGAACGGTCTTGGGCAGATCTCATCCAAGTGGTACCAGCGATCTTCTTGATATCTTTGTCCCATCTGTCCGGTGGTCTTCCTCTAGGCCTTCGATGTTCTCTCGGACTCCACTCCAGCACTAGTTTTGTCCATCTATCATCATTTCTTCGTGCAACATGGCCAGCCCACTGCCATTTTAAGGAGCGTACTCTCTCTAAGATGTCTTTAACCTTTGTAACAGACCGGATGTCATCAGCTCTTTTCCTATCTTTCTTTGTATAGCCTAGCATTGACCTTTCCATGGCTCTCTGCGCGGTCCGAAGTTTCCCTTTTGTGAATTCGTTCAGAGTCCAAGTCTCACAGCCATAAGTCAGCACAGGAAGGATGCATTGGTCAAATACTGTTTTCTTCAGATTTGCTGGCATTTTTGATCTTAATACTGAAGAATTCCTTCCAAATTGTTGCCATCCGAGCTTGATGCGCCTATAGATTTCTGGTCTTATATCACCTGTCATATTTATAATCTGGCCAAGGTAGATGTAATCACTGACCTCTTCTAATGGCATGTTCTTAATATTCACATTTCCAGCTTGAACCCATTCGTTGGACATAACTTTTGTTTTGGAAAGGTTTATGCTTAGGCCAATCAACTGACATTCTAATGCAAGATCTGTAATTAAGGTCTGGAGCTCTTCGAAGTCGTTTGCCAGTAAAGCAATATCATCTGCAAATCTCAAGTTATTTAGCCTTTTCCCATTAATTCTAATTCCCTTTTCTTCCCAGCTCAGCTTAGACATAGCCATCTCTAGGACCGCTGAGAATAGTTTCGGGGAGATGGGATCACCTTGTTTGACACCTCTGTTGATGGGGAATTCTGGGGTTGATTTACCGATATTAACGAAAGCTGAAGAAGTCTCATAGATATTGTTGAGCACTTGGATGTAAGCTGCTTCCACTCCTTGCTCATGTAAAGCTTGCATGACAGCTGTATGGCTGACAGAGTCAAATGCCTTTTCAAAATCAACAAAGGCAATGCAGAGAGGCAAATGATATTCATTTGCTCTGCTTATCACTTCTCTTACAGTCAGTATGTGGTCTATTGTGCTAAAATTACTACGGAAACCTGCTTGTTCAATAGGTTGGGCTGAGTCAAGGATGAAACTGATTCGATTTAACAAGATCTTTGTAAAAAGTTTATACAAAATAGAGAGCAAGCTGATAGGACGATAATTTTTGATACTGTGAATATTTCCTTTCTTATGTATCAGTATGATCTTTGCTTTGTTCCATGATGTTGGAATTGAAGCCGAGTGCACACAGGAAGTGAATATTTTTGCCAAGTGATTTATTGTCTCCTCCCCTGTGAGTTTCAGGATGTCCACACAAAGCTCATCATCACCCGGCGCAGTTCCCTTTTTCATACTATCTAAAGCACACTTGACTTCCGAAGGGAGAATATCTGGAACATTAGATATATCATTTAGTTTAGGTCCATTCAGGGCTTCCTTTGGTTTGCTATACAGATTGCAATAAAAGTCTCTGATGAATTTCAAAACTTCCTCCTTTTCAGTAATTCGACCATCATTTCCATCTAGTGCAATTAGCTGCTTTTTACCGATTATGAGTTTTCGTTTGGCTGTCTTGAAACTCGTCTTGCTCTCTAAGCTAGTTCTTAAAGTGTCTTCCCTGAATTTCTGTAAGTCAGTTTTCATTTCTCTTCGTGCTGCCTTACATATTTCAGAATATTCTATCATGTCACGATCAGTCTGAATTTTCTTTTCTCTCCTTCGCTTTAGCAGGGTTTTAGTTTTGTCACTGAATTTCTTTGGTTGGTCACTTTCCTTACATATGCCCCCGATTTCTTGAGCACACGAAACAATCATTTCTGCTAGATCTTCAGCCTTAGTTACATGGTACTTACTTTGAAGAGCTGCCCGGAATGAATCCGAATTGTTTTCTAGGTTTTTGAGATTGATTCTGTTGCTCTTCCTTCTTATGAGTTTGTTCCTTTCATATCTTACATTAAGTTCAACTCTTGCTCTCACAAGACGGTGATCACTCCCAGTGCTGAATCGGTTTAGCACTGATACGTCTTTTACAATATGCGGTCTATTCGACAGAATAAAGTCAATCTCATTTTTTACACTGAAGTTAGGGCTCCTCCACGTCCATTTTCGTTCAGGATGTTTCTTAAAGAATGTATTCATGATGGACATATTGGTGTATTCAGCAAACTGGACTAATCTCTCACCTCTATCATTTCGGTCATCAATTCCATATTTACCCACCACAGTGTCACCTTGTTTCTTGGTACCCAAATATATATAGGCCTACACGGTCCGGCCAGGTCTTCCAATTCCTTCCCGCAGTCACAAATGACTAGGGAATCAGCCAACTGCATTGACTCCAAAGCCAGGGATTTTGTGACACACTTAGGATCGTCTGAATTTAGAAATACCATCTTATATATATATATATCTGACGCCAACACACAAAATACTTTGTACACCTCAATTCCAAGTTCTATTAACATGTCTGATGGGTACTTTGTCCGACTCGATGGCTGAACTGTCAGCGTACTGGCCTTCGGTTCAGAGGGTCCCGGGTTCCATTCCCGGCCGGGTCGGGGATTATAACGTTAATTGGTTAATTCCAATGGCACGGGGGCTGGTGTAGGTGTTGTCTTCATCATCATTTCATCCTCATCACGACGCGCAGGTCGCCTACGGGAGTCAAATAGAAAGACCTGCACCTGGCGAGCCGAAGCACTAAAAGCCATACGACATTTCACTTCATTTCATGGATACTTTAAGCCCCCTCGATTTAGGAAATCCAGATATCTTACTTCTGGAGACAGTTCATAAATACTGTAAGATCTGAATCTGTCAGAAGATAAGATTTACATAAATCACACTGCTGTTTGATACTCATATTTTTTTCTATTTGCTTTTCGTCGCACCGACACAGATAGGTTTTACGGTGAGGATGGGACAGGAAAGGTCTAGGAATGGGAAGGAAGCGGCCATGGCCTTAATTAAGGTAGAGCCCCAGCATTTGCCTGGCGTGAAAATGGGAACCCACGGAAAACCATCTTCAGAGCTGCCGACAGTGGGGTTCGAACCAATTGTCTGCCGAGTACTGGATACTGGCCGCAGTTAAGCGAATGCAGCTTTCGAGCTCGGTGATACTCATAAATAAGACTTGCATTTTCAAATACACCAAATTCAGATAAGCCGTAGGTCTGATTACATAAAAATATAGGGCCTACCTAATGTTACCCATGTTTATGACATAATAAAAAAAATTAACTCACCATCTGGACGGGACACTCTTATTTCTCTCAGGATGTGTTTTCACACAACTGTGTTGTGATTAACTATTAAATTCTCCCTGGGAATAGCCTTCTTCCATAACATAACACGTTCTTCATCAGAAGGAAACACTAATACCGGAGTGTACTCTCCTTGTTTATAATTAGCTTTGCAGCCAGGCACACAACAACTCTTAGGCATGGTGATTTCCCTCACTGATCATCTTAATTTAAGTATATACAATTCGTGGTTAATAATAAAACACAGAATGCACTAACTCAATTAATTTTACACGATAAATATAACTCTACACAAATAAACTACGAAATTAAAACACTGAAGAACGATCTTCTTAACCTATAGCTTCACATAAATACACGCTCACACTAAGTTTTCTTCACTAATTAACGACTTTCCACTTAATAATGCAGTCGATGACGACTCATTCTCACATATATCTGAGTGAACACGTGGCCATCGTTAAAAATTTCAATAAAACTGCGAAAATCTATGTTTAACTCTACTAACTCAAGTGCTAACTTCCCCCCTAACGATCAGCTGATTGCTTTCCCGCGCTCGTTACAGTACGGCCTGGACATCACGAAGGCAGTGCCCGGACCCCTCAAGTACCCTCAGATACACCTCTCCCGCTACTATGAGAGGGGTAGTCGTAAATCATGTCCATAATATATTAATTTCTAACTTGTAAGTGTTCTCTTTGTTCGTTGATTTGTAAATTTTGTCACCACGGTCTAACGCTGGTATTGAAAGGCTATTTTCAAACATGAATCAGTATTTTCTTCACAAAAGAGTAACATGTCTGCGTGAGTTGTTGCCATTGCAGTGAGTGTCAAACTCAATGTGAATTATTCCTCCGTGCAAATCTACAGAAGAACAATAAAAATGTGTTGCATCTCTGGAGAAGTGAAATATGAAAGGTCCAGTTCGGCTATATTCGGCTCTGTACAGTCACCTGGATGCGTTTTGCAACACGGTCCGCGGTTCTCACTTATTGCGTCATTCGCTGCCAGTCTCCCGTGATATGCTCTTGCATACAGCACTAAAACTGTACGTCCATGGCACGCTCCCATGTAGCGTAATGGGTCAGCTTTAGGCTAGAAAATTCGTGCCTACCATAACAGCTAAGGTTCAAATCCCGGCATGAACGTTTTGTTTCTCTTCCCGAATGAATACACGATGATGATATCAAGCAATAAGCACATCAGTTTTGGTCGAACTAACTTCGATTATAAATGTTTCACTCCATTATGGCATGGCACATTATTTACACGCGTCAAGAGAGCAAGTGTTTAACACAGCAGTTTAAGCATTCGTGAGACAGCGATTCGGTGTAGCGTTTCTCTTAAGGATGCTCAGAGATTGATACAGCAGCGGCGGGTTTCAGGGGACTTTGGACGTCTACCTTGCACTGGTTTAAAGCGGGTTTCAGGGGACTTTGGACGTCTACCTTGCACTGGTTTAAAGCGGGTTTCAGGGGACCTTGGACGTCTACCTTGCACTGGTTTAAAGCGGGTTTCAGGGGACTTCGGACGTCTACCTGGCATTGGTTTAAAGTGGGTTTCTACCAGGGAAAAATATAACAGGTTAGTTGATACTTCACAAGAGAACCCATATTGAAACTCGGGGGAGCTCATGGAGGCGACCAATTTTCTTGGATGTCCATAAACCGCCCGTAAACGAATACGAGAATCCGGATTCTAGAGGAGAAAAATTGCCCCCGAAGGGTCTCTCTCCAATGAACAGCTGGTCTATCGGTGCGCCTTTTCCGGAAATGATTAAAATCGTAATTGGGATCATGTGATCTTGTCTGAGGAGACTTCTTTCATTTCGGCGGTGTTCACGTTTACAGGCCACGGGGAGCCCGATAAGACAAAAGATTGTTCACGCAATTGCTACATATCTGTTCGGGGTGGATATGGTGTGATGGGGCTGGAATGCTTCATTGGATCGTCTCACATCGGACCAATATTTGGACATTCTGCAGAAAATTACGATTCCAAGTGTGAGAGAATGCTATCCAGATGAGGTAATACAGTTCGAGCAAGACAACTCCCCAAACCAGACATGCTGTCGTTCTCAGTGCTGAGCAAGACTCCATCTAACTGCTCGACTGGGTCCCTTGAGCTCCAGACCTGAACCCCAGTGGACATGGGTGGGCAAGGTGGAAGCGCCATATGAAGAAACACTATCCTCCTCCTCCGCGTTTAAATGATGTTTCCTGGGACATTATGTTGGACGCATGGAATATTTTGGGAAGCTTGTTGAGTCAATGCCACGTATCCGACAAGTAGTTCGAGCTGGTAGATACTGGAGGAAGTATTAAATTATGTCTAAAACAGTCCTTTCAACACTGACATAATAAAAAGCACAGTGCCACATTTCGCAATGAATAGAAACACGTATAGGATGGGCAAAATAAAGCTGGCCCGGAATATATTTAAGATAGGATTGATGCGGGATTGTCCCTCGTTAATGAACATCACAGAAGAAGCTGGAAATGGCCTCATCTGAAGAACTGATAAACTGAGGATCAGAAGGTCCTGACTGCACATCACTGAGAAACCCGCGGCAGAATTCAACACACAAAGGTTCGTCTAGATACTTTAGTGCACGCACAACAGTAAATTTGTAAGGATATAGATGCAGGTCCTTTTAGGTAGGTCTTATGGCGACGATGGGATAGGAAATGCCTAGGAATGGGAAGGAAGCGGCCGTGGCCTTAATTAAGGTACAGCCCCAGCATTTGCCTAGTGTGAAAGTAGGAAACCACGGAAAAACATCTTCAGGGCTGGCGACAGTGGGATTCGAACCCACTATCTCCCGGATGCATACTCACCGCACGGCCAACGCGCCCGGTCGATATTTCGACACGTCGATCTCTTAATACCAACTTGCACAAATAAATGGCGTTGAGATTTTGTTGGACTTTTCTAGGCTTTCCTTCTCTCGACTAAATTTTGCATTGCAGACTTTGCTGGAGGTTTTGCTAAAACACTTCCAGTCTTAAACTCAAGCGCAAAGAATTTCGCACAGTTTTATAACACTCGACAATGAACATGCGCTGTTTTGTCGTGAGCACCATTCAACTGGTCACAAACCACGTCGTCTTTCCTCCCTCTCACTCACTCACACAGTGACTTAGTCGGGAGCTGCGCACGCGCAGACAGCAACCGATTGGTGCATCGAAATCACGTTTTCCAGCATTTCCTTTGACGGGCAGTTCTCATGTTCATTAACAACGGTCAATTCCGCTTCAAATGTTTCCGGGTCAATCTAATTTTTCCCACCCAGTATTTGGTTAAGTTTAAATAAAAGAAATGCATAGAGTGGCACTCGAACCCGAACCGTGGCACTCACCCTGAGAGGCGGGTATGCTTCCAAGGAGCTGACTGGCACTCTCATAAGCGGGCTTAATATTTTAAGGCCGTCGTGTGGATCCCGTTTTGGCCATCGTACCACTTTTCAAATTTCGCAACAGAGACCCCCACAAGGCCCCTGATCAGCGTAGCAGATGAGGAAACCTCGGCAAGGTACAGGTCCACCTCCCAAGATGTATTCCCAGATCTATCCCCGGGCATCTGGGGGTTGCAGCTGATCACGCTAACAACTACATAACAGAGGCGGACTTATTTATTTATTTATTTATTTATTTATTTATTTATTTATCCTATTGTTTCAAAAATTCCATGAGCTAATGCTCGTATTGGGGCAGTATACGTAAAAAGGCCGCCTCTGTGGCGTAGTGGTTAGCGTGATTAGCTGCCAACCGCGGAGTCCGGGTTCGATTCCCGGCTCTGCCACGAAATTTGAAAAGTATAGACTGTTTCTTTCTGTCAATTTTTTTTTTTTTTTTTTTTTTTCTATTTGCTTTACGTCGCACCGACAGATATGTCTTATGGCGACGATGGGACGGGAAAGGCCTAGGAAGTGGAAGGAAGCGGCCGTGGCCTTAATTAAGGTACAGCCCCGGCATTTGCCTGGTGTGAAAATGGGAAACCACGGAAAACCATCTTCAGGGCTGGCGACAGTGGGGCTCGAACCCACGATCTCCCGATTACTGGATACTGGCCGCACTTAAGCGACTGCAGCTATCGAGCTCGGTCTGTCAAATTTTATATTATTCATTTTCCAATTACGCAAAGAGGTCAATAATTCATTTTATTTGTTTATTTATACGCAAAAGGCATAGAAAAGATAAAACATGGGATTTCATTGTCAGACTTTTTTTCTACCTGTGCCAAGAATCTATTGTTTGTGTACAGCCGCCAGGAGCAACTTTCACTTGTCAGGTGAAAACGAATCTTACAGCGAAACGACTATTCACGCTTATGGCACATTCCCCAAGGAGGGAGATAGCCAGTAAAGGAGAAGAAAAAAAAAAGAATTTCTGTTTGAACACGCCGGGAAAGTTCGCAACTCCAACTCATTAAAAAAATTGCGCTTTATATATCTTTTGCATATAAATAAATAAAATAAATGAATAATATAAAAATTGACAAAAATACCCTCCACACGGGGAGTCGAACCCACGACCATCTAATTACTAGCCCAAGCTCTTACCGCTACGCCAACTACTGCTCAGCGTGAGCGTTAACGTAAGTGGCTTATACGGTATGAGAGCCGCGGCAACATTTTTATTGTTGTTTTCTATAACTTACGCTTGGCCATCTGGAGTTCCCACTTCGGGTACTTTCATTTCTAGCCAAGCCCTACACGTTCTATAAATTTGAGCGAAATCGGTGGGGAGAGGCGTGACCAGCCTTAAGGAAAATAATGGATAGGAAGACGATAGACGATACTTGGTATTACTTGTAGAACTGCCAGACTCTTTGGCTGGATAGTCAGCGTACTGGCCGAGTCGGGGATTTTAACCTTCATTGGTTAATTCCAATGGCTCGGGAGTTGGGTATTTGTGCTGCCCCCAACAACCATGCAACTCACACACCACACATAACACTATCCTCTACCACAATAACACACACCTACACATGGCAGATGCTGCCCACCCTCATCGCGGAGGGTCTGCCTTACAAGGGCTGCACTCGGCTAGAAATAGAACTAGCTACACGAAATTATTATTACTCGTAGAACTAGGCCATCGACATAATTTCCTGCAAATATCAGTTATTTGTTCATCATCATCATCATCATCTGTTTACCCTCCAGGTTCGGTTTTTCCCTCGGACTCATCGAGGGATCCCACCTCTACCGCCTCAAGGGCAGTGTTCTGGATCTTCAGACTCTTGGTCATGGGATACAACTGGAGAGAATGACCAGTACCTCGCCCAGGCGGCCTCACCTGCTATGCTGAACAGGGGCCTTGTGGAGGGATGGGAAGATCGGATGGGACCGACAAGGAAGAGGGAAGGAAGCGGCCGTGGCCTTACGTTAGGTACCATCCCGGCATTCGCCTGGAGGAGAAGTGTGAAACCACGGGAAACCACTTCGAGGATGGCTGAGGTAGGAATCGAACCCTCCTCTACCCAGTTGACCTCCCGAGGCTGAGTGGACCCCGTTCCAGCCCTCGTACCACTTTTCAAATTTCGTGGCAGAGCCGGGAATCGAACCCGGACCTCCGGGGGTGGCAGCTAATCACGCTAACCACTACACCACAGAGGCGGACAGTTATTTGTTCATTCCAATCTAAAGTTTCACTTATAATGCTCCTAAGGCTGTTTAAAAGCCTTTTAATTACATTAACACACCGTTGATCGTAAGTAGGGAAGGTGATCTTTCTTTTCGAGTAGCTACTGTCGCGGCCTGTCCTATATAATGTTAAACTAGTAATATTTCTTGTAATGTATTCTTTGCATTGAATTTCTTGTTGTCTTCTCGTTGTTGTTCTTGTTGTTGGGTAATTATGTCTTTATTATCACACTTCTGTAAGTGATGATTGCAAACGGGATATTTCCCAATTGTTACGTATTCGTTAATAGTAATATAATTATACCTTGTGTCTTTACATTTTTAGCTCAAAATATATTCTGATATCAGCTCCGTAAGTAGCGGTAACTCCTCATGATGTGGGTGTAAAAATGTCTTATTTTTCCTAATATTAGAGTAAAATATGCTTTCTTTCCCCACGTGACAGACTCACTGACGACACCTAGCACTGCACAAAGCACGATGCTTTGCTGTTGTATGCAGCACCGGAGGCTGTGCAATGTAAAGCCTATTCATTTCCATAAAAATGCACACTAAATTGTCAATATGGTGTGTCCAGCCATAATACATATTTATGGCCAGGTCACTCATCACCATTAAAACAATGGAAGGTAGGCTACAAGAATCATAAAGCCCAGGCTTACATTTATGATCTCGTTCGACCCCAGCACGCACCCATCCCTTGCGCCTGCGCGATATTCGTACAGGCGTTCACTAATCTTCAAAATCAGTTTGATTTTTATTTTAGCTTTCACTAAATCTCGCCTTAATTATTTGTAGTTTCAAATTATAAAGATATTTGTAAATATTTATGACTGATATAGATCTGTCATTCCCATTGACCGAGCTCGATAGCTGCAGTCGCTTAAGTGCCGCCAATATCCAGTATTCGGGAGATAGTAGGTTCGAACCCCACTGTCGGCAGCCCTGAAAATGGTTTTCCGTGGTTTCCCATTTTCACACCAGACAAACGCTGGGGCTGTACCTTAATTAAGGTCACGGCCGATTCCTTCCCACTCCTAGCCCTTTCCTGTCCCATCGTCGCCGTAAGACCTATCTGTGTCGGTGCGACGTAAAACAACTAGCAAAAAAAAAATCCCATTGTTCCTAGGCCTATAAACTTTCACACAAATGGAGAGACAGTTGACCACATCCTTTGTGAGAGTAGGCTAGTAAGAGAAGGGGCTAACCCACTAAAACAAACTTTTGAGATAAATAAGTTTTCATTAGCTTATACAAAACACACATCAAAATTAAATATCAATTTATAGTCTTTAAATTAATTACATGTCAGTGTAACTCCGAAAATTAAAAGTATAATATACCGAGCTCAATAGCTGCAGTAGCTTAAGTGCTGCCAGTATCCAGTATTCGGGAGATAGTGGGTTTGAATCCCACTGTCGGCAGCCCTGAAGATGGTTTACCGTGGTTTCCCCATTTTCACACCAAGAAAATGCTGGGGCTGTGCCTTAATTAAGGCCACGGATGCTTCCTTCCCACTCCCAGCCATTTCCTATCCCATTTCCTATCTGTGTAGGTGCGACTTTAATGTAACAAAGGCTTTTCAGTCTGTCAAACGCACAGCAAATACAATGTAAATTAAAACACTATAAACATATCTGTAAAACACACACTAACATACAAAGAATGACATGATTCGTTCTACAAGAACATCCTCAGATTCTGTCAAATCACTTAAAAACAAGCTTATATATGTACAGTATTGTTTACGTTATTTTTTGTCGTTACTGTTTCATGTTATCACTAATCTCTCTATCATTGACAAGTTTACGCTACGTAAACAATACTGTACATATATAAGCTTGTTTTTAACTGATTTGATAGAATCTGAGGATGTTCTTGTAGAACGAAACATGTCATTCTTTGTATGTTAGTGTGAGTTTTACAGATATGTTTATAGTGTTTTAATTTACATTGTATTTGCTGTGTGTTTGACAGACCGAAAAGCCTTTGTTACATTTAACTAAGTCAACACTAGAAAACATGGCTTCATTTTCAACAACAAAAAAATGGGGCGACGTAAAGCAACTTACAAAAAAAGTAGAATAAAATTTTGAGTTTAATCCTTAATAAAACTATATTCGTTTAAAAACAATGTATACAAAGAAAGTAGTACTATAAATTATTAGCTTTTTATTCTCTCTTGGTTTTCACTGTCAAGCTCTTCATTCACTTTCTTAATAGTTGGTTGAGGTTTAAATACAGTCCGTGATGCACTGCAGGAGCGTATGGCAGTAGACTCAGCAAATCTCTGTGGTTTAATTGATTAATATCCCTTCCTGATGGGTACAAAGTAGTCAGGTTTTCCAATGACTGTTTCAACACTTAGTTTGTAAGCGATACTTTCATCTTTTTTTAAAATTTTTAGCTTTCCAGGTTGTTTTCGGAAAATATGAACTTTCGTCCATGACTCTGAATGTGAGTATGAGAACTTAAGGAACAGGAAACTTGGCTTGTCTTTTGTTACTTTTATTGTTCTTTTCTCTACTCAGCACTTTTCTAACCTCAAGACTTAGTTTGTCCTTCACTACAATGTTTAAGAATGTTTCTTGAAGCCTGCACATTCCATGTCCACCACTGTAAATGGATGTTTGACCAGGACATTTTTAACAATGGTTTTCCATTGCTCGGGAGTGTAAACATAATCAACTTGTCGAGACTTTTTCTCTATCTTCTGAAAGCACTATCATTCGGCACCAGAAACGAATGTTTTATCTCATTAAACTTCCGAGTATGTACCAAAATGTAATACAGAATAAAGTTAAGCATATTCTCATTTTGGCCACTACAAGAATCTGAGAAGAACCAGAGTTTTATTTTATTTTGCACGTGGGTTAGCTCCTTCTCTTACTAACTTTACAATTGACCCCCAAGGTCCTCAGATTTCTGTGTGTATATGGACAGACAAGGAAGTAACCCATAATCACAAGTAGTTCACAGGACTGCTAAGAAATAACAGCACTATGCAGAAACACGACAGAATGAATTTCTGAATTTTTGTGGGTTAGCCCCTTCTGTTACTCGGGCACTCAATTCTGAGAGAGACGAATTTCGTAGAAGTGTTATAAACTCAATAGGCCGTTACTCGGTGGAGCAATATGAATTCGTGGACAAATACCGGAAGGAATTTTCTAAATTTGTAAAGAAAATACTTTTTTACATCTTACAACGAACAAACACTGCATAATTTGCAAGGAGACATATGTAATTACTTGTATAGAGGTTATTAAGTTTGTACTATAATATCAATGGCTTTCTTTTAAAACCCCGTATGTCCCAATACTCTTCCTACCTATTATATTCCTTAAGACTGGTCACACTTCTCAGACACATATGGATCTGCAGTTCATCAGTATAAAATGTTCGTTGTGTTAGTGTACTTATGCTAATGTGTAAAGGGAAATGAATCTTAAATGCATTATACTGTAGGAGTGCGCAAATTCTCCTCTCAAACAACATCCCTACAACACGTTATGGTAAGGTCCATTTTCCTTTACATATAAGTAAGGAAAAATACCTTGTATCTCACAATGCTCTTTCTGTCCATTATTTTCCTTAAGACTGGTCACACCTCCAAGCCACAAATGGATGTTAGAGTGTCCCTTATTTTGCAAAATATAAACATATAAGTGCTATTTTTTTGGGCTCATCCCCTAAATACTTTGTATAGGGTCAGATTTACTCAACAACAAAATTTCTTCTCAATAGGCCGATGTTAACCCGTGCCGACTTGAGCGCGGAATTCGAATGTTAGGAATTACACGTTTTGTAGTTTTAGGCGAGTGTAAAAGCTAATGATACATGTTTAATATCTAATTTTATATTGAAATGAAATACATTTTCACTCTTGAGACAGCATTATGGTTTTTAGTATTGCTGTGGACGCTTTGTTTTAGGTGTTCCTTTCTTTCAATATGGGTACAGTGTACGATGTTCTAGTAATCGGGAGATAGTGGGTTCGAGCCCCACTGTCGGCAGCCCTGATGAGGGTTTTCCGTGGTTTCCCATTTTCACACCAGGCAAATACCGGGGCTGTACCTTAATTAAGGCCACGGCCGCTTCCTTCCACTTCCTAGGCCGTTCCTATCCCATCGTCGCCATAAGACATATCTGTGTCGGTGCGACGTAAAGCAAATAGAAAAAAAAAATGTACGATGTTTTTGAACACAACACAAATTGCATCTGCAGTTAGTAGTCCATGAACATCCTGCATTAATATAATACCCCATTCAGCAATCATTCATAGCTTTCAACTCCATAACTATCCTTTGACCTCCTAAATATGAATTCTTACTCGTCCATGTCGGAGGACATTCTTGAATAAAACTAGTTTCCATCTTCAGTTCAGGCAAGAGAACAGATCTCTGCTTTTGGTTGACACAAAGTAGTCTATTGTTTCACTAAAATGAAGATACGATTGAATTCGATGTATATTAACGAATTAAAAATTAAGGAATGGTAATCAGGATAAAATTAAACTTACCATATAATTGTCCATGCAATTCTCCGCAAAGGGGAATATATGTACGTACTGATAAGCTCAATAAGCCTCCGTGGCTCAGGTGGCAGGGCGCCGGCCTGTCACCGCTGAGTTCCGCGGTTCAAATCCCGGTCACTCCATGTGTGATTTGTGGTAGGCAAAGCGGAGGCGGAGCAGCTTTTTCTCCGGGTACTCCTGTTTTCCCTCTTATTTTTTTTTTTTTTTTTGCTAGTTGCTTTACGTCGCACCGACAGAGATAGGTCTTATGGCGACGATGGGACAGGAAAGGGCTAGGAGTGGGAAGGAAGCGGCCGTGGCCTTAATTAAGGTACAGCCCCAGCATTTTGCCTGGTGTGAAAATGGGAAACCACGGAAAACCATTTTCAGGGCTGCCGACAGTGGGGTTCGAACCTACTATCTCCCGAATACTGGATACTGGCCGTATTTAAGTGACTGCAGCTATCGAGCTCGGTCCTCTCATTTTTCATTCCAACAACACTCTCCATTAACATTTCATTTCATCTGTCAGTCATTAATCATTGTCCCAGAGGAGTGAGACAGGCTGCGGCAGCTGGCACAATTCCTATCCTCGCCGCTAGATGGGAGCTTCATTCATTCCATTCCTGACCTGGTCGAATGACTGGAAACAGGCTGTGGATTTTCATTTTCGCTGATAAGCTCAGGTCTGGGTGGCATCTCCGTAGACTACTTGTTTTTCGTGCGACTTTGCGCTCGAGTCCGCACGGGTTAGAATGCTCCGATCTCAACAAAATTTTGATAGGCATTTTTTTGTTGCTAGTGGTTTTACGTTGCACCGACACAGATAGGTATTATGGCGACGATGGGATAGGGAAGGTCTGGGAGTTGGAAGGAAGCGGCCGTGGCCTTAATTAAGGTACAGCGCCAGCATTTGCCTGGTGTGAAAATGGGAAACCACGGAAAACGATCTTCAGGGCTGCCCGCAGTGGGATTCGAACCCACTATCTCCCGGATGCAAGCTCACAGCCGCGCTCCTCTAACCGCACGGCCAACTGGCCCGGTGATAGGCATGTTTTTGAGTCATTAAAACAAAATTGGAGGGTGAGCGTTCTGAAGTTCCGAAGTCGGAAAATAAAGGACGCCATAATGGATATGGCTTCAGAACTATGTTCGTTGTTAGTAGTATAATGGGAGAGTTCGGGCGCCTCCTCCTCCTCCCGCCACCTCCTCCGCCGCCTCCTCCGCCTCCGCCTCCGCCGCCCGCGGGAAATTTGAATTTTGGCGGGAAATTTGAATTTTGGCGCGAGATTTGAATTTGTAAACAAAGCCACGTGCTTTTTGACAGCTGTCATCGACAACAACGCAACGCTAACCTCACTGCTGCCATCTTGACGGGCCTAAACCTCACTAGTGCCAACTTAACCTAACTAGCATGAGGTAAACAAAGCCACGTGTTTTTTGACAGCCACGTGCTTTTTGACAGACAACAACGCATCGCTAACCTCAGTACTGCCATCTTGACGGGCCTAAACCTCAGTAGTGCCAACTTAACCTAACTAGTGCGAGATAAACAAATCCACGTGCTTTTTGACAGCCACGTGCTTTTTGACAGATTTGTAAACAAAGCCACGTGCTTCTTGACAGCTGTCATCGACAACAACGCATCGCTAACCTCAGTACTGCCTTCTTGACGGGCCTAAACCTCAGTAGTACCAACTTAACCTAACTAGCGTGTGGTAAACAAAGCCACGTGCTTTTGACAGCCACGTGCTTTTTTGACAGCTGTCATCCGCCATCTTTAAACTACAGAGCACCGTGCTGCCCTCTTTCATCACCTATCATCGGCAGTGCTGCCATCTTGACAGACCTAAACCTTAGTGCTACCAACTTAACCTCACTAGCTCGAGATAAACAAATCCACGTGCTTTTTGACAGCCACGTGCTTTTTTGATAGCTGTCATCCGCCATCTTTGAGCACAGTGCTGCCCTCTTTAGCTACTTACCTTTGAAATGTGGTGGCAGATAATTTGAAAAATGCTTTTCGACAAGCAGCCATCTTTAATCTAGAGAGAACAGTGCTACCCTCTATGTGGTGGCGGCAAATTGAAAAATTCCACGTGCTCTTGTTTGGAAACAAACTCACGTGCTTTTTCGACAGCTACCATCTGCCATCTTTAATCTATAGAGCACAGTGCTGCCCTCTTTAGCTACTTACCTTTGAAATGTGGTGGCGACAAATTCCACGTGCTCTTGTTTAGTAAACAAACTCACGTGCTTTTTTGTCAGCTGTCATCCGCCATCTTTAATCTATAGAGCACAGTGCTGCCCTCTTTATCGTAGTAGATGTAAATTCGTCACAGCTGTCATCCGCAGTGCTGCTATCTTAACGGGCTTAAACCTTAGTGCTACCAACTTAACCTTACTAGCGCGAGATAAACAAATCCACGTGCTTTTTGACAGCTGTCATCCACCATCTTTAATCTATAGAGCACAGTGGTGCCCTCTTTAGCTACTTACCTTTGAAATGTAGTGGCGGATAATTTGAAAAATGCTTTTTGATAGCAGTCATCTTTGAGCACCGTGCTACCCTCTTTTGTGGTGGCAGGCAATTCCACGTGACAGCAGCCATCTTTAATCATGAGAGCACCGTGCTGCCCTCTATGTGGTGGCGGCAAATTCTACATGCTCTTGTTTGGAAACAAACTCACGTGCTTTTTTCTGACAGCTGTCATCCGCCATCTTGCATCACAAACCTCAGTGCTGCGCTCTTTAGCTAGATACCTTTGAAATGTGGTGGCGGCAATTTGAAAAAAATCTATGTGCTCTTGTTTAGTAAACAAAGCCACGTGCTTTTTATGACAGCTATCATCCACCATCTTTAATCAATAGAGCACGGTGCTGCTATCATGCAGGCAATTTCATCACCTGTCATCCGCCATCTTTTAATGAACAGAGCACCGTGCTGCTCTCTGTAGTAGCGGGCAATTTGAAAAGTTCTGTTAGCTGTCATCCGCCATCTTTAATCAAGAGAGCACCGTGCTGCCATCTATGTGGTGGCGGCGAATTCTACGTGCTACGCGCAGCTGTCATCCACCATCTTACATCGCAAACCTCAGTGCTACACTCTATGTGGTGGCGGATAATTTAAAAAGAAAAATTCTACATCAGTCCTCTCTCGACGCTAATTGCACAAGATGGTGACTATACATGACTCCTTGAAGGTGCTTATGCAAGATGATCGCTATACATAGACGCCCTTGGGATGCTTGCGCAAGATGGCGGTTATACAAGGCTCCTTATGAGGGATGCTTGTGCGAGATGGTGGTTGCTCTTATGAGGCGGCTTAAGGATCCATGACTAGAGACGCCCTAAGGATGCTTGCGCAAGATGGCGGATGCAAGATGGCGGCTATACATAGCTCCTTATGAGACAGCCAGTACTCGATACAACATGTGATCAGAACATTGATTGATGTGTTCAGAACACTGTACTCGATACAACATGTGATTAAAACATTGTGTGGTGTGTTCAGAACACTACATAAGTAGAATCGAACGCTGTATTAGGGGATACCTTTGTTTAGATTGAAACATAACAAGACTAGAATTGAACACTGCACATTGATTGATTGATTGATGTGTTCAGAACACAAAATAAGTAGAATCGAACACTGTACTCGATGTCGTTAACTTCAACATGTGATTAAAACATTGTCTGGTGTGTTCAGAACACTACATAAGTAGAATCGAACGCTGTACAACATGTTAGGGGATACCTTTGTTTAGATTGAAACATAACAAGACTAGAATTGAACACTGCACTCGATGTCGTTACATGCGATCAGAACAATGATTGATGTGTTCAGATCACGAAACAAGTAGAACCGAACACTGTACAACATGTTAGGGGATACCTTTGTTCTAAGAAGATCGGCTTGAAACATAACAAGACTAGAATTGAACACTGCACTCGATACAACATGTAATCAGAACATTGATTGATGCGTTCAGAACCGAACACTGTACAACATGTTAAGGGATACCTTTGTTTAGATTGAAACTAACAAGACTAACACTTCAAATGATTTGTTTAGTACGAAAGTAAAAAAATATATACCGCGTAGCTAACTCGTTCATCACACTGCTAAGACGCTTAGTAATTGTGAATACACTCATACGAAAATCAAGAAAGCACACTGCGTAGCCAACTCGCTCGGCTCACTCGCTTAGTATTTGCAACACACACGGATAAGAATGTTCCGAGATACTTACATGTTTTTTAAGGGAGGGTGAAAGATCATAAATTATATGTACACATGTTGTCTCCTCCAAGTTGTAAGATGAAATAGACGCAGTACTGCGAGTTTCCGCTCTAGCTGGCGAACGGAAGTAGCATGATATCTCAGCAAAAAAAAAAAAATAATACGCGTGAGCTTGCAAGTCAGACACAATGATGGATACCGCGATTCAAATCCTGGTAACTTATGCCGTCGGGAAGGGTATCCGGCGAGCATCTAGCTGTAAATCCTCGATTCTCGACAGATTCTTAATCCGAGTTCTTTGACGTCAGGAAGGGCAACCGGTTGAAAACAATTATCGAACACGCATCGTGAAGGCAAGAGTGTGCAGCGATATGCTTGTTTAGACTTGCAGATTACGAAAAGAAACATAACAAGACTTGAGTCTTAAAACAAATTCTTGCGATTTAAAATCTTAGTCAGGAAGGGCATCCAGCAGTAAAACAATAGTTCGTGATTTAAAATCTAGCAGTAAAACCCCCGATTCTCGACAGATTCTTAATCCGAGTTCTTTGACGTCAGGAAGGGCAACTAGTTGAAAACAATTATCGAACACGCATCGCGAAGGCAAGAGTGTGCAGCGATATGCTTGTTTAGACTTGCAGATTACGAAAAGAAACATAACAAGACTTGAGTCTTAAAACAAATTCTTGCGATTTAAAATCTTAGTCAGGAAGGGCATCCAGCAGTAAAACAATAGTTCGTGATTTAAAATCTAGCAGTAAAACCCCCGATTCTCGACAGATTCTTAATCCGAGTTCTTTGACGTCAGGAAGGGCAACCGGTTGAAAACAATTATCGAACACGCATCGCGAAGGCAAGAGTGTGCAGCGATATGCTTGTTTAGACTTGCAGATTACGAAAAGAAACATAACAAGACTTGAGTCTTAAAACAAATTCTTGCGATTTAAAATCTTAGTCAGGAAGGGCATCCAGCAGTAAAACAATAGTTCGTGATTTAAAATCTAGCAGTAAAACCCCCGATTCTCGACAGATTCTTAATCCGAGTTCTTTGACGTCAGGAAGGGCAACCGGTTGAAAACAATTATCGAACACGCATCGCGAAGGCAAGAGTGTGCAGCGATATGCTTGTTTAGACTTGCAGATTACGAAAAGAAACATAACAAGACTTGAGTCTTAAAACAAATTCTTGCGATTTAAAATCTTAGTCAGGAAGGGCATCCAGCAGTAAAACAATAGTTCGTGATTTAAAATCTAGCAGTAAAACCCCCGATTCTCGACAGATTCTTAATCCGAGTTCTTTGACGTCAGGAAGGGCAACCGGTTGAAAACAATTATCGAACACGCATCGCGAAGGCAAGAGTGTGCAGCGATATGCTTGTTTAGACTTGCAGATTACGAAAAGAAACATAACAAGACTTGAGTCTTAAAACAAATTCTTGCGATTTAAAATCTTAGTCAGGAAGGGCCACGCTAGAGTTCTGAGCCTATTAAATCCTATCGATCGATACTGCCAGTTTTGCGTCAGGAAGGGCAACTCAACAAATTCTTGCGATTTAAAATCCTAGTCAGGAAGGGCAGCCGGTCGTAAAACTATGGTGTGTGGCGGGGTGTGCAAAAAAGCCAGCATTAAGTAAGGGCTGTTGATAGGAGGCGTTAAACCATGTGCATGCTCCTTCACCAGGAGAAGCCTACATGCCGGTACCGTGCAGGTTCTTTCGATAGGAGTAGGCACTGTGTGTGTTTTAACCTCTCCGTACAATCATGATATTTTACGTTAGGAACTTACATAGGCTAAATGCTACACATTCCGTGTAAGAGGTTAGATACTGCCAGTTTTGCGTCAGGAAGGGCAACTCAACAAATTCTTGCGATTTAAAATCCTAGTCAGGAAGGGCAGCCGGTCGTAAAACTATGGTGTGAGGCGGGGTGTGCAAAAAAGCCAGCATTAAGTAAGGGCTGTTGATAGGAGGCGTTAAACCATGTGCATGCTCCTTCACCAGGAGAAGCCTACATGCCGGTACCGTGCAGGTTCTTTCGATAGGAGTAGGCACTGTGTGTGTTTTAACCTCTCCGTACAATCATGATATTTTACGTTAGGAACTTACATAGGCTAAATGCTACACATTCCGTGTAAGAGGTTAGATACTGCCAGTTTTGCGTCAGGAAGGGCAACTCAACAAATTCTTGCGATTTAAAATCCTAGTCAGGAAGGGCAGCCGGTCGTAAAACTATGGTGTGAGGCGGGGTGTGCAAAAAAGCCAGCATTAAGTAAGGGCTGTTGATAGGAGGCGTTAAACCATGTGCATGCTCCTTCACCAGGAGAAGCCTACATGCCGGTACCGTGCAGGTTCTTTCGATAGGAGTAGGCACTGTGTGTGTTTTAACCTCTCCGTACAATCATGATATTTTACGTTAGGAACTTACATAGGCTAAATGCTACACATTCCGTGTAAGAGGTTAGATACTGCCAGTTTTGCGTCAGGAAGGGCAACTCAACAAATTCTTGCGATTTAAAATCCTAGTCAGGAAGGGCAGCCGGTCGTAAAACTATGGTGTGAGGCGGGGTGTGCAAAAAAGCCAGCATTAAGTAAGGGCTGTTGATAGGAGGCGTTAAACCATGTGCATGCTCCTTCACCAGGAGAAGCATACATGCCGGTACCGTGCAGGTTCTTTCGATGGGAGTAGGCACTGTGTGTGTTTTAACCTCTCCGTACAATCATGATATTTTACGTTAGGAACTTACATAGGCTAAATGCTACACATTCCGTGGCAGAGCCGGGAATCGAACTCGGACCTCCGAGGGTAGCAGCTAACTACTACACTACAGAGGAGGACTATTTCAGAATATTTTACAACCTTAATTAGTACTGTGTTTTAAGAGCTTGAATGGTACTCAGCTAAGAAGACGTTCGCGAGTTACAAGCCGCTTATCAGTGTCCTCGTTCAAGGCCGAGCCGGAAGATACGTGTACAATTTCAGCTAACACACGCATTCCGCTGCTCGCTCTGCGCTGATACGACTTCATGGACAGTAGAACAAACCCATAGCCTACAGTATGCATGCCTCTCACCCGGTAGTCTCGGGTTCGATTCTCTTGGGAATAAAAATGTGTTCAAATCGCAAGAATTTGTTGAGTTGTCCTTTGCACACTCTTGCCTTCGCGATGCGTGTTCGATAATTGTTTTCAACCGGTTGCCCTTCCTGACGTCAAAGAACTCGGATTAAGAATCTGTCGAGAATCGGGGGTTTTACTGCTAGATTTTAAATCACGAACTATTGTTTTACTGCTGGATGCCCTTCCTGACTAAGATTTTAAATCGCAAGAATTTGTTTTAAGACTCAAGTCTTGTTATGTTTCTTTTCGTAATCTGCAAGTCTAAACAAGCATATCGCTGCACACTCTTGCCTTCGCGATGCGTGTTCGATAATTGTTTTCAACCGGTTGCCCTTCCTGACGTCAAAGAACTCGGATTAAGAATCTGTCGAGAATCGGGGGTTTTACTGCTAGATTTTAAATCACGAACTATTGTTTTACTGCTGGATGCCCTTCCTGACTAAGATTTTAAATCGCAAGAATTTGTTTTAAGACTCAAGTCTTGTTATGTTTCTTTTCGTAATCTGCAAGTCTAAACAAGCATATCGCTGCACACTCTTGCCTTCGCGATGCGTGTTCGATAATTGTTTTCAACTAGTTGCCCTTCCTGACGTCAAAGAACTCGGATTAAGAATCTGTCGAGAATCGGGGGTTTTACTGCTAGATTTTAAATCACGAACTATTGTTTTACTGCTGGATGCCCTTCCTGACTAAGATTTTAAATCGCAAGAATTTGTTTTAAGACTCAAGTCTTGTTATGTTTCTTTTCGTAATCTGCAAGTCTAAACAAGCATATCGCTGCACACTCTTGCCTTCACGATGCGTGTTCGATAATTGTTTTCAACCGGTTGCCCTTCCTGACGTCAAAGAACTCGGATTAAGAATCTGTCGAGAATCGAGGATTTACAGCTAGATTTTAAATCACGAACTATTGTTTTACTGCTGGATGCCCTTCCTGACTAAGATTTTAAATCGCAAGAATTTGTTTTAAGACTCAAGTCTTGTTATGTTTCTTTTCGTAATCTGCAAGTCTAAACAAGCATATCGCTGCACACTCTTGCCTTCACGATGCGTGTTCGATAATTGTTTTCAACCGGTTGCCCTTCCTGACGTCAAAGAACTCGGATTAAGAATCTGTCGAGAATCGAGGATTTACAGCTAGATGCTCGCCGGATACCCTTCCCGACGGCATAAGTTACCAGGATTTGAATCGCGGTATCCATCATTGTGTCTGACTTGCAAGCTCACGCGTATTATTTTTTTTTTTTGCTGAGATATCATGCTACTTCCGTTCGCCAGCTAGAGCGGAAACTCGCAGTACTGCGTCTATTTCATCTTACAACTTGGAGGAGACAACATGTGTACATATAATTTATGATCTTTCACCCTCCCTTAAAAAACATGTAAGTATCTCGGAACATTCTTATCCGTGTGTGTTGCAAATACTAAGCGAGTGAGCCGAGCGAGTTGGCTACGCAGTGTGCTTTCTTGATTTTCGTATGAGTGTATTCACAATTACTAAGCGTCTTAGCAGTGTGATGAACGAGTTAGCTACGCGGTATATATTTTTTTACTTTCGTACTAAGCAAATCATTTGAAGTGTTAGTCTTGTTAGTTTCAATCTAAACAAAGGTATCCCTTAACATGTTGTACAGTGTTCGGTTCTGAACGCATCAATCAATGTTCTGATTACATGTTGTATCGAGTGCAGTGTTCAATTCTAGTCTTGTTATGTTTCAAGCCGATCTTCTTAGAACAAAGGTATCCCCTAACATGTTGTACAGTGTTCGGTTCTACTTGTTTCGTGATCTGAACACATCAATCATTGTTCTGATCGCATGTAACGACATCGAGTGCAGTGTTCAATTCTAGTCTTGTTATGTTTCAATCTAAACAAACGTATCCCCTAACATGTTGTACAGCGTTCGATTCTACTTATGTAGTGTTCTGAACACACCAGACAATGTTTTAATCACATGTTGAAGTTAACGACATCGAGTACAGTGTTCGATTCTACTTATTTTGTGTTCTGAACACATCAATCAATCAATCAATCAATGTGCAGTGTTCAATTCTAGTCTTGTTATGTTTCAATCTAAACAAAGGTATCCCCTAATACAGCGTTCGATTCTACTTATGTAGTGTTCTGAACACACCACACAATGTTTTAATCACATGTTGTATCGAGTACAGTGTTCTGAACACATCAATCAATGTTCTGATCACATGTTGTATCGAGTACTGGCTGTCTCATAAGGAGCTATGTATAGCCGCCATCTTGCATCCGCCATCTTGCGCAAGCATCCTTAGGGCGTCTCTAGTCATGGATCCTTAAGCCGCCTCATAAGAGCAACCACCATCTCGCGCAAGCATCCCTCATAAGGAGCCTTGTATAACCGCCATCTTGCGCAAGCATCCCAAGGGCGTCTATGTATAGCGATCATCTTGCATAAGCACCTTCAAGGAGTCATGTATAGTCACCATCTTGTGCAATTAGCGTCGAGAGAGGACTGATGTAGAATTTTTCTTTTTAAATTATCCGCCACCACATAGAGTGTAGCACTGAGGTTTGCGATGTAAGATGGTGGATGACAGCTGCGCGTAGCACGTAGAATTCGCCGCCACCACATAGATGGCAGCACGGTGCTCTCTTGATTAAAGATGGCGGATGACAGCTAACAGAACTTTTCAAATTGCCCGCTACTACAGAGAGCAGCACGGTGCTCTGTTCATTAAAAGATGGCGGATGACAGGTGATGAAATTGCCTGCATGATAGCAGCACCGTGCTCTATTGATTAAAGATGGTGGATGATAGCTGTCATAAAAAGCACGTGGCTTTGTTTACTAAACAAGAGCACATAGATTTTTTTCAAATTGCCGCCACCACATTTCAAAGGTATCTAGCTAAAGAGCGCAGCACTGAGGTTTGTGATGCAAGATGGCGGATGACAGCTGTCAGAAAAAAGCACGTGAGTTTGTTTCCAAACAAGAGCATGTAGAATTTGCCGCCACCACATAGAGGGCAGCACGGTGCTCTCATGATTAAAGATGGCTGCTGTCACGTGGAATTGCCTGCCACCACAAAAGAGGGTAGCACGGTGCTCAAAGATGACTGCTATCAAAAAGCATTTTTCAAATTATCCGCCACCACATTTCAAAGGTAAGTAGCTAAAGAGGGCACCACTGTGCTCTATAGATTAAAGATGGTGGATGACAGCTGTCAAAAAGCACGTGGATTTGTTTATCTCGCGCTAGTAAGGTTAAGTTGGTAGCACTAAGGTTTAAGCCCGTTAAGATAGCAGCACTGCGGATGACAGCTGTGACGAATTTACATCTACTACGATAAAGAGGGCAGCACTGTGCTCTATAGATTAAAGATGGCGGATGACAGCTGACAAAAAAGCACGTGAGTTTGTTTACTAAACAAGAGCACGTGGAATTTGTCGCCACCACATTTCAAAGGTAAGTAGCTAAAGAGGGCAGCACTGTGCTCTATAGATTAAAGATGGCAGATGGTAGCTGTCGAAAAAGCACGTGAGTTTGTTTCCAAACAAGAGCACGTGGAATTTTTCAATTTGCCGCCACCACATAGAGGGTAGCACTGTTCTCTCTAGATTAAAGATGGCTGCTTGTCGAAAAGCATTTTTCAAATTATCTGCCACCACATTTCAAAGGTAAGTAGCTAAAGAGGGCAGCACTGTGCTCAAAGATGGCGGATGACAGCTATCAAAAAAGCACGTGGCTGTCAAAAAGCACGTGGATTTGTTTATCTCGAGCTAGTGAGGTTAAGTTGGTAGCACTAAGGTTTAGGTCTGTCAAGATGGCAGCACTGCCGATGATAGGTGATGAAAGAGGGCAGCACGGTGCTCTGTAGTTTAAAGATGGCGGATGACAGCTATCAAAAAAGCACGTGGCTGTCAAAAGCACGTGGCTTTGTTTACCACACGCTAGTTAGGTTAAGTTGGTACTACTGAGGTTTAGGCCCGTCAAGAAGGCAGTACTGAGGTTAGCGATGCGTTGTTGTCGATGACAGCTGTCAAAAAGCACGTGGCTTTGTTTACAAATCTGTCAAAAAGCACGTGGCTGTCAAAAAGCACGTGGATTTGTTTATCTCGCACTAGTTAGGTTAAGTTGGCACTACTGAGGTTTAGGCCCGTCAAGATGGCAGTACTGAGGTTAGCGATGCGTTGTTGTCTGTCAAAAAGCACGTGGCTGTCAAAAAACACGTGGCTTTGTTTACCTCATGCTAGTTAGGTTAAGTTGGCACTAGTGAGGTTTAGGCCCGTCAAGATGGCAGCAGTGAGGTTAGCGTTGCGTTGTTGTCGATGACAGCTGTCAAAAAGCACGTGGCTTTGTTTACAAATTCAAATCTCGCGCCAAAATTCAAATTTCCCGCCAAAATTCAAATTTCCCGCGGGCGGCGGAGGCGGAGGCGGAGGAGGCGGCGGGAGGAGGAGGAGGCGCCCGAACTCTCCCATTATACTACTGTTGTTTTCATTTTCCTATGCGAAGAAGTGAAGAAAATTGAAACTTATATACAGTATAGGCCTACTGTAAGAGTGCCTAAATGCGTCAGTAAACATAATTCTTATAGAAGAGTTAGGTTCATTTTCCTTTACTTACATACATATTCCATTTCAAAGTTTATATAGAACACGCGGTAAAGGAAATCAAAGAGGGATTTTGGAAAGGGAAACACAATCAAAGTGAGGATGATTTTGTTATTTCATCTGAGTCTGCACAAGATCTCGAGAAATTGCTGAATGATGTGGACACAGTCTTGGAGAAGGAGTACAAGATGAAAATAAATAAATCAGAAAATAAAGTAAATGAATATTGTTACTTAGGTAGACGAATAACTAAGGATGACAGAAGTAAGGTGGACATAAAATGCAGACTAGCACAAGCAAAGAAGAAAATAAATTTGCTCACTTGGAACACTGATACAGGAATTAGAAAGATATGTCTGAAGCGTGCCATTGTGTGAAAGTGAAACATGAACGATAACTAACTCATAAAGAGAGAATAGAGGCTTTTGAAATGAGGTGTTACAGAAGAATGCTGAAGGTGAGATGGATAGATCGAATCACGAATGAAGAGGTACTGAATCGAATTATTGAGAGGACATCGATTTGGCTAAATTTGACGAGAAGAAGGGATAGAATTATAAAACACATCTTTAGAAGCCGTGGACTTGTTCAGTTGGTTTTTGTGGGAAGTGTAAGCGGTAAGAACGGTAGGGGTAGAATCAAAGAGCATATAGCATAGAATAATATTCTTCCATGATCAGAGTAAGTGTATACTCTCTGGCTTGACAAGGTAGTATTCAAAAAACATGGCTGCATTCAATGCAATTACTAAGAATCACATTCATATATCAGTTTGAAAGTGTTAGTCGCAAAGCAACCTGCTAAGTAAAGAATGTATTGCGGGTTAGGGTAAGCCTTCGCCTGCAATTATTAGAGTGATAATTTAATGATTTGATTTCATGAGTACTCAAAGTTGACTGAAGTTTGATACCTCTCAATGCTTGATGATTCACCGGCAGGTAATTTCGGAAAGAATAAAACAAGAATGAAGTAAATTCGTCCAGTAGAACGGAAGGATGGAATGAAAAATTAGGGGCAGAAGGTATGAATATGACAAGCACATCAGAGCAGATGTACGATGCAGTAGCTTAGCACAGGATAGGGTGGTACGGAGAGCTACATCAAACCAGTCTTTGGACTGATGACTCGAACAACAACAACAACAACAACACATATTCAAGTTGTGTAATTCAAAATACACAATTTTCAGAACAAAAGGGGTTTCATATTTCTTATAGTTGAACGTTTTAGGAAACATGTCCGCTAATGTAATGTGTAATATAAAGTAAGTGGAGAGAAATATGATGTTCGGAAGAGTTTCCATTTCAATTACTTTCTTACAGTCTTCTTCTTCTAGGGTGTGGACTGTGTCGTGCCTCTCGTGGAGGGATGTATTCACTAGCGCGTGTTTCTGTGGTTGTTAGTGGTATTTTGTGCGAATACGAAGAGGCCATAGGAATTAACTCTGCACAATTAAAATCTCCGGCGCGGTCGATCTCTCTGTGGCAACGCCTAGTACAGCACCCACAACAGAATCAACATTTGTGAATATCTCTGTTAAGGCCCGTGCGGTAAAAATGTATTAGAAATAAATGACCTGGTCCTGACAGCCCCTCTGTCATCTGTCACCGCAATGGTCCTCATCAGCTTACTCTCCACTATTCATCCCATATTTCTTAGTGAACCCCTTGCCTAGTATACCGATCAATGAAATACATCGAAGGTTGTTCTTATCCTTTCTATTCTTTTGATAAATAATAATGAAAAAATGAAAATCCACAGCCTGTTTCCAGTCATTCGACGGGGTCAGAATGGAATAAATGAAGCCCCCATCTAGCGGCGAGGATAGGTATCGTGCCGTCTGCCGAAGCCTGTGGCACTCCTCTGGGGCAATGATAAATGACTGACAGATGAAATGAAATGTTAATGCAGAGTGTTGCTGGAATGAAAGTTGACACTGAAACCCGGAGTACCCGGAGAAAATCCTGCCCGGCCTCCGCTTTGTCCAGCACAATTCTCACATGGAGTGAGCGGGATTTGAACCACGGCATCCAGCGGTGAGAGGCCGACGCACTGCCGCCTGAGCCACGAGGCTCCTGATTATTATTATTATTATTATTATTATTATTATTATTATTATTATTATTATAGTTATTATATATATTAAAATAGTTTCCTAAAATGGCATTTCCCATTCCCTCCGGCCGTTCTACTGGACCAATTCGCTTCATTTCTCTCGTATTCTCTCCGGAAGTACCTGCCGGTGAATCATAAAGCACTGGGAGGTATCTAAGTTGAGTCAACTTTCAGTAAACATAAAATATAATTAAATTGTCACTCCAGTAACTGCAGGCGAATGCTTACCCCTAGCCCGCAATAGCAGGTTGCTATGCGACTAACACTTTCAAACTGATATATGAATTTGATTCTTATTAATGTCATTGCATGCAGCCATGTTTGATTACTACATGTCAAGCCAGAGAGTGTAGGTTACACTTACTCTGATCATGGAAGAGTATTATTCTCTTCTATGTACTCTTTGATTCTCTGACCTTCCCCAGCTTCTGAATATACTCAACAGATGGCAGAACGTTCCTAATAACTTACATGCTGCTAATAGAAAACATCGACGGACGCACAGACGAGAAGGTATCAATTCGGCTAGACTTCTATATGGCCGTTAATAAAGCGCAGGGACAAACTCTTGAGAAGCAGCATTTCTACATACCCGAACCAGTATTCTGTCACTATTTCGGACAAGATCGTTTAAAAATTTTAAGATCCAGATACATCCGAATGGTCTAGGCACAGTGAATATTGTATAGAAAAAAAGTGTTATAAACTTCATTACGAATGAATGAGTTGCTATTAAATGTTCATAAAACTATTAAAAAAGACAGGAAAATAATATGACTACGAGAGGGTTATGAAGACGAGTTATCTGACCTATTTATAACGAATAGTCCGGAGCAGCGCGGGTCCACTAATAATAATAATACCGAGCTCCATAGCTGCAGTCGCTTAAGTGCGGCCAGTATCCAGTAATCGGGAGATAGTGGGTTCGAGCCCCACTGTCGGCAGCCCTGAAGATGGTTTTCCCTGGTTTCCCATTTTCACACCAGGCAAATGCTGGGGCTGTACCCTAATTAAGGCCACGGCCGCTTCCTTCCCATTCCTAGGCCTTTCCTATCCCGTCGTCGCCATAAAACGTATCTGTGTCGGTGCGACGTAAAGCAAATAGTAAATAATAATAATAATAATAATAATAATAATAATAATAATAATAATAATAATAATAATAATAATAATAATAATAATTGTACCGGGTTACCGGGCGAGTTGGCCGTGCGCGTAGAGGCGCGCGGCTGTGAGCTTGCATCCGGGAGATAGTAGGTTCGAATCCCACTATCGGCAGCCCTGAAAATGGTTTTCCGTGGTTTCCCATTTTCACACCAGGCAAATGCTGGGGCTGTACCTTAATTAAGGCCACGGCCGCTTCCTTCCAACTCCTAGGCCTTTCCTATCCCATCGTCGCCATAAGACCTATCTGTGATCTGTGTCGGTGCGACGTAAAGCCCTTAGAAAAAAAAAAAAAAAAAAAAAAAAAAAAAAAAAAAAAAAAAAAAAAAAAAAAAAAAAAAACCATTGTACCGGGCGGTACACCTCCACGCCGCTAATTCAAACATTGCGCCAGTTGAAACTCCTCTACTGGAGAAAGCCTGAACTTTAACAACCACATTAATTCTAAGGTTTCTCAGAAGATGTCTTTACTGTAAATTTTGAAGTGTTCTGAACTATGTCGGTTTCGATTTGTTTTTGTTTTCTCTGTAGTAAGAAGTGTGAACATTCTCTTCTAGATGGCACTACTTAAGAACTACTATTGTGCACCCTGGTGCGAAGTGAAGGAACTTTTTTTTTTTTGAAGACATTTGCTATTCATAAGTTTGTTCTTTGTTAAATTTCTTTCAGTCATTGTTTGGGTTGGCAGTATAACCCTTCTCTTTCCGCCAGTTTTGAATTTGACCAATAAGGAATTTCTGTAATTAATTTTCCACCAATAAGGTGTTTCTTCTTCGTCTGGTGTATTAGTTTTTGCCATTATCCAATAAAATTTTGTGGGCGGGTTGTAATCATTCATGAAACGTCTCGAATTTTTCACGAGGATATATAAACTGCTGATTTTCTGGTCTCCTGGCCACTTCAGTAACATCTCTCCTAGTGTGATTATGTAGCAGGAGGCGGGAAGCGCCTCTTTCTTCGGGCAGCAGTTCATCCACAAGGTAATGGCCGTTTAATAACTTTATTTCTTGCTAGCTCAGCAGTTTAACCCTCGGAGCAGGTTCGAAACTTTTCTCATGTAACCTATCCTTAAAATGTAATATACAATTGGTAAAACTTCGTCTCTTTAACTATAAATTGGGATAGAGAGTGCTAAACCCTCCCGAGCTCCCACTCCTATTGTTTTGAGGTGACTTTGTTTTCACAGCCGTTTCTTCCTTTCTTAATGTAATAAAGTCTTCTTATACAAGTCACCTCTTTAGTATGGGATTAGCCCTTGTGTATGCGGCCTAGTGCCAAGTAGGTTTTAAAAAAGTATTAGGAGTGCAAGTTACGCCTCCATTCAAATCAGAATTTTGGGCCATGTAATTGACCTGTTTCTTTACTGAATAGGCCTCAGGAGGTTGGGTATCATTACCCCTGTTCTTGTGTGCCCGGAGGGCAGCTTGAAGGTGGAGTTTGGTGTGGCCTTTGAATAGGCTGGAACTTTGAGAGCGGGTTGCTCTTTCTTAAATTTGGTTTCTGTGTGCCTCGAGCAGGCTTAACTGGGTAATTGGGAGCTAGTGCTCCTTGGCATGATTGGGGTTTTCTGCCCCTTTGTTGAACTTTGTACATAGGTAAAGTTGGGCTCATTGCTCAAGGATTGCGTGTCTGGGGGCTCGAAGCCCAAATCCATTAACAAATTGCAATTGTACATTCTTAATTTGATGATATGCTACTGAGTACCTGTTATACTTGTTATTTCTTGATCTTTAAAAGAAAATATAACCTTTGTTAAATTTTAAATTAACTTTAATTTCGTAGTTGAGACCTGTTCCACCCAGCACCTTCTTTCACCTCTGCTGTTCCACGGATACCTCGGAACAACAACAATAATAATAATAATAATAATAATAATAATAATAATAATAATAATAATAATAATAATAATAATACTCTGGACCACCGCCGTCTCAATCGACGGCGGTGCTCTGGACATACTAGTCTGTCTCTTTCAGGAGATTTGGCAAACGGGTACTACACCAGTTGAATTGCAGTCAGCACTAATCTACCCTCTCCATAAAAATAAAGGAGACAAGAATAACGTTGACATTTACAGAGGCATATCGATAGTGCCTGTTCCTTACAAGCTTATTTCTAAAGCACTCCTCAACATAATCAAAGTTCATCTTGTTAAACAGATTGGCGAATACCAGGCTGGTTTCCGAAAGGGCCGTTCCTGTCCGGAACAAACTCTCAATCTGAAGAAAATCATCAGATACAAGGTTTGAATATGTGGTTTTATTTGTGGACTTCAGAAAAACATACGACTCGATCGATCGACAGTCATTATTGAATTTTCTGAAAGAGTTAAAGGTGGATGCTACATCCAGAGACTTGATTAAGCAGACTCTCACCAACACAATATCAAAGGTAAAATTCAAGAATGAATTCTCAGAGCCCTTCGAGATAAGGACAGTGACCAGGCAAGGGGGTGGACTTTATCCACTTATTTTAAGTTGTATCTTGGAAAATGTAATCCGAGAATGGAGAAATTCGCTGAACAAAGAAGAATGAAACGAAGATCGGTTTCGATTAGGCTCAAACACAAAGGAGTATATGTTCACTGTCTGGCTTTCGCAGACGACTTAACCATATTTGCCAAAAACATCAGTTCAGCAATCAGGAAGATAAAACTTCTTAAAGAAAAGGCAGAGAAAGTAGGACTACAAATCTCCTTTGAGACGACGAAATACACGACGAACATCAGTGATGGTCCAGAATGGTTGTTAACAGACTATGGAAAGATTGGAAGAGTCAAGAGTACCTTGGTGAAGTAACCCAACGGAATGGGCTAGAACAAACGATTCCAACTGAGGTGCTCTCGCGGCCCCAGCAACAGCCCCCGCGCTGTGCTGTAGCACCGGTGAGCTGGTGGGGGAAGGAGAGGAAGTGGCAGAGGCAGAATCGCAGGTCGTCAATCAGCGCGCAGCTTACGAAAACAATATTATTTATGAAAATTCTGTGAACACATAAACAAAGAATTTATTATGCACATACATTGCATAATGTACATATAGCGTTTAAGTCGATTGTTGACATCGATTTGTGGCAACTAATTTACCAATATTGGGTACAATCGATTTGGCAGTAGAAATTCTAAGTGCAGCCTCTAAGACAGCATCAGTCAGGGAAGTCCTAGCTCTACATATTTTTAAATTCAGAATTGTAAACATCTGTTCCGCATGCATAAGTAAATTATACGTAAATTTTAAGTTAGGTGCATGAAGTCTGGGAAATTCTTGTGGTTGCACACCTTTGTGAATGAAAATTAAATCCCCGCTGTGGTGATAGTACCTGTCCTTTAGGATTGCGTCACACTGTAGTTTTATCAGCTCTGTTTGGAAATATGACGATGATTTTTCAGGACGCGCTGAAAATGGGATCATAAATATTTCAAGTTGAGGTGCCATTTCATTCATTTCTTTGAATCGGGCATTGAATTCATCGTGCAAAGTCTGTACCGACATCTGATAGTCTCCAAGATTTTCGTAAATAGACACATGTAATGAATATGAATCCACCCATGAAGGATTAGACGACAAATTTAACGAAGGAGAAACCAACTGCTGCGCTGTCTGTTCTAGTATCGAATAGATTCTACTGAGAATGACACACACACAGAATGAGAATGAATGTACTGTCTCTTACGCACACATGCACTGACCATTGCTTGGGGTAGGTAGGGGAGGATGGGAACGGTGTTGCTGAGTGCAGCACTAAGTGCTCTAGTTGTAAAGGCTTGGGCTAGAACAAGAAGCGACAATTATCGGCATCCAGAAATTAGAGCGAGCGTTCCAATTGACTATAGACATCTTATAGTAATAATAATGTTATTTGCTTTACGTCCCACTAACTACTTTTACGGAGACGCCGAGGTGCCGGAATTTAGTCCCGCAGGAGTTCTCATACGTGCCAATAAATCTGCCGACACGAGGCTGAGGTTTATGAGCACCTTCAAATACCACCGGACTGAGCCAGGATCGACCCTGCCAAGTTGGGGTCAGAAGGCCAGCGCCTCAACCGTCTGAGCCACTCAGCCCGGCAAGAACTTCTATAGTAAGAAGGTGCTGAGTTTCGGGGTCAGATTATGACATTACAGCACTGTTGTTAGACCGGAAGGCTTCGGAGACCCTGTTCATGAATCGAAAAGGACAAGTCAATCAACTACTCAAAAGAGAACACAGGCTACTACAGGAGATCTTAGGCAACAGATGGGTTGACGGGCACGTTCCACTGAAATCCAATAAAAAAGTATAGAGCAAGATGGACCCGGTAACAACAGCGTTGGAAAGAGAGTATTGAGGTTTTTTGGACACATCTTCCACATGAATAATGAGCGGCTCACTAAGAAAATCTGCAATTTTCTAAAACCAAAGTTGAGATGGTTCCAAGAGTGTGAGAAAGATTTGAGAGGTGGGCATTATAGAGAACGAAATCAATGACAGGGTTATTTTCAGAAGGGTGGTGAAAAGCTGTCAGGGTTTTATGGTGGAGACAGAACCTAGAAGACGGAGAGGCCCTTCACCAGAGGAGCGGAAGAAAGCGCCGACCAACGGGTTCAAGAGATACTGGCAGGATGTCAAAGCTGGCAGACGAACAAGACATAGACACTGAAAATGAGACCGGTTGTTAACACTCAGCCCATAGAAGCTGAATCTGGAAAACAGACAACAAAAGTAACATTAATGTTAATAATATTTCTTTCTTAATACGTTTACCCTCCAGGGTAAACACTACATCACTGAGGCGGACATATTTGCTTACTAAGCTTTTAAATGGTGTCCTATTTTGAGTGGATTCTTCGGTAATGCCGATCTTAATTTATTTCTACTAAACAATTGCTACTGTTTTTCAGATTTAGAGGTTTCTTTGTAGGCCTGTTTTTATCCAGTCTGTGTAGGTGCCCGTAGAACTTTAATCGTCGTTTGCTAATTGTATCTGGGTCTCTTTTCTATGATTTTACGTATTTCCTGCTGTTTCTTTTCCGTCCAAATTCCACTCTCGTATTTTGGTCGTAGGATTTTTCTGATAATTTCCTTTCTTGTTTTTTGATTCTTTATACTTGTGACCTATCGACAGCTACTGCGGTTTCGGATGCCTAAAGTTCTTCTGGTTTGAATAATTATTATTATTGTTATTGTCCGTCTCTGTGGTATAGTGGTTAGTGTGATTAGCTGCCGCCCCGGAGACCCGGGTTCGATTTCCGGCTCCGCAACGAACTTCGAAAAGTGGTACGAGGGCTGGAACGGAGTCCACTCAGTCTCGGGAAGTGAACTGAGTAGAGGGGGCTCGATTCACCCCCTTCACCCATCCTCGAAGTGGTTTTCCGTAGTTCGCCCACTTCTCTTCCAGGCAAATGCCGGGATGGCACATAACTTGAGGCCACGGCCGCTTCCTTCCCTCTCCCTTGTCTATCCCTTCCAATCTTTCCATCCCCCGAGCAGGCCCCTCTTCAGCATAGCAGGTGAGACCGCCTGGGCGAGGTACTGGTACGCCTTTCGAGTTGTATCTCCCATTCCAAAGTCTCACGTTCCAGGACACTGCCCTTGAGACGGTAGAGGTAGGTTCCCTCGACTGAGTCCGAGGGAAAAACCAACCCTGGAGGGTAAACGGATTAAGAAAGAAACCGAATATAAAAGTGGTCATGAACCTAAAGAAAATATATACGGTAGGAGGGACAGAAGAACGCAGGAAGGTACTCAGTGAACGAATGAAGAGGTATTGGAAAGAACACAAGAAACATTTCCGGCCTGAGAGGCGCTGGCCCTCTGAGCTCAACTTTTCCGGTTGGATCCTGGCTCAGTCCGGTGGTACGGATCGATCCTGACTCAGTCTGGTGGTATTTGAAGGTGCTCAAATACTTCAGCCTCATGTTGGCAGATTTACTGGCACGTAAAATAACTCTTTCGGACTAAATTCTGGCATCGCGGTGTCTCCGAAAAACTGTAAAAATTTAGTTAGTGAGACGTAAAGCCAATAACATTAACTATTATTAGAAGAAACTATTATTTCAAATGCACTCCGTAGTTGTGAATAACGAATCAATAATAATAATAATAATAATAATAATAATAATAATAATAATAATAATAATAATAATAATAATAATAATAATAATAATAATAATAATAATCTGTCTCAAATATACTGGGACTTTAGAAGTGAGGACGCCATAATGAGCAGCTACCACTCTGTAAATTTTATTTGATTTCATATTTCCGTTGGTCGGCGAGAGCCCATATGTGTCACATGTCACAAGAGTGATTAGGCCGTGTGTACGTATCACACTTGATTGATGAAAACCCGCCTGTCACACGTTCGGCTCTAATTAAGTCTCCACAATTATTAAAAAAGATTGCACCGCACAGCCAACAGCGAACGTGTGTGTTTTAGAGAGTTGGCTCAATGGAATCTATTAACTGTACATTTTTTTACTCCAACAGCGTGGCTCAATGACTTTATTTGCCTGGAGACTGACACGGCTTGATGAGGAATGGAAGCAAGGACCTCCAGTGGTCAGAACAAGTAGTCAGTGCTGTTTTGAAGTACTCGTGTCCCCGCTCTTTTCAGGCGCAGCCACGTTGAAGGTGATAACCACACACCAGCCCTCCTGCCATTCTTCAATTTTTGACAGTACCGGGAATCGAACCCAGCACTCCGAGGACGATAGCTAATAGTGTTAACCGTTACGGCGCCATTTTGAAGTGACAACGCCTTTGAAATGGGCTTCTACATTCCAGACTTACGGCCCGTTGCACAGTTCAAGTTTGAACCGAATCTGATGCCGTTTAAGAGGGGCTTTGCTTTCGCTGAAACATTGCCAATTTCACAGCAGCGCTACGCATTCGGCTTTGCTGACGTGAATATCTTTACATAATCACCCTGTGAGTGAGGTGGTAGAATAACACCCAAGGTATCCCCTGCTTGTCGTAGGAGGCGGCTAAACCAGGCCCCAGGGACTCTGAACTTGGAAGCGGGGATTGGCGGCCACGGGTCCCTTAGCTGAGTCCTGGCATCGCTTCCACTTACTTGTGCCAGGCTCCTCACTTTTATCTATCCTATCCGTCCTCTCTTGGTCAACTCTTGTTTTTTTCCGACCCCGACGGTATTAGGTATCGAGGCCTAGGGAGTCTTTCATTTTCACGGCCTTGTCTTTCCTTGGCCCGTACCGTTCATTCAAAGTGTTGGGCCCCTTCCATTTTTCGCCACTGATTAATGTTATATAGAGGATGGTTGAGTCATACTTCCTCTATACAACAGTAATCACCACCACGGCATCTCTACATAAATGAAGCTATTGGTATCAAAAGGAGCAATCTCCAATTTTCGGCAAAATTGAGTTACTGATACCATTGTATTGTACTACTTGCCCTCTTCTAAACTATGTTTTTTTTTTTTTTTTTTTTTTTTTTTTTGCAAACAAGATCCTATCATTTCAGGGCATGAAAGTACAACGTTACTTTCAAACAGAACAATCTCCGCTATCTGTTGTAATCAACTGCCAAAGGAAAATAATGGATAGGAAGGCCACTGGTAGATATGATGTTCTGTCCGAACAGCAACGAATTTGTCGTATTTGTAGTTATATAGAAGGTATATCCCGGAAGGACGTGGGTTCGATTCCCCGTCAGGAAGTCGTAAAATTTAAGAAACGAGATTTCCACTTCCGGAGGTGCACATGGCCCTGAGGTTCACTCACTCCACTCTACCCCAACAAGTGCCGAGGTTACGGATGGTGGAAGCCTTTACCCTCCACCCCTCCAGGGGCCTTCATGGCCTGTGCGGAGATTACTTTGCTTTCTTTTTTTTAGGAGGTAGGGATATGCGGTGTTCTGAAACTATGTGAAGGTGCAGGAACATATTATATTACCAAAAGAAGCTATAACTTTCTTCGCAGTGTTCTGTGATGGATACGATGCCACAAAACTTGACACCTGTGTCAATCACAAAAGCGAGCAAATGAACCCGGGAAATCAGTTGTTACAAAAAAAAGCTGATGTAATAATTATCTGTGCAGAGTACGAAAAGGAGGAGGCCAACAGATGAAAAACATACTGGAAAGTGATTTCAAACTAGATTTTACGTTCGGAAAAGTAAAAGTACAAAGGTTTCTGTATGTCAGCAAGCTTTTCTAAACATCCTTCATGTCTCCAGAAAGCGTGTTTATACTATAGCTAAAACATATGCGTGAACAGGTAACCCACTGTTGAAAATCGTAGGGGAGATAAAGAGACACAACTATTCGGACCAAACAAGGAAAGCCTTGCAAAATTTTTATCTTCCTTAATGTGTGCTCGATCAGACTACTGCCGTAATAAGTCAAGGCTGAGAATGTATGACCTTATGAATTTATTTACTTTTACTGTGTTTATTATCCGTCACTTTTGTGACAATATTTAATAAATGTACCTTATATGGACCTGCTATTGTAAGTACATGGTGACAAAAAACGAGAATATACGCTGCGCCATCTCGTGCACTGTACGTTAGCAAGTAATCGAACATCTCGATCCGTAGTGGTTCGTGACTGTGCCGCCATCTCTTCCCCCTCGCCAATCGCTCCAATTTTTACTGACCAGCGCCACTATACTCTCCGCCTCTGTGGTTTAGTGGTTAGTGTGATTAGCTGCTACCCCCCGGAGGCCCGGGTTCGATTTCCGGCTATGGCGCGAAATTTGAAAAGTGTTACGAGGGCTGGAACGGGGTCCACTCAGCCTCGGGAGGTCAACTGAGTAGAGGTGGGTTCGATTCCCACCTCAGCCATCCTGGAAGTGGTTTTCCGTGGTTTCCCACTTCTCCTCCAGGCAAATGCCGGGATGGTACCTAACTCAAGGCCACGGCCGCTTCCTTCCCTCTTCCTTTTCTGTCCCTTCCAATCTACCTATCCCCCCGCAAGGCCCCTGTTCAGCATAGCAGGTGAGGCCGCCTGGGCGAGGTACTGGTCATCTTTCCCAGTTGTATCCCCGACTGCCCTTGAGGCGGTAGAGGTGGGATCCCTCGCTGAGTCCGAGGGGAAAACCAACCCCGGAGGATAAACAGATTAAGAAGAAGAAGATCAATCTCCATACATGTTGATATAAAAAAGAGCAATGACCACGAAAATCGTTCAGTTTGTATCACAAGGGACATTCTCCAAAATAATATTTCAAATATCTAATTAAATTTTAATCGAATGCTTGGTTTTCTTTGTTTATTCGCATACAAGCCGTTTTCTGTATACATAAGGCAATAAACATTCAGGTAGAGTGAACAGAAAAGCATTAGATCAAAATTGAGTCCTGCTGTAAAATGCTGGTAGGTGGGCTACTGATCCATTCTCTAATTTAAGCCCCTCCTCCCGCCGGGAGGAGGAGTTTGCTTAGATTTGCTGGTACGGTGCATTACTATGATCCTCACCCAGCGATTTATTGGTTAAGAAATGTGGTGAAAAAGTATAACGGAAAGTTTGTTATTAATGATTGGTAATATTAGTTATTAGTGAAATGCATTAAGTTTTCGTGAAGTGATTTTGAGCGTTGCCTACCCATCCAGTGAGTGACCATTTCCATTGTTGCTTAACTGTTGTTTGGTGAGATTTGTGTTCTTAATTAAGGGTAATATTAAGTGCCGTTGAATAGACACGTCTGACCTATCGTTAGTGAATGGCTGACACATAATTAGTGTTTTAGATATGTGGTAGCATTGGAATGGTGAGCTGCCTCTGTGGATCCGTGGTAGAGTGTCGGCCTCCGGATCCCAAGATAGCGGGTTCAAACCCTGCAGAGGTAGTCGGATTTTTGAAGGGCGGAAAAAAATCCATTCGACACTCCATGTCGTACGATGTCGGCATGTAAAAGATCTCTGGTGATACATTTGGTATTTACCCGACAAAATTAATTAAATCTCAGCCATAGACGCCCAAGAGAGATCTGGTTTACTCTAGGTCCGCTAGATGGCAGACAGAGTAAACCGGAACGTCGAAATTGACGAGCAGACAGCCAGATGGCGTCAAATCGAAATGTCTGCAAACGGTAGCTGAGGCCATACGATTATTATTATTATTATTATTATTGGAATGGTTACCCATCCAAGTGCTGACCACGCTCGAAATTTACCATTTTGGCTAATGAGACTTTATCTGACTAATTTGCAGAGGCTAACATTTAGTAAACTGTTGTGTTTACTGTTTTATGACAGCGTGCAGGCGTGAATTTGGAAATAACAACAAATTATCGGCATTAGCGGTGCACCGAGCCTCGTCCCGAGACCAGTGCTTCATCTTTTAAGGTGTTAGTATTGCTTAGAAAGCTGAGTTCTTTTATGGAGGTGAGTACAGTAACTTGGAAGATCTTACATCTCAGCTGGGATTGGCGGGATTTTTGGGTGTGGGGTGCTGATTAGGTTCTTCAGGGTCTCGGCTACTCAATCCACCGAGGGGACGCTGAATTTGACTGGATTTGGTTTTGAAGTAGATTGAGAATTAGGAGGAGTAGGTTGTTGTTTGGTGTGTTGGTGGGAGAGGTGGTGGTGGCAAGTAGAGCCTGGGATGGGGTTGGGTGTTTGTGTGTGACTGATTGTGCCTTTGGGTGTGTGTTTCTGTGATATTTCTGTTTTATTGCAGTTTTGAAGTATGGGCAACCAGGAAACGATGCAGCGTGATTGCCGTGGCAATTTGCGGAGGTCGCCTGGTCACGTGGTACTTTACATTCGCTGTGGTGGTGAGAACCACCACATCGGTTACATCTTGTCTTGTTTTTGCACCTGGTGGCATGATGATTTCGTTTCAGACAGTTATAGCAGAGTATGGTTAAGGAAGGATGTGGTGGGCGAGACTGGAGTTTGGCTTTGATGGTGGGCTACTGCGTTGTTGTTGTTTTCACGTTTTCATTCCCCGCCCGAAGGGCGGGGCGGGCCTCTCAGAGGGTGACGCAATCGCTCAGGCCGTGAGAAGTGAAGATAACTGGGAGGTGTGAGAAATGACGGAGGTGGGTAATGCGGTATGAAGAAGTTAAGGAGATGAGTATAACGGATGTGTAGGTTATTTAGTGCTTTGTAGACAGATTTACAAATACTTGTATAGGAGAGAAGCCAAGAAGGGAAGGTTTAACCAAGGTTGCAAGGGATAAGATGAGCTGCAAGGATGTGATAGAAGGAAGAGAAGTTAACAAGAGAAGTGAGTAGAAGGCTAAGGAGATGAGAGGTTGGCGATGGTGGCGAAAAGTAACGGGGTGGGGGTGGATAAGATCGGAGATGTGGACTAGGTGGTTGAGGTGGAGGGGCAGGCCGGGGACGGCGACGAGGTGTGGCACGTCGGGGCGAGGTTTGGGGAGGCGAGCGAGATGGTTCAACTCGATGGTGGCGGCCATAGAGGTTTATCCCGTGTCGATGAGGCGTTGAGCGTCTTCGGAAGTTGGAAGATGGAGTCTGACTAAGAAGGTCGTACCGTCGACGTTGTGGATTCGAAACGCTCTTCGCACGGGCAGTCCTGACTGGCGGAGTTCCTGGGCGATGACGTCAGCTGGTATACTTGGTTCCACACCGCGAACGACGCAGCTATACAGGATATTACGGTCCGAAAGTGGTGGCGTCGATGGTGGACGTAACATATTTCCAGGAGTATCAGGAGTAACAGTTCCCTTGGCAGGTGGCCGAAGAGATGTGCTCTGGGGACGTGATAGATCAGGGGTGGGAGGGATGGGGAGAGAAGACATCATAAGGGGGAAAAGATGGGACATCGTTGTGATGGTAATAGGAGTGTTGAGTGAGGTGTGCGCAGAGGTGGTAGTGGTGGTAGTAGTAATGGTAGTAACGGTGGTGGTGTAGCTAGAGGACACATGTGCTGGTGGTGACGGGGATGGAGGGGTTGTGATGGGCGAAGCGGCTGTAGCAGGTGCTTTGTCCATGAGCTGCGCGAAGACGTTGGAAGGAGTAGATTCCACACGGTGAAGGCGATGTTGGATGAACACACCATTATCGTGAAGGTTGAAGTAGGCATCTGCAGAGTCGATATACAGAAGTACATCCTGTGATGGTGCGGGGCCGTCGTAGAGTTGTGCGGCACTATGAACGCCGAGGATGCGCAGATCGGTCTGGATGGCTTCGTCGGAGATTGCAAGGTCAACATCACGGACTATACAGGTATAATACATGGCGGGAAGGCCGACTTCCAACTTGGTGTCTGGCCGATATGCTGTGTTGGGTCGGCTGGGTGTGATGTTAGAGTTGCTGCGTCACCCGGCCGAATCAAAAATAGTTTGCGATGAGGTAATGGAGAAGACAGTCCACTGTAGAGACAGACGACGAAGGCGTGTTGTCGAGAAGTGAGCTGTGATGCGTGGCTACTGCTACTACTAAAATGTTTTCATTTTCCTCCATTGAAGGTAGGCAAGGCTTGCTCAGGAACGAAATGTGTGAACAAAACGTAGACTTCTGCAAGAAGCAGGGATTTGGCGCCCACGTTACCGGCAATGTAGAGAAAAATATAAATTGGGATTATTCCCTATTATATAAATTTGCATTTTCTATCAACAGTGTAAATATTTCCGTAACACATATCAGATAATATATTATGATTGCCACCTAGAATTGACACATAATAATACGTCTTCAGTGTTGCCAACAGCGCTTCAACGGCAAGTTCCCCCAGGCTGGGTGTCAGTGACCTTCAGTGCCATGATGAGAGCGTGTGGCGCGTTATTTGCCGGTTAGACAGAAAGAAGGTGTTTATCTTCCTTCCTCTACACTCCCCAAGCATGGCTTGCTGAAATATTCTCCTATGATTGTGGCTGTGTTATAGAGAGCCCTTCTTCAGGATCGGGCATGCTCAGTGAGAAAAGTAATATTTTGAAAGACATCTTAATGTATCATGGTATACAGATTCACAGTGCTGTGCGGTAGTGAACAATTGTCAAGACCCTTCAAGTACGTATTTTCCACATTTATTATTCTTCATTTAATTCTCAACTCATGCCACTGACACGACGTTAGCGTTATGTTAGAGATCGTAAGGCAATGTAAATACATCATCGCTGCTGAGCCAGAAACGCGAATGTCACATTCTTATCTGTTATTTCCCTTAAGACTAGTCACGCCTCCCCGCCACATATGGATAAGCTAAGCTCACCGAACAGAAAATGAGTTACCCCTGGAGAAATGATTACAAGCATCATTTCATACCGCGTAACTTCACCTCCGGACTTGATAACTGTCTGGATTCGGTTGGGCAGTGAGTCCAGAAGGTTGTGCAGGTATGTCGCATCTACTGTAGTTGAAGCCACTCGTTGAGGATTTTATCTCGCAATTCCACCAAATTGCGGGGATACTGATGTCGGCATTTAACCAGATGTTCCAAAATGTCGCACAGATTCTCAGTGGGTTCAAGTCAGTTGATTTTACAGGCCAATCGAGATGTAATAGGGCGAAAGAAGTGATAATAAACCGAGTAACATATGCGTCCACTCCGATGAACTTTGCTCTTGTCATCTTGAAAAAGCGGGGTGTCAATAGCATACTCATCATGTAAATGTTGAACGAAAGGCAACACCTGAGCATCCGGAATGTTTAAACAAACATGCTGGTTCATGTTAGTAGTCACCTCAGTGAGCGAACCCAATCCATGATACGAAAAACACCCGCAAAACATCACAGACCCACCTCCGGTTTGAACATGACCTTGCATATATCCAGGATGAAATGCTTCATTTGGCCTTCGGCGTACTCGACGACGTGTGTAATTAGAATACAGGCAAAAGCGTGATTCGTCAGACCACACTGCGTTCCACCAGTCAGCTACTGTACATGTTTAATGATTTGTAACCCATTGAAGACGCCCAGCTTTATATACCTGTGTGAGCAATTACGAGGTGACCGACTCTAAATGTTCACTGCATGCAGTTCTCGTCGCAATTTCCTCTCCCTAAAAGTTTGGGATGGACCGTCATTCACTGATTGCAACAATTGCTGTCGGGTTTGAAAGAGATTTTGATTCACAAGCCGTGAAACGCGTCTCCGGCCCCTCTCAGTCAGGATTTTTTTCCGACCACAATTCTGGCGCCGTGATTCGTGGCCACGTGTAGTACACCACTGCTTGTAGACACGTCGAACAGTCCACTGCGAAACACCAACAAATCCAGCAATTACACGCACCGTATGGTCATGGGCACGGCCAAACACAATCGCCCCTTTTTGCCACTCTTTTACATCATAACATCTACCCGTGTTGACATACACTGACCGCTTGAAACATCAATGCCTCATAGATCGCTACTGCCTTAGGCTCAAGTGGAGGCATTGAACGTGCTCTTGAGCACGGGACTCGATCGCTCCGCCATCTGTGCAGGCTTAACGATCCATCCGTGTGTCCGCATGAGAGTGACTGATTTTTGTCCGATGAACTTAGTCCATACTCTAAGAATCTATATTCCCATGAAGTATTTACGAACTCCTACAGTATAATGCATTTAAAGTTTACTTTACACATTAACCAACCCCATGGAACTACAGCCCTGAAGGGCCTTGGCCTACCAAGAGATCACTACTCAGCCCGAAGGCCTGCAGATTACGCGGTGTCGTGTGGTCAGTACGACAAATCCTCTCAACCGTTATTCTTCGCTTTCTAGACTGGAACCGCTATCTCATCGTCAGATAGATCCTCAATTCTAATCACGTAAGCTTAGTGGAACTCGAACCAGCCCTCAGATCCAGGTAAAAATCCCTGATCTGGCCGGGATTCGAACCCGGAGCCTCCCCGGGGCAGGCTTACTTTACACATTAGCACAGGAAAATGAACATAAGTAACTTTGTTCTGATGTACCGTATATCCCATACGTGGCTGAGAGATGCGACCAGTCTTAACGAAAATAATGGATAGGAAGAGCATTGTGAGATATGAGGTTTTGTTTCTTCAACGACAATATAGAGATGGTACTGTATTGTTAATGCTAACAGTAAAATTCACTCTTTGCCACTGGCTTCGTTACACGCGTGCAAGCTTGGAATTAAAGTTTCTAACTCCGAGGTTAGTTTGCCAGTTGAATGTGTGTATTGGCGGTATTCATTCTGCAGATACTGAGCTGAGCACAATATAACCTGAAAGCCAAAACTAGCACTGAATGCATTTACTTAGAAAAAGAATAATAATTAAACACAATGCATAACCGGTGTTGCAATTTGTCATGTGTGCCGACTAGATACCCGGTGACAAAAGAAAATTTGGCTGTTATATAGAAATGTTTCCTCATTTTAAACTTAATGTAGTGAGTCATGGGGAACGTATTAAATCCATCCTCCAGTAGAACACTGTGTTGTGAATTATTTTTACAGTTCTTAATCTTGTCGATATTTGAGACGACAGGGAAATGTCAAGTCGTATTCACTTGTTATTGCCAATAGTGTGTGGCTCTTCACTTAATTCAAACATCTTATACAATGGCATGAAGATGATTCGGACACATTGTAAATATTGGTCTTCTTCTATTCTGGATGTGATCTTAAGTAATATTCGTTTCCTTGTCACTAACATGGTGTTCTTCACAAAACAATGTCATTATTTAGCTTAAACCACAGTTCAGTACAGCGTAAGATACGTCATAGTTAAGCTCAGCTTATCACTTGCACGACCTGTTTTAAAACCCGTCTGTATCGAAGCTTACTGTTGCAAAATCAGGCGCTTACATTCCAGCACAGAGCTCCGCATCTGAAGATCGATCTGAATGGTTGAAGTAGCGTTTGAGTGGAAACATGAGATGTGAGAATATACGGAATGTTTTGGGAGATGGCATGTGGCCTCCGCAGAGGCCTGGTGCAGGTCGTTAAAACTCGAGTCCTCATCCCGAGGTTGTGCAGCTCTTTTTTCAGGCACAGGTGAGCTTCATGTACCATTCCAACCACATACCAGTCCCCAGCCCTCCTGCCATTCTTAAATTTCTGGCAGTACCGGGAATCGAACCCGGGCCCCCTAGGACGGCAGCTAATAACACTAACCGTTACGCTACGGAGGCGGACCTGGGAGATCAATGCAAATAACCTTGTTAGGATGAATCTACGCAGTCCATAAGTTATTTATTATTATTTTTGTACCGGGCGGTACACCTCCACTCCGCTAATTTAAAATGTGCGCCTGTTGAAACTCCTCTGCTGGAGGAAGTCTGAACTTTATTGACGGTATTAATTTTCTACCTTCTCAGAAGATGTCACTACCTGTAAATTTTGGAGTTTTAGAACTGTGTCATTTTTGATGTGTTTTTGTTTCGCTTGAAGTAAGAAGTGTGAACTTTCTCTTCTAGAGCACACTACTGAAGATCTACAATAGTGCAACCTAGTGCGGAGTCAAATAACTATTTTGTTGGAGAAAATTTAATTTCAAGAGTTTGTTCTTTGTTAAATTTCTTTCTGTCTTTGTTTAAGTTGGCAATATTTACCCCTTTCTTCCCCTTGTTATGAATGTATCCAATCCCGAAATTCTTCTATTAATTTCTGACCAATCTGGTGTATCTTCCCCCAACTTGTATGGGTTGCGGGGTCCTACCCAATAAAATAATTGTGGGCGGGTGTTTTCATTCCCCTAACGCCTAGAACCTTCCACGAGAGGATATAAACTGCTGATTTTTGGGTCTCTGCGCCACTTCTGTTCCATCTTTCAGTGTGTTAAGTACATAGCAGGGGGCGGGAAGCGCCTCTTTCTTCGGCAGCGGTCAACAACAAGGTAATGGCCGATTAATAACTTCTTTCTTTGCTAGCTCAGCAGTTTAACTTTCGGGGCGGGTTCTAAGCGTTCAACCATGTAACCTTTTCCTAAAATGTAAAAACAACTGGTATCTATTCTATTTTCAAACGACATATTGGGATAGAGAGTGCTTAACCCTCTCGAGCTCCCACTCACATCGTCTTGAGGTGAACTTATTTTTCTCAACCAATTCTTCCGTAATGTAATGTAAATTGCTATTAAGTCACCTCTGTAGTATGGGATTAGCCCTTGTATTAACGGCCTAGTGCCAAGCAGGTCTTAAGCAAAGTGTATTAGGAGCGCAAGTTCGCCTCCTCTCAAATTGTATTTTAGAGGTCATGCATTAACCTTCTTGTCATTTAACAGACCTCAGTAGGTTGGGTATTTTACCCCTGTGTATATGTCCTTTGAGGACAGCTTAAAGGTGGAGTTCGGAGTGGCCTATGATAGGCTTGTATTTTAGGGGGAAGTTGCCCTTTCTTGAAAATTGTGTTTCTGCCTCAAGGAGGCTTTTGGGTGTAATTGGAAGCAAATGTTTCTGGCATGTTTGGGGGTTTTCGGCCCCTTTGTTGTATGGTGTTCATTGTAAGGTTGGGCTCATTGCTCAAGAATTATGTTTCTGACTTTTGAAGCCCCAAATGGGGTACCTATGTAAATGTATTTTTCAATCGTGTTTCGGCTACTAAGTACCTGTTCTATTTGTTGTTACCTAATTTTGAAAAGAAAATATAACCTTGTTAAATTTTAAAATTAATTTCACTTTAGTAGCTTGAGACCTATTCACCACCCAGCACCTTCTTTCATGCATAACTACCACAAAAACACGGTAACAAGTGGTAGCAGAGCGTGGTTGAATGGGTCTCAATTTAGCCCCTTTTGACGGCTAAACATTATTTTTTTTTCGAACTCTAACAATTTTCTCAGTTGCTGGAATTTTTCTTGATTTTGTTTCAAAATTGTTCTGTCACCATGCCCGGCCCTCGCGATGTTCTCCATCTTAATTATTTGCGCAAAGAGGAGTTGATCTATGAATTAACTATCAGAAATGTGCAATCTGGAGGCACGGTTGCAGTAGACACTAACAAGCTTAGAGAGTCCCTTGATTTGCCCATTTCCATCCCCAATTTGGGAGAGAAAGAAATTGATGACTCTCTTTCCACGATCGTCGAGAATATTACTGGGCTAGCTTCTGTAGTTAGTTTTTTTGATGAAAATGATCCGTCTCCTAATCAAATTAAGCGTGTGCAAGGCAGGCTATATCATTTTTCGAATAGGGTTAACGATCTGTTGTCTCTAAAACTGAATGACGTTCAGAGGAAGGAAGCTAGTACGCTCCTGGAAAATATTTCCGAATTATCTAACAAGGTCACTCAATTGTTAACGGGGGAGGTTCCTCCCAAAACTGATCAACCCGTCCCGGTGAATGTAGGTAGTGAGGAAGAACCTCCTAAGGGAGAAGTAAATAGGAAAACCATTGCTGCCCAAACTATCTCTGCCCCATTGGACAACGAGCCTGAACGCCGTGCATCGTTGAGTAACATCCGTTCTGAATTAACTTCCTTGCCATTGAAACCTTTACCTACTATGTCACCCGGGTTTAGCAGCTTGCCTCATCCATTGGCAATGTTGCTCAGAGGTATCTCAAAGTTTTCGGTTAATACCACCAGTGAAGTAATTTCATTTTTAAGATTTCTGGTTGAATTTCAGGATCATGCCCTCGTGTTTTCTCTTTCTTCATGTCAAATTTTGCAAATCATCTATCCTTATGCTATTGGTATTCTCTCTGATAAAATCGTAAGAGCCATTGCCGAGCAATCATCTATTGAGGATTTCCATGCCCACTTGCTAGCTAACTTCATCCCTGCTAGGGCCAGGTCCTCCCTTATTCAGAAGTACTATTATCGGGTACAGCGCTTGGATGAAAACTTGGCAGACTTCATCCAAGGTATTAAGTTTTATACTAGGGTGTTTGCCCTTCATTTTCCTGAAGATCAGATTGTACAGGCTATTGTAGAAGGCATTTCACCATCTTATAGGTCATATTTGTGTTTCGCGGCGTGCCCGCAAACTTTCTCTGAACTTGAAGCATTGGCCGTCTCAGCGGAAGGAGTTAGATACGCCGATTCCTTGCGTGTCGCGAAAGAACCCCCGCCTTCCTTTAGTAACATTCGGCCTCCACCTCGCCGACCAGTCAATCCCCGTAAATGTTATGCTTGCGGGTCGCCTGACCATCTGCGCAACAAGTGTCCGCTGATCAAGTCAAGTGGGACAAGGAATGGAGCCGGGTCATCACAAGGCTGTTTTAAATGTGGGGCCTTCTCACATATCGCCAAGAATTGCCCAAACTCAAATAGCACCCCCTCCTGCTCAACTTCTGGTGCAAATTCCACCTATGCCAATAATAAAAAGTGACTAGGGCCTTCGGCTGAGTCGTATAATCCACCTTCCCGAGACTCAGCCCCGGGTAAACAGGTTGTAACATCAGGGAACGAGCAATTTTCAAATTCATCTTTTGAAGGTCCCAAAGAGTGTCTTAGGATTGCGGCGGATACCCCCGCACCTGTTCCTTTTCTTAAGATTGAGTTAAATAACGAGCCTATAACAGCTCTCTTAGATTCAGGCAGTGTTTGTTCGATTATTTCGGCTGAATGGTATTCTAAATTGAAAACGGTTTGTAAACTTCCTGACTATGTCTCTTCTCCTGTTCAATACGTATCGGCTAATTCATCTCCATTAGAAATTCTAGGTTCCTTACTGGTCAAAATTCGTATTTTTAAGTTTACATGGAAAGTTAAATTGTTTGTGGCCAAGCAATTGTCTTGCCCCATTATATTGGGAGCTGACTTTATTTCTCACACTGGTCTTGTGCTCGATCTCCAGTCTAGGTCGTGCACATTCAAATTTGCTTCTAATTGTAAAATCCCACTATTAAAGTGTAATTCTGTGTCATGTTCGTCTATTTCGCCTACCCAGGATGAGATGTTGTTAGACCTTAGACATCTACCTGAGGAGCAGGCTGATAGTATTCGCAAACTGTGTCAGTCGTTTCCCGAGGTGTTCTCTGATACTCTTGGTGTTACTGACCTTATTGAATACAAAATTGAGGTCACGGATTCGATTCCTGTCCGTTTTCCACCTTATAGGCTATCTCCACCTAAAATGAAGGCTCTGAAAGAAATTATCGATCAGATGTTGAAGGATGGTATTATTAGGCCCTCTAAGTCGGCGTATTCATCGCCTATTTTTCTAGTCCCGAAACCCCAAGGAGGCTTCAGGCCTGTCATTGATTACAGGGCTCTCAATCGGAAGGTGGTGTTGCAATCTGTGCCCTTTCCTGACCTTCATTCTTGTTTTTCATGGTTTCGTAAGGCCAAGTTCTTCACCATCTTGGACTTGAATCAGGCCTATAATCAAATTCCCCTTGCCGAAGAGTCTAAACACCTTACAGCGTTTGCCACGGACTGGAATTTATATGAATACAACCGCGTACCTTTCGGGCTCCCCACGGGGGCAGCTGTGCTCACTAGGCTACTAGATAGGGTCTTCTCCGACATCAAATTCGAGTACTTATATCACTACTTAGATGATGTCGTCGTATTTTCAGAGACTTTTGAAGAACATCTAGATCATCTGCGAGAAGTTCTCGATCGCCTTCGTAAGGCTGGGTTAACGGTTAAGTTGTCCAAGGTTGCCTTTGCTAAGCCCTCTATGTCTTTCCTAGGGCATGTTGTGTCACCTGATGGTGTAGCTGTCGATCATTCTAGAACACAGGCCATCCGTGATTTTAAACCTCCCAAGGACATTAAAGGTATCGCCAGGTTCATTGGTATGGTGAATTTCTTCAGGAAGTTTATTCCTAACTTCGCTAATAGAGCGGCGCCCTTAAACCTGCTTCGTAGGAAAGGCATCAAATTCGAGTGGGGACCTTCTCAACAAGCCGCTTTTGAAGACCTTAAATTAGCACTTTGTAATGCCCCTGTACTTGCTATGCCTGATTTCTCGAAGAAATTCATCGTCCAAACCGACGCGTCGTCGTCAGCAGTAGCGGCAGTCCTTCTTCAAGAGACTGAACTAGGGAGGCGACCCATCGCCTATGCATCTAGGACTTTGTCGGCTCAAGAAGCCAAGTATTCCATCTATGAGCTCGAAGGTTTGGCAGTCTTATTCGCCTTAGAAAAGTTCCGTCTCTATCTGGAACACGTCAAATTCGACCTGGAGACAGATAATCAAGCCTTAAGCTGGGTCTTAGGTAGGCCGCGTTGTACTGGTCGTATAGCCCGTTGGGCCATCCGTATTTCTGCCTTCCAATTTGATGTTAGACATATCAGAGGTATCGAAAATATTGTCGCTGATGGACTCAGCCGTATGTTTTCAAACGACGTCGAGACCCAAGAACCGGTCGACAGTTCATCACCTCCCGAGTCCATACTATCTGATGTTAATGCCATCTTAACGGATGCCCCCATGCTCTTTAGGGATATCGAGAAATACCAACGTGAAGATCCGATGCTGGCTCCGATAATGGAAACCCTTTCTTCTGGGGAACATGTTGTCCCTTATGTTCTGAGGAATGGTGTTTTATGTTGCCCTTCGAGGCATGACAAGATGATGAAGGTTGTCGTTCCAGCTGTTCTTGTGCCTATGATCTTCAAGTACTATCATGAGACCCCATTAGGGGGACATCTTGGAATCTTTAAAACTCGTGAAAAGATTCGTGAAATGTTCATCTGGAAAGGTATGGACGGTGAAATCCGTGAACTAGTAAAGGCTTGTAAATCCTGTTTGCTTAGTAAACCGACCATGTCCACCAAGGTAGGCCTCTTGTCTTCTCAGCAAGCATCGCGCCCCATGGAACGCCTGTATATTGATTATGTAGGACCATTCCCCCAGTCAAAGGGTAATGCCAACAAGTTCATCCTTGTATGTGTAGATGGTTTTACCAGATTTTCCTGGTTATTTCCGACTAAGCTGGCTACCGCTCAGTCTACCATTACTTGCTTAAATTCTATTTTTGCTTCTTTTGGTCTGTGCCAATATATTGTATCTGATAATGCTAAGGCTTTTACATCTAATTTATTTCGTAAATTCTGTTTTGACTTGTCCATCTCTCATGTAACTACTTCTGCGTATTACCCTCAACCATCTCTGGCTGAACGGGTTAATCGTAATCTCAGGTCCGCACTGATTGCCTATCATCATGATGATCATTCCAGGTGGGACACGTCCCTGCATTGGTTAGCTTTTGCTTTGAATTCGGCGGTTCATGAATCACATAAATTCACTCCAGCTTCTTTGATGTTCAAGTTTGTTCCCAACTCGCCGCTCTCTAACCTCTGGTCTCTGAGTGACATTCTACCCGAGACAATAGATCCGGATAATATTAAAGATCTTTTGAAGAAGGCTAAAGCCAATCTTAAAGTGTCTCATGAAAAGGTCAGGGAAAGGTATGATCGTGGACGGAGACCCACCACTTTGAATGTAGGTGACCAGGTAATGGTCAAGAATTTTGTTCCCGCGGGCAAGCTTGCCCCCAGATTTCATGGGCCTTGTATCATTCTCGATTTTCTTACGCCAGTTACGTTGTTAGTAAGCAATCCAGCCACCGAGAGGATATTTAGGGTTCACCTGTCACAGGTGAAACCAGTGTAAATTTTGTGTCAACTTGCTTCATATAATTTGAATGGAATATGAAGGTTATATTTTTTTTGAGTTCAACTTTTAAGGCTTTCTGCCCCTTCTATAATATTTTGTCTTATATGTAAGCCCTTGTAAAACCTTCCCCGATCCGTTAAACTGCCATTCTGTCCTTGCCTCGGCCATTACCACGCTCCCGTCTCCTGCTTCAATACACTCTGTGGCTTGATTTGTGTAAATGCCATGGATATCTGCACGCCGCTGACCCCTCAACCTCCTCACCAAGCCTGTGCCCTCAAAAAAAATGATGATGGTCCAACAATATTCTGCCGCCTAGCTTTAATGTTTCAGTGCCCCCGCAGCCGCGCGGCGCCGTGCAACAACTGGGTCCGAGGACGGGCCCCCTCGGCCCCAGCGAGGACGACGTGTGCACGGCGAGCCGGAGCTCTCCTCCCGGCCAAGGCTGATGTGCGGCGCACGACCTGCTACTTGCCCGCAGCCTGTATATGTTCACCGCGGGCGCGGCGTGCTTCAACACCTCTGCTCCCCTCATAGTGCGGGCGAGCGGTATCTCAGGGTACTTGAGGGGTCCGAGCGGCTTCCTTTGGACGCAAGCTGTAACGGCCGATCTGGCCATCCAACTTAGCCTACATCAACTACATAGACATTCCTGTTCAACCTCAATACCGTTTCCTGGGAATTCAACAGCAATATTTGGTGGACATTGCAAAAAATTTTCTCCACTTTTAAGTATTAAAAATTTATCCTCAGAATTCAACTACTACAAACAGAAAGACTTTACTTCACTTGCAACAACAAAATTTTGAAACTGAAACAACCAAATTAAGAAAATCTCATAAATGCTTCTGCAATCTATCTTCATATTCACATCATAACTTGGAACTTGTTTCAAACTGACTTCATGTGAAATCCCTGGAGGAACTTTTGGGGGGGGGGGGGAGGTCTGTACCGGGCGGTACACCTCCACTCCGCTAATTTAAAATGTGCGCCTGTTGAAACTCCTCTGCTGGAGGAAGTCTGAACTTTATTGACGGTATTAATTTTCTACCTTCTCAGAAGATGTCACTACCTGTAAATTTTGGAGTTTTAGAACTGTGTCATTTTTGATGTGTTTTTGTTTCGCTTGAAGTAAGAAGTGTGAACTTTCTCTTCTAGAGCACACTACTGAAGATCTACAATAGTGCAACCTAGTGCGGAGTCAAATAACTATTTTGTTGGAGAAAATTTAATTTCAAGAGTTTGTTCTTTGTTAAATTTCTTTCTGTCTTTGTTTAAGTTGGCAATATTTACCCCTTTCTTCCCCTTGTTATGAATGTATCCAATCCCGAAATTCTTCTATTAATTTCTGACCAATCTGGTGTATCTTCCCCCAACTTGTATGGGTTGCGGGGTCCTACCCAATAAAATAATTGTGGGCGGGTGTTTTCATTCCCCTAACGCCTAGAACCTTCCACGAGAGGATATAAACTGCTGATTTTTGGGTCTCTGCGCCACTTCTGTTCCATCTTTCAGTGTGTTAAGTACATAGCAGGGGGCGGGAAGCGCCTCTTTCTTCGGCAGCGGTCAACAACAAGGTAATGGCCGATTAATAACTTCTTTCTTTGCTAGCTCAGCAGTTTAACTTTCGGGGCGGGTTCTAAGCGTTCAACCATGTAACCTTTTCCTAAAATGTAAAAACAACTGGTATCTATTCTATTTTCAAACGACATATTGGGATAGAGAGTGCTTAACCCTCTCGAGCTCCCACTCACATCGTCTTGAGGTGAACTTATTTTTCTCAACCAATTCTTCCGTAATGTAATGTAAATTGCTATTAAGTCACCTCTGTAGTATGGGATTAGCCCTTGTATTAACGGCCTAGTGCCAAGCAGGTCTTAAGCAAAGTGTATTAGGAGCGCAAGTTCGCCTCCTCTCTAATTGTATTTTAGAGGTCATGCATTAACCTTCTTGTCATTTAACAGACCTCAGTAGGTTGGGTATTTTACCCCTGTGTATATGTCCTTTGAGGACAGCTTAAAGGTGGAGTTCGGAGTGGCCTATGATAGGCTTGTATTTTAGGGGGAAGTTACCCTTTCTTGAAAATTGTGTTTCTGCCTCAAGGAGGCTTTTGGGTGTAATTGGAAGCAAATGTTTCTGGCATGTTTGGGGGTTTTCGGCCCCTTTGTTGTATGGTGTTCATTGTAAGGTTGGGCTCATTGCTCAAGAATTATGTTTCTGACTTTTGAAGCCCCAAATGGGGTACCTATGTAAATGTATTTTTCAATCGTGTTTCGGCTACTAAGTACCTGTTCTATTTGTTGTTACCTAATTTTGAAAAGAAAATATAACCTTGTTAAATTTTAAAATTAATTTCACTTTAGTAGCTTGAGACCTATTCACCACCCAGCACCTTCTTTCATCCATAACTACCACAAAAACACGGTAACAATTATTATTATTATTATTATTATTATTATTATTATTATTATTATTATTATTATTATTGTCCGCCTCTGTGGTGTAGTGGTTAGCGTGATTAGCTGCCACCCCCTGAGGCCCGGGTTCGATTCCCGGCTCTGCCACGAAATTTGAGAAGCGTTACAAGGACTGAAACAGAATTCGCTCAGCCTCGGGAGGTCAACTGAGTAGAGAGGGATTCGGTTCCCACCTCAGCCATCCTCGGAGTAGGTTACCGTGGTTTTTCATTTCTCCTCCAGGCAAATGTCGGGATGGTACCTAAGTTAAGGCCACGGCCGTTTTGGCCCTCTTCCTTGTCTAATCCTTCCGATCCTTCGATCCCCCTACAAGGCCCCTGTTAAATAAAGCGGGTGAGAACGCTTGGGCGAGGTATTGGTCCTCCTCCTCAGTTGTATCCCCAACCAAATGTCTCACGCTCAAGAACCCTGCCCTTGAGTCAGTAGAGGTTGGATCCCTCGCTGAGTAAGAGGGGAAAAAAAACAACCCTGGAGGGTAAACGGATTAAGAAAGAAAGAAAGAAAGAAAGAAAGAAAGAAAGAAAGAAAGAAAGATAGTTTGGTTTGAACTTAATGTGTCCGAAATCATGGCATATGAAGGTGATTAAGTTGTCTAAAGATAGAACGTTTAACGCGTTACATTCGCACGGCAAAATGATACTAATACCAATAGAATAACGGCAAGAGAGGGGGTAAAATCTGATTTTTTCAATTTAATTATTTTACAAATCGGTGATTTGGCCTCTAAATAGTCTCTTAATTTCCGACCCCTCAAATGGGGCACCATGTTTCCAAATCCAAGCGTGGTATTTGAAGGTGCTCAAATACCTCGTGTAATCTGCAGGCCTTCGGGCTGAGCAGCGGTCGCTTGGTAGGCCAAGGCCCTTCAAGGGCTGTCGTGCCATGGGATTTGGTTTTTTTTTTTTTTTCAAATACCTCGTGTCGGAAGATTTCCTGGCACGTAAAATTTTCCAGGTTTTCATTGGGTGAAGAGTGATCATGAACATTTGCTAGTACCTACAGATAATAATAGGTGGTTGTCGAGAGGCAAACGTTTGACTTGCTTGTGTGAACTGAGTGATGAAGTTAAGCTATTTCTTCTCGACGGGATATGTAACTTCAAAGACTTCATCAATGATTTCTCGTGGCTTGCGGGTCTTGCTTGTTTAGCAAATATATTTCGTCACTTGCATGAATTGAATTCAAGCCTGCAAGGAACGGAAGTCACAATTTTCACAGTCCAAAACAAAATAGATAGAACAATAAAGAAAATCAGCATATGTGCATGCCGAAACAGCAAAACGGAATTTATTTATTTCCCAGCACTTCATAATTTCCTGTCTAAAAATAAAGAAACAGTATGAAACAGTGTAAATGATGTAATGGCAAAACATTTGGAATTGCTAATATACGCAATCGGACATTATTTTCTGGTTGAGAAAATCTCATGGATCGGAAATCCGTTATTGGAAACGGAACATTGACTGCCCTCTCTTAAGGTAGATCAACTAGTCGAAGTATCCTGTGACTCTCCTCTGAAGATCTTGTATCAACATTCAACGTCTCCATGACGTCCCCTATACACTACCATTTCTGGAAGGGAAATTTCTTTCTTTCTTTCTTTCTTTCTTTCTTTTTAAATCCGTTTACACTCCACCACTACGTCCTCAAGGTCAGTGTCCTGGAGCGTGAGACTTTGGGTTGAGGGAAAACTGGAGAGTAGGACCAGTACCTTGCGGAGGGATGGAACGATTGGAAGGGATACACAAGGAAGAGGGAAGGAAACGGCCGTGGCCTTAAGTTACGTACCATTTGTCTGGAAAACCACTTCAAGGATGGCTGAGGTGGGAATCGAAGCCCCCTCTACTCAGTTGACCTCCCGAGACTGAGTGGGTCCCGTTCCAGCCCTTGTACCACTTCCCAAATTTCGTGGCAGAACCGGGAATAGAACCTGGGCCCCCAGGGGTGGCAGCTAATCACTCTGACCACGACACCACAGTGGTGGAATTTGGAAGGTAAATACTTTGTTTAATTTCTTTCATGACAACATACCTGTATGAGTGTACCTTTCCTGCTCTCACACATATGAAAGGGAAGTACAGAAACAGAGCTGATGAACAGACTGATCTCGGGCTTCGAATGGCTACGCTTGTAAACGCCAAATTGGTTTCCTCCGGTAAGTTTCCAGATCCAGACTGTTGTAATTATAATCCAAATGTCAAATTGTTTTATAATGTTTATGCAGTTGTATATATAACCGAAGTTAAATGAAACTTTAAAGGAAAATAAACACTAATCCTATATTATACGAATGAAATCAAACATCGTATAATTACACAATTATATATATTTTGCTTTCTGAATTTATTATTGTCCGCCTCTGTGGTGTCGTGGTTAGCTGCCACCCTCGAAGGCCCGGGTTCGATTCCCGGCTCTGCCACGAAATTTGAAAAGTGGTGCGAGGCTCCACTCAGCCTCGGGAAGTCAACTGAGTAGTGATGGTTTCGATTCCCTCCTCAGCCACCCTCGAAGTGGTCTTCCGTGGTTTCCCACTTCTCTTCCAGGCAAGTGCCTTATCTATCCCTCCCACCCCCCCCCCCCTCATAAAACCCCTATTCAGCATAGCAGGTAAGGCCGCCTGGGTGATGTACTGTTCCTCCTCCGCAGTTGTATACCCCGACCCAAAGTCTCACGCTCCAGGACACTGCCCTTGAGGAGATAGAGGTGGGATCTCTCGCTGAGTCCGAGGGAAAAACCAACCCTGGAGGTTAAATATATTAAGAAAGAAGGAAAGAAAGAAAGAAAGAAAAAGAAAGAAAGAAAATAAAGAAAGAATGTATTATTATGTTCTGTGGCTGGAGTTCTTGGACATGCATGTGATATTCTGAGGGGTCCTCAAACACAAAATGTATGAGCAGCTCTGCCATAGAGTGCTTTTGGGAGTCAGAATTTCCACGATAAGGTCAAACTTTTCTATTCACAATGATCTTACAACCAAATAAGCACTGAGATGAGGAATGGGTGCTAGTTCACAGAATGTTAGCCATACCCGCTTAACGTGAAGATCATCGGTCAGTGAAAAGCCAGGCATTCGCTTCTAATCAATGGCTATCGCACTCCAACCAGTAGCGGGTGCAGCGAGCACAGAACATCTGTGCGCGAGTCAACACATCGCTTATCATGGCTTTAACAACCACGAATTAATTAAATTAACTATCAACTCTCTCCATATGTTTGGACACCAATCATTACACTTGTTTAATCCTTAAACTTCGTTACGACCGTGTGTTTGGCCAGTCTTTCTAACATCTGACGAAATATTCTTATCACCACTCAACCTTAGCAGGACGTCATCATACCTGAAAAAAGATCAAGCTTGTGAATGTCGATATCGTGACCATAAGGAGAGGAGCTCCAGGTTCACAAGAAATGTGAACTACGAGACGTGATTTTTATTTTCT